>NC_069657.1:177708106-178082481 GCF_027244095.1 Hemicordylus capensis | reverse complement strand
TGACTCCTTAAACTGAAGTGGGTTATACTTTTGGTGCTGGTAGTCATTTTGCATGGAAGCAACCTTTTAAAAAAAATCAATATACCCAAAATTACACTCAGGGGCTTAGGAAGATTGGAAGATGGCCTGGGACAAGATTGAAAGGTAGACCATCACCCCTTTCTCCCATTGTGCTTTCCCCCGCTCCCTGCTTCTGCCAGCCAACCTTCTCCAGGCAATGCAACCACAGTTCTGCGCCAGCTTCTCCTTGTGTCAGAAACACACTGATAGAGAGAACATTGCCAGCACTGGGGCATGGATGCATCACCCTCTCTCAGTCAAGGGGTGCTTTCTTCTCTGCTGGGAGAGGGCAATGGATGATGCCATAATGCCGGCAACACCCCCTATTTCAGTGTGCTTCTGATGCACAGGGCAGCTGGTGTAAGTTGGGGCTGTGCTGCCCAATGAAAGCAGGACTGCTGTTTGAGAATGCTGCTGGGCCAGACAGATGGATAATTCATGCATGCAGGGCCCAGCCAGCTGAGAATGGATGAATGTGATAGTCTGGGGCCAACCACAGAAATATCATTAATTGGGCTCACAGCAACTGTAAAGGATGTGCAGGAGTGCAAGAGAGAAAGTCGGGGGAAAGAAAGATGGCCTCTGGAAACCAGCAGCTCTAGTGCAGCTGCACCATTGGTCTCAGTACCCACTACATGTTTGATTACACTTCATGCTGGTGCATATACTGTATGTTAAAAAAATAGCTGCCACCAGGAGAAATAACCATCACCAGTCTATTGGACACTATGCTTCTGCTAATGCAACCTAAGATTGTATTAACTTTTTTTAACAGTTGCAACACACTGCTGGCTCATGTTCAGCTTTTTGTCAAGATCTTCTGCTCGTGCCCAGTAATTCTTAAATTCCTGAGTTCCAGGAGCAGCTCTCATATGCCTGAAAAACTTCCTAAGATTACAAGGCCTTGTAGAATGGCACTGCATCATTCATGAGGAACTACTACCAGAAGGAAATATTCCCAATTCAAAGCCAATGTCATTGCGAGATGCCATTCATAGCCACATTTAGTGATTTCCCACATATTCACATAATTCAATTTGAAACAACAACAAAAACCCAAACAACTCCCAAATAAAAATGTATGTCCTTAAATTTTTCATCCCTTTTTGTTAAAATTTATCCGCACAGATATAGGAATAAAACAAGTTGTTCTAGTAAGAATTAATCTGCCTACTTTTCGTTCACTATCCCTACACATGTGGCAAATTTGGTTCAAATTGGTTAGGCAGTTCACAAGTTAGCCCAATTGAGCCTCAAATATTCACGTGTCTGCCATCTTGAATTGGAGTGGATTACATCATGACAAACTATGCTGTTGAGGTGTCCCTATATGTCACTCACTACAACTATACCAAATTTGGTTAAAATCGGTTAGGCGGTTCACAAGTTAGTCCACTTGCGCCTCAAAGGTTTTATACGAATATGACAAATATTTATACACAGCTTTTCAACAAAAGTTCCTAAAGCAGTTTACATAGAAATAAATAAATAAATAAATAAATAAATAAATATGCGTCCACCATCTTGAATTGGGGTGGGTGACATCATCACAACCTACGCCATTGAAGTGTCCCTACAACTGTACGAAGTTGACAGAGGGGACAGACAGACACGCACACACAGAATGACGGGTGATTTCATAAGCCTACTGGAAAGTAGGCTAAAAAATCAGGCCGTTAATTGATTCATTAAATATAGTTGATTCACTAAATGAATGTGCACCCCATCAAATACTGAAATAGGTTCTCTTAAACCCATTCAAACCAGTAGGTTTAGGCATGTTAATTGCTGTATTATACTGGCACAGTACGGCCAGTCTCGTTAAGATGAGGAGTTATTTCAACATGCTATCTTTATAAGTCCTGAACATTCTATTGGTCATAAAATCAACATCATCTATCAAATCCACTTGTCCTCATGCTAACATCATCTAGATGGCAAGAGACACTACCCCTCCAAATCTGGCTGAGATTTGTTGAAAAATGGCTGAGATGCAGTAGTTTAAATATCATTCCTACAAAGACACACCTCAAATGTTTGCTACACTTTTTTTGCCATGAGATCATGAGGTTATTCACAAGAGCATGCAAAACTGGGCTGAGGGAGCCCAGCCTGGTTTGGTATGCTCGTGTGAGCCACTGGGATCGCACCCAATCCCAGAGGCTACACAGCGGCAAACCCACCTATGTAGCCTCCTAGTTAAATGAGGTTAAGGGAGTGAGTGCTCCCTTGACCGCATTTAATTGATCATGTGTGAGCTGCAACTGCTTCATTCATTGGGGGGGGGGGGGAGGCGGGATCCCAGCAATGCACTGCACAATCATGGTGCTTCCTTGCACACAACCCCCAGAGCAGTCGGGCCAAACACGGGAGAGCTGCAGGTGAGCCACTGCTCCTCAGGGCAGGTGATCCGCCTGCCTAGGGGAGGGTGAGTGATTGTCTGCCAGGAGGGTTGGGCAAACCTGATCTCTCCACAGACCTTGAAGTAGCTTGTCTCCGTGACTGTGAGAAGAGTTCCATAGTGAGGCTATTCTCACGACCAGCGAAAATCGGGCTAGGAGAGTCTAGCCTGATTATCACTGGTTGTGTAAACCACGGGGCTCGCAGGTAAGCCCGGTGATTTACAAGCAGGTAACCCGCTGATTTGCCCCTGCCCTTAAACTGGGTTTGCGGAGCGAGTGCTCCGCTAACCCAGTTTTTAAAATCGTGTGTTGCCGTAGCACTGCTCCGTGCCGTGCAAACTCATGAGCAAACCCCCGACTGGGAGGCTAAAAAGCAGCCTCCTGGCTCGGGGGTCTCTCATGCCCTGTGGGCATGCTGGAACTTCTGGGGGCTGCGTGGCCCCAGAACTCCCAAGCCCCCACTGGCTCCCACTGGCTCCATGATGGTGCCAACAGTCATGTGGGTGGTTGCTGCGGACGCCCAGGGAGGGCTTACTGATTAGCCCACTCTCTCCGCAAGCCTGATTTGACTGTTCTCACTTGATCATGAGAAGACCCTCAGTATCTTATTATTTTTAATGTCCTTAATTTTTTTTTTAATTCAAGCTTATGCTGGAGCATAATCTTGTGTTGGTTTGGGGCAGGAGGAGATCCATTATTTCCTGAGTTGTTAGCCTCTGAGGTCCCCATAATAACAGGGTAAAACTAATGAAGGACATTTATTGTTTATTTTGCTCACTGAAGGTTCTCACCTTCAGTGAAAAACAGTGAAACCAGAGTTAAACCTCCCTTTTCCACAATGGCCAGTCAGATCTTCCTTTTGCAAAAGCCAGCAAGTTCAGTTATCTAAAAACCTTCAGTTTAGGACCAGAGTTAATATGCTATTAATTTTCACTTGTGCTCTAAAAGGTGTGGAAATAGCAAGTTAAGGTGTCCATCTTAACTTCAGCACCATATAAGTTGTAAAGAATTTGCATTGTCTCATATATCATGCTGTTTAGAAATGAGGCTCCATGCATCTGCATTTTGTTGGATGCATCCAACAAAGAAAATCAAGATTGGTTAGGGGAGGGATGCATCTGGGCATAAATTTAACTACAATATCCCCGGTTACTTGCTAGAAGTGCCCCTGATGAATTTCTTTCTGATGCATCTTCACAAAGCACAATGCTTCCCCAAAATGCTATCTATATAGCAAATGTCCAGTGAGACATTTAAGAGGATCCCAATCCAGCCACAATAACTTTCTATTTATGTATAAAATCTATAGATAGGTTTTCTGTCTGATTCATCTCTACAAGGCACAGTTCTTTACCAAAATGCTATGTAGTATAGCAGGGTTTGGAACCTTTACACATGAGTAGATCTCACCCCCCCTTACTTGTGAGTAGACTCCATGTCCTTACTTGTGAGAAGCTTGTATTCTTGCTTGCTAGTAGACCCTCAACCTCACTCATGAGTAGATCTGAACTTACTAGTGGGTAGCCTCTCAAATCTATTTGCAGGTGGATATCACATCCTTACTCAAAAGTAGACAATTGGCCTTTCTTATATGTTGACACTCAAACTTACTTGTGAGTAGACTGTGCATACTTGCTCGTCCCCTCAAATTTGAGTAGATCTCACCCTTACCTATGAGTAGGTCTAATCTAAAGGATACAAAATTTACTTCTGAGCAACGTTTCAGTTCTACTCACAAGTAAGAGTGTGGTCTACCCATGAGTGAAGGAAGACTTTACTGGATGATGGTATATCCCTACTTGTGAATAAACACATACTCATAAATAGACCCTAGTTACTCAGAAAATCCATTACAATACTAAATAATTTAACCATGAGTCCGATTCTTAGAAATTCTGCTAGCCTGTTGTTTTGGGGTTTTTGTTTTTTTGGAAAGTGGTTGAATAGCCAAAAAAGATGCACCACTAGTTACTCCCAAGTGTGGGGTCTACACATGAGTAAGGCTGACTGTCTACTCACAACCAAGGATACAAAGTTTTATCAGGAGTAAAGTTGTGTGTTTACTCACAAGTAAGAGCATAGAGTGTACTTGCACATAAGGGTGAGGTCTATTCATATGTAAAAGTGTCAGTGCTTGGAGCCTTATTTATAAGGCAGCATAATATACAAGACTGTGCAACATATTTATAGATTATATGGCACCAAAGTTAAGATGGCCACCTTAACTTGCAATTTCTATGCTTTTTAGAGCATGAGTAAAAACTGCTTAACTCTCATATTAAACTGAAGGTTCTTGGATGACTGAATACAACTGCAGCTTAGTCTGTAAATTAACTGTGTGGTAAAAAGTTTGCTGTAGTTTGTATGTTAAGATTTGTAAAGGCTACATCAAATTTTACTGAATATGTGACAATATTTTTATTTTGATTTGTGCAAGTATGGAATATGATCTTTGTCATACAGTTCTTCATTGTTGTCAACGTTGAACTGATTTTTTGAATCAAACAATCTGATTTCCCAGACCAAGAAAATACTGTGTATATCCATACATGTTATTTTGTTTGCATCTTTTAACTGCCAAAAAAATGGAACCACTACAAAATGTGCTCTGGTTTCAGGAAATCCTGCCTGGGTGTTGTTTTTTTAAACCGGCTTTTTAAAGATTTATTCTGCAGTAGCATTGTTATGAGGCCTCTACTCTTTATAGATTCAGAATTAGACTTTGATATATCATTGCCACATGGATACATGAAAATAAACTTTTCCACACACATAAGCAGACATGTTGATTCTTTTATTTGAAGCAATATAAAAGAAAAGTTTCCCCACGCTTTCCTGCTGGGAGCCAGAGGGAAATCTCCTGACCGCCACCCGTAACTGGCCATATTGCATGAGTCCAGTCCTATAAACCTATCCTGAAAAAAGAAACCAGCAAGATGAAAGGGAGGGAATGTAGACAAAACATGACGGACTATAGAAATAAAAGAGACATTTAGACTTCTCTGCACACACACCAACAGGGGACTGTGCCTCAGGGAAATGCTCTCACGTTGCTGGGTGATTATGTGAAAGAAGCCCAAAAATGGTTTTAATCCTCTATTTCCCCTCATATTATGAATGTTTTATCTATGGTTCCCTGATTGGCTTCACCTAAGTGGTGGAAATGTTTAGCGTTTTTTCCAGTGAGTTCTTGTTCCTCCATCCTATCCTCACAATAACCCCATGAAGTAGGTTGAGCTAAGGGTAAGTGACCAGCCGTGTGAGTTTCATGGCCCCACGGGGATTTGAACCCATGTCATCCACTCCTAATGTGATGCTCTGACTGCTACACAACCCAGAGGTATGGAATTGCTACATACTACCAATGACGTGTGGAATTGCACCCTGAGGTAGAGAAGGGGCCCCAGTAATGTTGGGTGGAATTGCCACTGAGGTAGGGAAGAGGCCCCACTTATGTGTGTGTGACTGAATGAGGCCTTATTATTCTTTGCATATGTTTCTATGCCACTGATTTCATTGGGATCATGCTAGCATTAAGACTCTGAACTTATATTATGAGTTGATGGTACTTATGAACAGCTGTTTGTTCCTAATATTAATTTATCTTTTTCAGTAGGAAGCGAGGACACCAAACATTACATGTCTTTGAGTCCGGTAAATAACACAGCCAGCTGAGAGCAGAATTTCATCAAATCTACTATAACTCCAGAACACAAATATGGTTTCAGGGTGTGTGTGTTCTCATTATTATTCTGTTCTGAAAAGGGTTTAAAAATCCTTTGCAGTGTTTTCTTCTGAGCACATGGTTGAATCCACATTTTTTATGACCACACTTGGAAAAAATAATTACAAGATTGGGCAACCAAAAGAGAGAATAATGTGAAGACAATAAAAATTATATCCTGGCTGTATTCTTATTACATATGTTTTCATGATGAGAGACGTGCCTGAGTTATTTCTGTAATGGTTGCAATAACTTCTTGTGTCAACTTGGTTAATACCTCATGGCTTTATAAATGCTAAGGCTGCAATCCTAAAGATTCTTACCTGGGCATGGGTCCCACTGAAATCAGTGACTGACATTGAGCCGGGTCTCACGACGATCAGTGAGACCCGTTTTTTGCAGCTAAGTGGGGAGAGTGGGCTAAGCCCCAACGATTGCCGGCTCTGTGACGGAGCCAGCGGGTGCTGGGGGGGAGCGGGGGCCGATTGGCCCCCGGAAGCTCCAGCATGTCCTGTGCAAGCGTGCAGGGCATGCTAGCGAGACCCCGGAACTGGCTTTTTGCCTCCCCTCAGGGGATCTCCTCATGAGTAGCCACAGCGCGGAGCTACGCTGTGGCTACTCACAATATTGAAAACCAGGTTTGGAGAGTGCTCACTCCGCAAACCCAGTTTTAGGGGAGGGGTACTTAGGCGGGTTAACGATCAGGCAAAATTGGGCTAGGCTCCCCTAGCCCAATTTTGCCTGATCATGGGAATAGCCCCATTGTGTGACTAAAGCTGCACCTGTGCAAGGAAATAATGTGTGCAGTGTTAGCACCTGCTGAAGTTCTAGGGCTTGTGCAAGGAGAGGCATTTTAGCTGATCCCTCCCTTCCCTTGGAAGCACTCAGTTTGATGCAGAAGTAGGTCCCTGAGGGCTGCACAACATCCAGGGACCTATTTCTGGGTCACATAGAGGATTTCTGGAGGAAGGAGGGATTGGTGAAAATCACACCATCACCACCCTGCACACAAGTCAGAAGTGAAGCCACTAGAGCAGTGATTCTCAAACTTGGGTCCTCAGGTGTTATTGGACTTCAACTCCCATAATCCCCAACCAAAGGCCACTGAGGCTGGGGATTATGGGAGTTGAAGTCCAATAACACCTGAGGACCCAAGTTTGAGAATCCCTGCACTAGAGATTGCACAGGCACAACATTAATGAGGATGCTGATCAGGAGACCTTACTCTCAAGGGAGGAGAGCTGTTATTGTGCTAGCAAGCATGAATTGTCTCCTCTGCTATGCAGGGTCTGCCCTGGCTTAGATTGGAATGGGAGACTACATGTGAGGGCTGTAAGATATTCCCCTTAGGGGGTGGGGCTGCTCAAGGTAGAGCTTCTACATGCTTGCCTGCTGAACATTCCACGTTCCTTTCCTGGCATCTCCAGAGAGAGACCCCTGCCTGCAACCTTGGAGAAGCTGCTGACAGTCTGAGTAGATACTGAGCTAGATGGGCCAATGATCCATCTCAGTAGAAGGCAGCTTCCTATGCTTTTATGTTACTTCCAAGTAAACAAACATAGGATTGCACTGTTAGTGATGATATCATTAGAACTGTTATTCTGCTTGTTTTGACCAGCTTTCACTGTTCTTGGTAAGACAGCATCAACAGCTACTGCTTTTTTATTGTACCATATGTACTGAATCAATATACTACTGTAGTTCACTAGTGTTTACACTGACTGACTGACAGAGGGTCTCTGGGTTTCAGAAGGTGGTCTTTCCCAGGCTTTGGGGGATCTGGAGATATCAGAAATTAAACCCAGAACCTTCTGCATGAAAAACATGTGCTCTTCCGTGGAGCTGTAACCTTCCCCTTCACATGGATTCTGTTAATAGGGACATAATTCCCCTAATAATATGTTAAGGCTATTCTGACGATCAGCCGAAATTGGGCTAGGGGAGCCCGATTTCGGCTGACCGTGTGAGCCACCAGGCTCGCAGGCAAGCCGGGTGGCTCCCAGGCGGTTAACCCACCTCCGTACCCCTGCCCTAAAACCGGGTTTGCAGAGCGAGCGCTCTGCAAACCTAGTTTTTTTTATCGTGAGTAGCCACGGTGCGGCTCCGCACTGCGGCTACTCATGAGGAGACCCCCGGAGGAGAGGCAAAAAGCCGGCTCCGGGGGTCTTGCCAGCATGCTCTGCATGCTCATGCAGGGCATGCTGGAGCTTCCGGGGGCTGATTGGCCCCTGCTCCTCCCAGCCCCTGCCTGCTCCATCATGGAGCCGGCAATTGTGTGGGAGGCCGATCATGTGTGGGGAGAGTGGGCTTAGCCCGCTCTCCCCACTTTGCTGCACAAACCGGGTCTCACTGATTGTGAGACCCAGCTCATTATGTTGGTCCTCCATAGGGTTATGACTAACCTGTGAGAGAGACAAACAGGAGCACAGCAGGTGCACCAGCAGGCTACATGGCCATGCCTGTAATCTCTCCCAATGTCCTCTTCCCAATCTCACCACTTGTGGAGTCTAGACAAGATTATAGAATGCAAGGAGAAACTTTTCCCTCATTCAGCACTTGTAACTGCAGATAAAACATGAACCAAGGGATATGGACACAGATCATATTGGCATGGGGAATGTCTACTTTAGTTTATGGCTAAAGTAGACATAGGAAAGCTGGTCTTGTGGTAGCAAGCATGACTTGTCCCCTTAGCTAAGCAGGGTCTGCCCTGGCTGCATATGAATGGGAGACTTGATGTGTGAGCACTGCAAGATATTCCCCTCAGGGGATGAAGCCGCTCTGGGAAGAGCAGAAGGTTCCAAGTTCCCTCCCTGGCTTCTCCAAGATAGGGCTGAGAGAGATTCCTGCCTGCAACCTTGGAGAAGCCGCTGCCAGTCTGTCTAGACAATACTGAGCTAGATAGACCAATGGTCTGACTTGGTATATGGTAGCTTCCTGTGTTCCTATGGCTGCAATTCTATGGAGGGGTGGGTGTGTAGAGTGGAACTAAACAGGACAAGACTGGTTATGTAGGACTCTGTGCATTGAGCACACATGGTTCTGGATTAGAGAACTATACTGCATACAACCAGAAGGCAATCTAATTGAAATGAAAAGGATTCACTTTGAAGTATGAAAGGGTGAAAGGTTGCATCTTTGTTCCACCCGATTTAAACAGAATGACTTTCCACTGAGCAAGATAGTGACATTGGTTAGGACAGGAAAACCACTATGATTTAAAAGTGGGGGGAAAAGAAAGAAATACAGACTAGATTTGGCAACTATCTGTAGGTTCAGATATTTGCAGTATCTGCCCACACGTCTTGGTCTGTTACATTGGACAGGAAATTTCAACAGAACACATTTTCTTATGACATCACTAGAGTCTGCATTCCTGTTTACAGATGGAAACCTAGCATTTCTTTTGATATTTTAGTATGACTGGTTGTGTGCTTTTCCAAAGACCATTTTAAATGGAAGAATTAGAAAACCATCGTCCTCCAGCTCATTTCATAGTTTCAGAATGGCTTCAGAATGTGCTCTCAGCTCATCAAAAGAGAATGTCACTGGGCTGTGATTGTATTGTGGTTATCATCTCCAATGAATGGCAGTCTCCCATAAGTTATAGACCACATGTTAATTTGCAGGTTTCCTTTCCCATCATTATTGGACACGTTTACTTCCTACAGGCTAGGCTGTGCCTCTTGATCACTTTCTTACTATTCTTTCCCTCAGCTCTTTATCACACATTTTCTGTCTACCTTTATTTGCATGTCGCTGCCTTAGCTATCAGCTTGGTACTTAAGTGATCTAAATCTTCCTTTATGAGATCACAGTTGTAGACCTCACCACAAGGATTAGCTGTTCAGCATTGTATTGTTGGCAGGGCAGGTTCACATACCCTATCAGTTTCTCCAACGCTAGAACCACCACCCATTGACAGCAGGCCTCATCAAGTACAACCAGAAAATGGCCAAGAATATCAAATATTTATCCCTTCCCATTTTAAAAAATGTATTCTTTAGGGGCCTGATTACAGAATATTTAATGCTTACAAATTTCTTCAGTGCAACTGTACTAGTTTGTTTCCAAGGAAACAAATGCACTTCTACTGCACTGCACACATTCTTAATCATTAAATTCTATAATCTCTCTCCCTCCTTTCCTCCCTTTGAATGGGGAACTTCTAAAAACTGTTTGTTTTCATTGGAGTCCCCAGCCACAGTTTTACTGCAGGTAAATTTCCTGACATGCTCTCAACAGAAGATTACTTCAAATCCAATTGTCAAGAGGTTTTATGAAATCGTCTTAATCGAGATAAATATGGGTTCTTTGTTCTTTTATTATTTGATGTAGGAATGTTGATGGGTTATTTTTAACAACAAACAGTTCTTGTGTGGTTTGATGTGAAATATTCTTCATCTAACTGTAGAAAATACACAAGTGAATCAGCATATTTGACAAATGTGTTATGCTTTTATAGATAAGTATTTTTAAATTTATATATAAACATCTCTTTATATACGCTGATTTATAGCAACACATCTGTGCTTGGAGATTATGCCTACACACATCTGTAGATTTGGACTGTGTACATATGGGTAGTATATATGAATACTAACTGTGAGACTGAATTTTTCATTATCTAACCTAAATACTCTCTGCAGACTATTAGGGAGGCTGCTAGTGAGACAATACATTTTCTACATGACGTTTAAAGCATTCCATTCATTCAATTTTTCTCCATGTCAATGCATTTTTTAGCTAAATGAATTTAGAGAAAAATAGATTCCTGTGACTGTGGCACTTCTAAGATCAGTGGGTGGGAAGCTTGTCCCCTTAATATTGAATCTATAAGTCCTTTCCACTAGGGATAATTAGCAGCATTGTCAAGAATTTATTTTACTTTTAAGAATAATATGTGATTTTCTGTCCACTCAGTTCCTTCTATGTCAGATTCTGGATTTAGATTTCCATGATCCAGTTTACCTCAATTAGATTTCACCCTAGAGTAGTAATAAAGATAATTTAAGAACTTATCATAGTCTAATGAGAAGGTTGCCATATAATTAATTGATATATGACAAATCATCCTCCCCCCCCGCCATCTATCTATCTATCTATCTATCTATCTATCTATCTATCTATCTATCTGATTTTCAAGCATGTAACATGGCTTGGTTGCTTATGCTCTAAAATGCCTACTTCTGCTCACTTACTGGGCCATTTAAGGGTTTTTGACATTCAGAACTGATGACCTTTCCATAACCATACATAAACTGAGCACCTCAGACATTTAATAAGCTTTCATTTCCTTAAATTAAGTGCCATTGTTTTCAGTGGAGGAAAGGCTCCTCTAGACTTTGCCCTCTGTCCCTTCACTGAACACTGATTTCCCTACGTTTGACATTGCAGCTCCCAGCTCTAACCGTTCTCTGCAAATAAGGAACAGATGCCACTGGAGGTGCATTTCGCCTGGTGAGCTGGTGGGGAGCTGACTGATGGCACACCAACATGTTGGAGATCCAGCTGCACCATGGTGGTGTCAGGATCTACCTGGCTGATGGCAACTGCTCAGGCTTCATGATGTTGCAGTGGTTGTGTTAGGCCCGGCCACTAGCATCCATGGTGTCTTCAAGCACTTGATCCACTTCTATGACATCAGTTATCACCCAGCTAGCCTCAAGATCACCATCCTCAAGGTGCTGTCGGAGAGCTGCACAAGCAGGACAAAGAGGCGAGAGAAACACAGCCACCTCCCACCCAGAGCTCTTTAGCCCATGTGTCTCCACTGCCTGCAGCAAGCTAAAGGGAGAGTGGCAAGCCCACTGCATGCAAGAGGAATGTAGCAGAGAAGAGAGGTGGGGCAGATACAGGCCACTATCTTCAAGGCCCCTTACTGAAGAATAGCCCCTGTGGAGAAGACTGAGAGTATCTGAAAAGTACCAAAAATAACCACAGTTTGGCTAGTATTTTTGATACATAAAATTGTTGGAGGTGAAGGACTATACACTGCCTCTTGCCTCAGTGACATAGGAGGACAGACTAGTGAGTCAGAGGGCCAGAGGGTCAAGACATTGGTCATCCCTTCTCTACTGCTCTGACACTATCCCTTGATATGTAGATTGCTGTTCTTGGGGACTTCCTTCCTTCCAGCCACTGCCTACTTCCTTCCCTTCTCTTCCCTTCCTTCTCCCTTGCAACATGCAAGCCCTTCTCTCCCTGCACCATGTGCACAGAGAAGCAGAATCCATCTGTATCCAGCTAGCTAACTAGATTAGAGATCCTATCTCTTCACTTTACTATCTAGAATGGAGTTCTATAATAAATACTCCTTATATTGATTTGAAACTATGAACTGGCTCCAAGTTATTTTACTCTCAGCATACACACATGCCTAACCAAATTCCACTGTGTTGTGCCTCTGTGCACTCTGCTATAATGAAAAAGGGTTTCTCTTACCAGAGATAAGTCCCAACAAAAAGTTCAGGAGGAAACGGCTTCAGCATCCATGACAGATGGCCATCCAGCCTCTGTCTGAGAACCCACCATTGAATGAAGCAGACTGTTCCACTGTCAAACTGCCCTTACATATTCTCAGTGCATCCCTCATAATATCTGCTAGCATGCTCTTGCACACATATTACCTAGTGTGTACACACACAAACACACACACACTAGCTCAACAGCATTGATAAGAGGATACATCCAGATAGCACTCCTGACGGCACTTCACACATAAGGACTGACCTATTAATCGTCAGTGTTGTGACATGCTGTTCACATGGTCACTATTCTGTTAGGTTACTGGCTCCAGTGGAGGGGCAATTGAAGCAATTAGGATTAGAAATGAGGGATGTGTGAATCGATTTGGGTACAAAATGATACAAAATCCACTCTCATTTCCTACCAGAGAATCAACTCTCAGAACACCTCAGACATTGAAAACAACAAAACTCAGGCTTCTCGTTCTGGGAGTGGTTGGCACCCTATGTGCAGTACACCACACCCTGCTCTGGGCCACTCTCGTGCCCCCAAATGGAATTATGGGGCTGCTGAAATCCCGACTATTCCCTATGGGAAAAAGCTTAGATGTGCAAACTTCTGAAATTTTTTTAAAATCACTCCTTTCACCAATTTATTTGAAATCTGGGTGGTAGAAGGCACCCATTGGTGCACTACCACCTGACCCACTCTTCTGTCACCGAAACCCCTTTTCTGCCCCAAATCTGCCATGAAGACATGCCAACTTCAAAAACTTATTTAAAATAAAACACTCCTTGGCCCAATTTCTTTGAAATATGGGTGGTAGCTTCCTTGCACTCATTGCGCACTACCATCCACCACAACCCACTCTGAGCCACCCTGGTGACCCCCCTCCAAGAAGTTATAACTAAGGCTGATGAAATGCCCATTATTCCTTATGGGGGGGAAGCATAAAGATGCGTGAACTTCAAAAATCTTTTAAAATCACCCCTTTGCTCAATTTCTTTGAAATCTGAGTAGTAGCTTCCTTGCACCCATTGGGCACTACCACCCACCACAACCCACTCTGGTCCAGCCTGGTGACCCCCACATAGAGCTATAAGGCTGCTGATATCCCCATTATTCCCTATGGGAAAAAGCATAAAGATGGTCCAACTTTAAAATAAAATTAAAAATCACCCCTTTGTCCAATTTCTTTGAAATTTGGGTGGTAACTTCCACTCATTGGGCACTACCACCCATCCCACTCTTTCCCCTGCTGGAACCCCTTTTTTGCCCCTAATCAATTTGTTTTCAGATTCAGAAATTTGGGTACAAATAAAATCTGGGGTGATTCAAGGGGGCAGATTCGGATCCAAAACAAATCAGGGTTGATTTTATTTAGGTATAAACTGAATTTAAAAAGACAATTCATGCACATCCCTATTAGAAATATTAAGATGTACGATGACATTTCAATACGTAGCTTTGCACTCTGATTCCAAATAAATCATTAAATGGAATTGACTAGAGTTGGCATGTGGTGTTCCAGACTGCATAAAGCTGCTTGGGACTATCAGCTCTGGCAATAATGCACTGACAGTAGTATGGGAAGGGAGTGTGAAGGGCATGGAATCAAGCCATAGTTTGAGAACACATTATACAGCTGTGTTGGAGGCTAGGGAGGCCTAGGAATGGTTTCGGATTATCCCATTTGCTGCCTTCCACCACATGATGAGGCGCATGTGCATACATGTTCGGCTCCTGGTGTGCTTCCTGGCACTGTTCCTGGCATGCTGTTCTACTCTGCATACTCACATGCTGGGGCAGACTGTCTGACCACCCCTCACATGTGATCTCCTCCAGAATGGAAGCTGTGCGTTCACATATCAGCAAGATTTACCCCAAAGTCCCTGCGAGCTATCAGGGAGCATTTCACACATGGTTTGGCTTTTTCATTGTGCATTAGAGCCTAGCCCAATTTATATCTGAGGTAAACCCCACTTTTTGCATCGTTTTTTGGGGGCAACTTTGAACTTGCAGTAAACTCGTGGTAAAGCCTGCTGTCTGAAAATGCTCCAGGAGGAAAAGAAGGAGATATGTGCTCATATGTTCTAACACATGCTGGATGGGCCCAGAGGATGGAATCATCAAAACTGGCCCTAGGTCTGTTCATTGCCTGGATGGGACTGTCTGGGCACTCCCATATATACTGCTTTGAGTTCCATGATGGAAGAAAGGTGGGATAGAAGTGTAAAAAATTATATAAATAATTACATTTTAAAAATTACATCCAACACTGTTGAGGCACCTCTTTTTTCCTTCCCTCTTGCAGATTATCTGGAGTTTCAGAGTTGGTAATGTGCATGGTATGCTCTACTTATCATCATAATGTTTTTTAAGTTTTCTAAAATCTTTTATTTAATTGCACTACAAGACCAAGACCACAAATGACAAATTCACATTCCTTTTATTCTTTAATAGAAAGCAAACCACCTGAGCCACCACATACACAGATTTGTGTATGCTGCGAATCAGAGCTCCTCTGTGCCAGAATCTTTCTTTACTTTCCATGGAGGAGACAGATTCTCCCAAGACAAGAAGTGCAAACACAGATTGGTTTCCTCCAGAGAAAGGAATGCTGCCACCACTGCTGTGGGAAGGTGTGTGTGACTGGATGTGTGTACAAGTCACTGAGACTGCTAAATTGGAGTAAATACTCCTAACATGTCATCTTTCTTGTAAACAGGTGTGTATATAAGGTAGCATAAGTGAAGGGAACATATAACAAGAAATAACAGATTTCCCCCATGTCAGCAAAATTCTAATTTCAACAGGAGAAGAAAACTTACATTCATTGATTCTTGGAGTAATAATATCCTTTGAATAACTTTACCAGTCCATAATATTTAACTGGTAATTAGGAAGTAAGAATATTATTAATCAAATCAATTAATTAACACCTGACATTAGTGGTATTTGTATACTTGACAATCATCAAAATGGGTTCAGGAGGTCATAGGTACATTAGAGTTACCAGCATAATCATCACACTGTTTCTGTTCTATATAAAGGGGAACATATTCCAAATATTCACTAGAATCCACAGAATGCTGTTTAAGGGTATAGTTTTAATTATCACCACAATAATAATAAATGCTTCAAAATATATATTAGGAGTGTGATAAATACATTCTGTGTTTGTAGTGATAACATTATTATGTGTTTTGATGGGGAGGGTTTTTGTTGTTGAGAATAGACAACGCTGTATGCCCTCTGTGATTCAACAGTCAAAGACTATATAGTAAAAACTGCAAATTAAAACAATTCCTTTTAGAATGGGGTTCAGCAAATGAAACTGTTTGAAGGTAAGTTTTACACTGGTTCTTCTGAATTTAATGAGCCATTGTTAGGAAACCAGCACACAACTATTTTAGTAAAGTGGGAGGTACATGCAAACTGGCTTTTAAAGAAATCATAGTAAATCTTATAACTATAAAGAGTGCCTGACTTTTCCCTTGAATTACCATGTTGGCAAAGAGGCGACGGCACAGACTGATAGCAAATGAGATCTGTTTGGATGTTTCCCCCTAGGAAAGAGAATTTAGGTCTTAAATTTAACTCTATAAATCCTAATTTTAGCATAGGAGGGGAAAGCCAAAGTCATGCTGAAAAGCAAGCTGTTGCTTCAGTGTGGAATGAGGCAGCGGCTGCATATGCTTCCTTGTTCTTAAGCAGAACATTCTGTGAAACTTTCCTAACCAGTGCAGCTTAACACAGATTTTTTTTTAATAATAGCACAGGGAGAGGAATGAAATACATTGCAGCAAGCTGTTTCATGAACCAGTGGGGATAAAACAACTCACTTTGTTACCTAGGAGGCTTCAAGGTAAAGGTCTTGGGTTCTGAGGCAGTGTGTTCACTCAGTGTGCTGGTTAACCTTCGGCAGACTGCTTAAAACGTGCATCTTTCCTTCAGTCTGAAAAGGCTGTTTTAATATTAAAAATTATTAGTTTATAGTAGCCATGTAATTTCTTCAGCCATAGGGGCTTTAATTTCTTTGATGTGCATCTCTGCTCCAGCTGGGATCCCAACTACTCCTGCTGTCTCTTAGCCCTGAGTCAGGTTTCTTTCTTTGTTAAAGCTCATGCCACCCATTTGTCTTCCGTTCTGAGGAGGACAGTTTTCCCATTTTAAAGAAGTACTGCTGTGATAACTTTGTTTTGTCCTGTACAGGAAAATTCTCATAACTTGGTGCTTTCTTTTATTTTCTTCCCGTTTTATCCCTGGGTTTTGTTTTATTTTATTTTCCGAGATTTCTTTTCTTTTAAGAAGATATCCAAAAAAATCCCAGCAGTGTTGTATTGACAATAGGACCAATGCTGTACAATGGAGTGTCCATTCAGATTTATCCAGGGACACTCTGGGTCACAACAAACAATAGAGTTTACACTTAAGTTTAATTGACAGCAGCCTTTTGAAGCAGTGTTTGAATCTTAGCAGGCACAGAAGGGAGGCTGATTCCCTTGCCCCAGGTATTGGTTGACAAACTGTGCAGCCAGGGGCCCCCAGGGGGTGCCATCTCAGGCCCCCATTCACCTCCATCCCATGCTCCCCCTGCCAGTGCCACACTCCTCCCCACCAGTGGTGTTGCATTCGTGCTGCATGCTTCCATTTTCATTGGGCTCACAGGGTCGGAAGCAGCTTCAAATCCAGTGAACTGCGTCCTCATCCTCCTTTGCCGACTCCAGCTCCTGCCTCTGCTGCTGGCCCTTATGGTGCTGGCAGTAGAGGAAACATACAGTGTACCCAGCATGTTAAAATCCATTTCCCATCTGGCTTTTCACATATATGGTGTGCCAAGGGCGTAACTACCATTAGACAAGGGGAGGCAGTCATCTTGGGGCCCCACTGCCTCGAGGGGCCCCCCAGAGGCACATCACATGACTCCCCACCCACCCATGTTGCACCCCCTATGAATTATGTTGAGTCTCTTGGAGATAGGCAGGAGCAGAGAGTAAAAAAACTAGATTCAATGTGAACTAGATATTCACCGTATTCATAATAGGGATGTGAGTGCACGATATATTGTGAAGTGTGTTTGTGTGTGTATATCAGCGAGGGGCCCATTTTAAACTCTTGTCTCTGGGCCCCCTCCAACCTTGCTATGCCCCTGTGGTGTGCTGTTTGTTTCCTCTGCCGCAGGTGCCAAAGGGCCAGTGGCAGAAGCTGGAGCCAGAGGCAACAGTCATAGGCAACATTCAAGGAGGAGAAGGAGGAGCTAACAGGAGCTAGGAGGAGGAGGAGGAAGAGCAAGGAGGAGGAGCAAGCTGGGGGGATAACTCTGTGGTGGCAGTTAAGGATAAGGCAATTATCCTTAACAAAATTTTTAAACTGCATTTCTGTCTCCTCATCATTTCCAATATGTCAAATTGACAATGAAGCCAAACTGCTCCCTCTAGCCAAGCTAATTGCCCATACTAAGCCAAAAGCATAGTTGGAGTGTCTAGCCAGCACTCCGGGGCAGTTCTGGTAACACACTTGTCTTATTTTAAATAGAAACATCAGCTTAGGAAATGAAAATCTTGTTTTGACAATCCAAAGGCTGTGTCTGTAGTGGTGTAAATCTGCCCATCTGTTTCTATCAGCTGGCACTGGTAGTCCATTCGCAACCAACCTATGATTTCCACACATATGATTTACATGCACACCATGAGCTGATTCACATGAATATTGACCCAATGCATGAAGAGGGTGGCAACTCACTGAGAGCCTGCCTGCCCTGACATCACTGCAGTATGCACTGGCTGGGCATCCTTCAATCTTTGGGGCGAGTTCTATTCATCCTGTTTTGGAGTTCATATTTAGCAGCCATTTGAATGAGCAGCCCTGCCCCCACCCCCTTGATTGAAGGATGCCCCAACAGTGATGTCAGGGCAGGCACAGTCTTGGTGTGTCGTGACTCTCTTTGTGTGTTGGGCCAGTGTTCATGTGAACTGGCACTGAACTTGGCAATAGTCAAGACATGTGATTACAAATACATGGATACACAAATACATGGATTACATTGATTAGGTTTTTCCTATCAGGGCCAGTACTAGGTTTGAGAGGGCCCTTTACAAGGTACCCTCCAGTGATTCCTCCCCTGCCTCAGTGGGTACTCCAGCTCTCCCCTTACCTTGGTTACAGGTCTTGTGACAGATTCAGGTGATTGCAGATTTGTTGCTGTTACCTCTGGTAGTGGAGGGCCAACAGTGTTCTACCACTAGCCACTAATGGTAGCTACCATTCTTGGCACATTAACAGCACCAGACTCAGCTTGTGACCCATAACGTGAACCGACTATGAAATCTGACTGGGCTATAACTAATAAATCACCAAGTTAGCAGAAGATGGCACTTGCTTTTTCCACGTCAAGATATACGAATACAAATACGACAAATATTTATATACTACTTTTCAACAAAAGTTCCCAAAGCAGTTTACAGAGATATAAATAAATAAATAAAAATGGTTCCCTGTCCCCAAAGGGCTTACAATCTTAAAAAGAAGCATAAGATAGACACCAGCAACAGCCACTGGAGAGATGCTGTGCTGGGGAGACAATATTAAAAAATCATTATTCATGGGTGTGTTTTTTTATAAGACCTGCAGATCCATGGTGTCACTAGAACAACCAAAATATGAAGACAGGCCATTTTCTACCATGTTAATTTCCTGTCCTGCTGATGAGCACCAATGACTGGATCAACCCTTCTGGTTTTCGACTCTAATATTGGAGATGTGTTATTTTTCTGCTTCCCCCTTCCTTATGTTTCTGCTTATCTGCAGATTGCCTGTCTTCCTGTGATGAAGCTATAGTGTACAAGAAATAATTCTAACCAAATAATTCTTTGTTGGAAAATCAAAGATGCTCAGTTAGTCTATCATCTTTGTCCGTTCACTTAAATATCAGACAATGAATGCTCCACTGTGAAGTATTCAGTATTGAAATGAATGAGCAAGCCCTGGCTCATGGACCTCCATTAGACCCCATAGGCCTTTGAATAGTGGCAAGAGGCTAGTTCACATTAACACTATTTGGAACATGTGATAAGGCTGGGGGCACCCAAGAGCCCACCTGACCTGATGCCACCAGAAGACATCCCAATGCACTGTCAGGGTGTCCTTTAAGTGTGTGAGGAGGGAACACCCCTCTAGCTGTGCTCCTCTACATGTGCTCCCAAAATTACCCATCTATATATGATTAAATGCTGCCTCGAGGGCACATCAGGACTGTTGGGAATTCTCTCTGGTAAGAGAAACCCTTTTTCATTATAGCAGAGTGCACAGAGGCACACACAGCGGAATTTAGTTAGGCATGCGTGTATGCTGAGAGTAAAGTAACTTGGAGCTAGTTCATAGTTTCAAATCAATATAAGTGGTATTTATTAGAGAATATTCTGGATAGGAAAGTGAGGAGTTAGGATCTCTAATCTATCTATCTAGCTGGATGCAGATGGATTCTGCATCTCTGCACACATGGTGCAGGGAGAGAGGAGCTTGCATGTTGCAAGGTAGAAGGAAAGGAAGGGAAGGGAAGAGGAAGGAAGTGGCTGGAAGGAAGGAAGTCCCTAAGATAAGCAATCTACATATCAAAGGGATAGTGTCAGAGCAGTAGAGAAGGGATGACCAATGTCTTGACCCTCTAGCCCTCTGACTCACTAGTCTGTCCTCCTATGTCATTGAGACAAGAGACAGTGCATAGTCCTTCACTTCCAACAAGGACATCCTCCAGTGAGGTCAGAGCGGGTGTGCTCTTGGGCATCCCAGCTTTATCATGTGTGCTGAGCAGAGTTCATCTGAATTGGCTCGATCAGTTTCAAGACAAAACTTTGACCAATGGAGCATCTACTTCTTTAGTATTATATAATTCTCATAATTTTTAATTCTGTAATTTGTAGATGCTCCATTTTCTTATCCTCTCCATTTGTTCTGTCAAGGAAACTGAAGGCATTTTTCTCTCTATGGTCCCAGAAAATCAGGCTAGAGGATATGGGTTTGATTTAGGAGATGAACATGGATTGACTATTAAGAAAATTTCCTATTCAAAAGTGAAGTTGTACAATGAATGAGTTGCGAAGGAAAGTTCCAGTAATTCAGTCACTGAAGGAAATTAAGATAGAAAAGCAGATGGAAAGACCAGTTGTAATTATAGGGAGAAAACCACAAAAATTAATGGAAAAGATTATTAATAGGTTTATTCTAAATTCTCCTCCTCTCTATATTCCTAAACACTAGCAACCCACAGATTTTTTTTATGCCTTAAGACTGAAGTGCCACAATTTACTTCTGACTTGTTTATTGTTGTCTATAACAGTGATCATTATTGTATGCTATTTTTCAAATAAGAATTTTGGGTGGTGAATTTTGGGGGGACCTTCAATGTGAAAGCCATTTCCTACTTCATTGACCTCTGCACAGTGCTGCACTTTGGTCAGTGCTGGTGGTGTCCCTTTAAGAGAAATGGAGTCCCTTCGACCTCCAGCACCATCTTGGAAGGTGCACACAGAGCACTGGGAAGTGTAGTCCTTCCCCACGGGCATGTGCTTTCCCCATAGTGTTCTATGGTGAAAGTGCTGGCAGGACTGCAATTCCCAGCATTCCTTGCACACCTTCCAAGATGGTGCTGGGGATGAAAGGCCTCCATTTTGCTTAAAGGAGCCCACCAGCACTGGGACACAGCATTGCATTTTCGGAATGGTTGCCTCCACGTGGTACTAGGAAGGCTGCACAGAGTATTCAGCTTTGGATGAAGCTGTGCACAAACAGAGACAATCAGTCAAGGAGTCGCACATAGTTCCAGGCATTGCAGTGATGTTCTATAATATCAGGACAACTCAGCCAATGATTATGAGTAAAGGGAGGAGGATCAATAACATCAGTTAGTTAGTCCTTAGGACACCTTCCGCCAGTTCTTATGAGCTTTCCTAGTCACCACCTTTCTGGTTGAAGAAATTTCATATTGTCATCTGTTTTGAATACTTAACTTTATCCCTACTATCCTTTGTGGCAAAGATTGCCATTATTTCCACAGAAGGTATGTGAGCTGACCTCTACCAGTTTCAAAAGAAATATGATCATCATCAGGAAACCTTATGCATCTTTGGAAGCTTGTTTGAGCTCTGATCCATATCATTCTTTTTGCCACTGCAAAAACAGTCTGCTATACAAGTCGTGCTCACACTTCAGCTCTGTTCAGTCATGCATCAAAGTCTGAACAGGATATGTGCATGCACAAGCAGAACCACATATGCTCTTTCCGTGCACTTGGGAACTCTGGAAAAGGCTGGGGCACTAGTCATGCATATGGATCTATATGTGTACTGTTCATACATTCATGAGGCTTCAACTGAAAACATGGTCAGCAGCAGGAATAGTAGAGGAGAATTTCCAAATTCTCCACTTATTCACTGATCTTCTGCAGAGGGTGATCCTGTAAGCAAGTATTGTGCTGCATGCTGTTTTTGCACATTGCATGGCATGCATTAGTGCTCTAACAGGTTTTCCAAAATGCACCAGGTTGGGAATGGGGACAGTGAATGTGATCACAGTCCTTCCCCTAACATGGCCAAATAGACATGTTCTCACAACCATGTGATCCCAAGTAAACATTAAATCCCAATCATTGAGCCATGCAATCTCCCACAGAGCCTCTTGGGTGGGCTGCAAATAATCTCTGAATCCCCAGTTGGTGACACACCAACCTGACATTTAATCAGGATAGT
Source organism: Hemicordylus capensis (assembly GCF_027244095.1). Lineage (NCBI taxonomy): Eukaryota > Metazoa > Chordata > Lepidosauria > Squamata > Cordylidae > Hemicordylus > Hemicordylus capensis. Next base: position 178,060,081 of record NC_069657.1, on the reverse strand, counting down.
TAAACTGAGATTTGAACTCTGGTTAAATTTTGGCTAGCATGGCACCAACTGGGGATCAGGAGGGTTTTTACTTCTCACATGACACAATCCACAGGAGCACACAGAGCTTGGTGATCTGGGATTTAATGGTTACCGAGGATTGTTCTGTTTGTGAGTTCCAGCTCTAACTGTGACTTGGAAGTTCTGTGATCAAAACACATAATGTTTTCTTCACTTTCCCCAAAAGTCACTGCAGAAAGGCCCCAGTTGGTATTGGGGCTGCTGTTTCCATGTGTGTGGGGAGGCAGGTTTAATCCTTTGCCCCACCTAGTTCTTGACATCATCCCCTTCCTCCTGAAGCTATCAGTAGCTGTGAGGGAAAGGCATATTAGCACAGGCTTTGTGACTATGGTTAATAGCACCTTCAGCAGGACAATCTAGATTGCAGAAGTGGAATGGGCACAAAGAGTTAACCCCTCCTTATGCCACAGTCTGATTCAGATCAAAATAAGGGCTCCCTACAGCACAAAACTCCCACATAATGTCTTGTTTGTCCCTTAGTTAACCACATTATATCAGATAACACCACCTAGAGATTTGTATACTAGGTGGTATATAAACTCAAGAAAGAAAGAAAGAAAGAAAGAAAGAAAGAAAGAAAGAAAGAAAGAAAGAAAGAAAGAACTCGATTTCTCCTGAAATCACTCCAGTAGATAGTCTTTCATGAAGTATTGCAATCTATATTTAATGCACATCTAATTCTTTTAGTGTGACAGGAAAATAATGAATCAATAGTAGAAGTTGAATTTAGTTTTCTGTACTCAAGACCAACAAAAATTCTGGTTTCTGCCAAACTTTAAGAACTGATGTGCTTCATGGAATATTATCACTGAACTCAGTTATGCTAAAATATGTGTGTTTATGTATATAGTTACGCACAAACCACAAGCTTACAATATGTGCATATATACTCCAGTATTTCTTTGGCGCGGTGTCGAGATGACCGAAACAAATGGATGGAGACAGAAATGGGAGAATCCCACCCTGTCAGAAGATGAATGAGCTGAGCTTGCGTGATGTGAACCATGGCCGACAGAAGCAAGGTGGAATCAAAGAGTGAGCAACTTTTCACAACACACGCTTCAGAGATTTCGACCACTGAGGATCTCCATGATTATCTCCAGACAAAATAATTGTGAGTAAAAGGCTTACATACACTTAAATTAAACACAGCAGGGTTTTCGTAATCTCTGTTTGCATTTTACTTTCTGTTAAGAAGGAAATTGCTTGGACTTGGAACATTTCATTTAATGGCATTTTTAGTTACCTTTTGTACTTCTAATGCCATAGACTAAATTCGTCCCAAATTACCCAGTAAAGCATAGGAAACTTTTGTCCTTTATTTTTTAATTGCAGTGGCTTCCTTACCAATTTTTCTAAATTCAATGCGTTTTAAAACATCCCTGTAGTTGAAACCTAATTATCCCAATCTCTCGATGAAGTATGGCTAACAATGCAAACCCCATTTATGTAATTTATTTAGTGAATGGAAATAAATGGAATGCAGTTGAACTAATGATATACAGGTACATGTTTTCATTTCACACACACACACACACACACACACACACACACACACAACCTCCGTCTCTCTACCAGCAATGTACATAAACTGTACCTTTCTAAAGCCCTTGCTTTGAAAACATATATCATTTGACACTTAATACATCTACACATCACTTCTAGTGTGAGGTAAAGTCTGCATCATGTTATTTTCCTTTCTAAGTCGCATGGAGAGCTTTTGTTTGGTGGTGTCCACCCCACCGCTTTTAGACTTAGTCATGAATGAGGATTATGGCCAGTACCCAACAATACGGCATGAATGAAGATCATGGCTGGTAATTGTGCTGCATAAGACACAATGAATAAGGGATATAGAGCTGAGAAACATTAGTCGTTGAACCACCATTCAAGATGCCCCAGTAGTTTAATCTGTTCTGGACCACCTGGTCCTGAGAACCTAAATTCCAGTATTGTTGGAGCAGCCTTGACATTTAACAGCCAGTCACTGAAATTGTGCTGATTTCCCTTATATCAGGTTTTCCTCCAAAGCCAAAAATAAATACCACCCATTGATTAAAAGAGAAAGGAAATATAAAGCCAGTAGCAAGTTATCCAGCAAGTCTTCCTTCAGCTGATAATGTTTTTTAAAAAGTGAATCTGGATACACATCCCCTCAAATTCAGGGCACAGATTAGTAGGGGTGTGCACAGAACCAGGTGGCCCAGTTTGGTTTGAGTCCAGACTGGACTCAAACCGGACCAGGCATGTTCGGTTTTGCACCCCTCTGAACACCCCCGCCGATTCGGCTTGAGTTTGAGCCAGTTCAGGGGTTCTAAATGAGGGGCTCTAAACTGGGGGTTCTGACCCTGGCACGCAAATGGCTAGTGCGCATGCATTGAGGCCTTCAAAATGGCCACTGCGAGCTGGGAGAGGGCTGGAAAGGACCAAAAGTGGGTCTTAATGGTCCAAAGAAGATTAGGGAGAGGCTAGCGGGGGAGGAGAACAGCAGCACCCCCAGAGGCCACCAGATGACCTGGACCCGGCAGTGAATTAATTTTTCCCCCTTCATATTTTGAACCCCCAAACCAGCCTGGGGGCTCGGCTCAAAGTTGAGCCGAGCCAAACCGGGTCCTGTTTGGCTCAAGTGCAAGGCATCGAACAGGCCTGGTTCAATGGCAAACCAGTTCAACAGCAAACTGGTTCACACATCCCTACAGATGAGAAGTGTAATGCCGTACATGCATTGAATGTGTGAATAACTGTACATGTGTACAAGCCTGTAAATATGTACCCAGTACACAGATTGCATGTGTATTGAACATAATCTGTGATGAGGGCTATAGACTTGTAGAATTTTAGAATGGGAAGGGACCTTGTGGTCTTCTAGTCCAACCCCGCTTAATTCAGGAAATGGCTATAGCTCCTGACAGATGTCCAGCAGCTGTTTGAAAACTTCCAGTAGGTGTGTGTGAACTGGCTCGAAATAAAGACAGTTCACACTTGAACTGGTTAAGTTTGAAGGCTCAACCTCCCGAGGCCAGTTCAGCCCATTTTGCTGAAATGGGCCAAAAAATGGCTGCTGCGTGTATGCAGAGGGCCGAAATGGACTGAACTGGCTCTGGGAGATTGAGGGGGAGGCCGATGGGGGTAGGGGAGCTGCCACAGCACCCCCTGAGACCACCACGGGAGTAAGTACTTTGTTTTTATAAAGCATTTTGACAATTACAAAAGCCCCTCTCCCCTCCAACCCGGCCCAAACCAGCTCAAATCCGAGCCAGCCAGGCCCTGGTCTGCAGGGCACCAAAACTGAACTGGTCCAATTAGAATCTGGTTCGGATTTGAACCAAACTGGTAAAACCAGCTTTGTGCACATCCCCAACTTCCAGAAAAGGGCAACCCACCACTGCAAAAGCAAGACCGTTCCACTATGGAACACCTCTTCCAGTTAGGAAGTGCTTCCTAATGCCTAGCCTAAATCTGCTTCCTTATAATTTTAATCCATCAGTTCTAGTACTGCCCTCAGGAAGGACTACAAGGCTGCTCCTTCTTCCATGTGACTGCCCTTCAGATATTTGAAGATGGTTGTCATATTCCTCCTTAGTCTTCTCTTTTCCTGACTAAACATGCCCAGCTCCTTCAGCCATTTCTCATAGGTTGAGAAGGCCAGATTCTCACCATCTTTTTGCCCTCCTCTCTGTCCAGTCCAGTCCATTAATGTCCTTCTTAAAATGTGGTGCTCAGAATTGGACACAGTATTCCAAGTGAGGTCTGACCGGCACGCAATAGTATAGAATGACGCCTCCCTATGATTGGGACACTATACTTCCGTTAATGCAGTCTAAGTTGGTGGCCGCATCACCCTGCTGGCTCATGTTCAACTTCTTGTCCACTAAGACACTGAGGTCCCTTTCGCATGTCTCTCTTGCAATCCAGGCCTCCCCCATCCTATACTTGTGCATTTGATTTTTCGTACCCAATGCAGAACTTCACGTTGGTCTCTGCTGAACTTAATCTTCTTGATATGGCCAGTAGTGCAGCCAGGCCAGAGGCGGCCTGTGTCTGTCTGCTAACGCGGCCCTGCTCGCACTGCCCCCTACGTCTGACGCAGGGGGCATGGTCTGGCTCTGGAATGGGGCCGCGTGGCCCTGTTTAGGAGTTAGATCCAGGGCAGCGCTGTGTTCACAACGCGGCCAAGAGTGGCTCTTAAAGGCAGGGGGAGCCTCTCCTCTGCGCTCTGCAAACGCAGTGCTGACAATCTAACTTCCGTGTGGCCCTGTTCAGGAGCTAGATTGGGTCCGGAGCTGCATTCACAGCAAGACCAGAAGCGGCTCTCCCTGAATTTAAGGCAGGGAGAGACGCTCCTGGCCACCATGCAAATGCAGCACCGGCCATATAATTCCTGAACGGGGCCACGGGGCCCCATTCGGGAGCTAAATCAGCCCGCCAGCATCTGACGTCAGATGCCGGGGGGGGGGGATGTTGGGGCCACAAGGCATAGCCCCTGAGGAGCGGCAGCCCAGGTTCTTTGAACCCAGTCACCCAATGGTGGCTATACCCCTGAATATGGCCCTATATTCAACCCTCTACAAAGCAGAATGACTCTTCATTCTTTCTTCTAAGGTCTTAGCTACCTGTCCTGACCCCCAGCTTAGTGCTGCGTGCAGATTGGTTAAGTGTTCAACTAGCTGTGAATCTACCAGCAATCATTTAATTTAGCCTACATTTTACCAACTTGTCAACAAGGATATCATGGAAGGATTTGCCAAGTGCTTTGCATAAATCAAGATACATTATATCCACAGCATTCCAATGATCAACTAAATAGTAACTCTATTTCTTAAAAGATAGGAGGTTTGTCCTGCATGACTTATTCTTGGTAAATCCATGCTGGCATTTTTTTCTAGGTGCTCACAACAGACTGCTTAATATGAGATACACTCCCTGTCAAAACAAGAACTTCTCCATCTCTGATTGCTTTAAAAAAAGACTCTTAAGACACACCTGTTTTCTCAGACTTTTAATTAAAATTAATTTTAAACTGTTTAATTGTTTTTCTTCTGTAATTTTTTTTAAAATTGTTTTTATTCTGCTTTATATTTGTTGTATTTTGGATTATGTTAACTGCCTAGGGATAAATATCAAGTAGTATATAAATATGATAAATAAATTGTAATGTCTTCTAGGTTCTTGCCAGGTATCGACATCAAGCTGACAGGTCTGTAGTTTCCTGGTTTCTCATTTTCTCCCTTTTTGAAGATAGGGACAACATTTGTTTATCTCCAGCCTTCTGAAAATTCACCCATTCTCCAAGTGCTCTCAGCGATTCCAGAGAGTGGTTCTGAGATCACCTCTGCAAGTTCCTTCAGTACCCAGAAATGTTGTTCATCTGTACCTGCAGATACATGTAATGTATGTTTTAAGCTCAACTATATTGAAATTGGTTTGCAGGGGAGTACTGTGAGATTCTGGGCCTTATCTAAATATCTTTATATGTCATAGTGGACTATTTGCCTACTGGTGCATGGAAAGATTTTAGAACCAGGCTTCACGTCTGCAGAACATATAGAAGAATTTTGCTGGGCTGGACCAAAGGCCCATCCAGTGAAGCATTTCATTTCCAACAGTGACCAGCTTGATGTCACTGGGAAGCTTGGAAGCAAGGCAGGAAGCCAAGAACCCACTATGTGCCACCAGCATCTCATATTTAGAGGTATAGTACCTGTGGGGTTCTATTTCGTTTTCATGCCTAATAGCCATTGATAGACCTATCTGCCATGATTTCGTAGGAGAGCTGCTCTTGTGGGGAGGAGAGCTAGACTTGTGGTAGCAAGCATGAATTGTCCTCTTTACTAAGCAGGGCCCAGCCTAATTTGCATTTGAATGGGAGACTACATGAGAGCACTGTAAGATATTTACAAAGGATAGAAAGGCAGGGCCTTTCTGGGAAGAGCATCTGCATGCCTGCATGCAGAAGGTTCCAAGTTCCCTTCTTAGCATCTCCAGAGAGGACTGAGAGAGACTCCTTCCTGTAACCTTGGAGAAGCCACTGACAGTCTGTGTAGACAATAGTGAGCTCGATGGACTAATGTTCTGACTCGGTAGAAGGCAGGTTCCTATCCCTATGTCTAATCCCCTTTTAAAGCCACTTAAGCCACTGACTCCTCCTGCAAAAATGAATTCTGTTAACCGGAATTATTAACAGGGCCAGTGTTCATCATGTACTTGTGATGAGAGAAAGGGGCCACAAGATCCAGTCACTCCCCGTCCAGAACAGGTGGACAGTATGATCAAAACTGCTGCCACATGCTTGATGCTACACAGACCACCTTGATCAAGCAATGGAGGGACACTAGTTCTTGGGCTACGTTCTTTGTTTGCACACAGTGAGGCTATTCACACAATGGGGAGGCTAGCCCGATTTCACCCCATCGTGTGAACCACCGGGGTCAGCTGCGAGCCTGGTGGTTCCTAGGCAGGTAACCTGTCTAAGTACCCCTCCCCTAAAACCAGGTTTGTGGAGCGAGCACTCTGCAAACCTGGTTTTAAAGATCATGAGTAGCCGCACCGCGGCTCTGCGCCACAGCTACTCACAAGTAGAACCCCTGAGGGGAGGCAAAAAGCTGCCTCCCGGCTCCTGGGGTCTCCCCAGTATGCCTTGTGCACTCGCGCAAGGCATACTGGAGCTTCCGGGGGCCACACGGCCCCTGAGCTCCTCAGCCCCTGCCAGCTCCATCACAGAGCCGGCAATCGTGTGGGCAGCCGATCCGGCCGCCCAGGGCTCCCTCCCTGCTCACCCTTCTAAACCTGGTCTCACTGATCGTGAAACCCGGCTCAGTGCCTTTTTGCACGCATACCTGCAATCTAAAATGTGATAATCATGGGAAATCCTGCCTCAATTCCTGAATCACTCCACTCACAGGTCATCTGAATCTAGGTTATATAGAGCCAGTTCATACAATGAAGTTCACATGTCAGGGCAGAGATATGCCAAGAGCATACACACCCTGACATAATTGCAGGATGTCCTGTAGTGCTGTTGGGATGTCTTTTGATCATGTGAGAGGGGTGATCATACTAGTTGTTCCTCTGCATGAGCAACTTAACTCCGTATAAACAAGGTTTTGTAGCACATGTAGAGCGATGATTCGGATGATCACCCCTCTCATGCAGTTTAAAGACTGCTGACAGTATGATGGGATGTCCTGCAATGACATCAGAGCAGGCACACTCTGGGAAGTCTCTGCCCTTATCGCACGATAAGCCAGTTTATCATGTGAACTGGTTCATATTCTTGAACCCATCAGCCAAATGATACCTTTATCCAGGGATCTTTACACAAACAAATGTAATAATTTGCATAATGGTCCTTTTGGAGTTTTGTGGGAATATAGCTTAGCCTGCATAGTCCTAGAAATAATGGACAGTGGATTTATATCCAAAGGAATATCTATCCAAATAAACTAGATGGGCCAAGTTGCTAGGCAGGGCAAACTGCACAGCGTAGCCTGTCCCACACCAGGGTCCCACACCCACTCGGTAACCGCACACTTTCATGGTGCTGAAGAAATAGCCCTGTGCCTCTCCTGTGACCATATGATGGTCTCTGGTAAAGGTCCTCCTCCCATGGAGTAACACTCAGCATTGAAAGTTGGAAGTCTGCCAGCACACCTCCTCATGAACCTCAAATAGCCCTGCATATTTTATTTTGTTTGAAAATACGAAAATACAATCCAGCACTTAGGTAGGTTGATGTTCATTGCAACCAGGGAGCTTAAAACCAGCTAAATCTATACTATGAGCACTTTCTTACAATCAGTAAGGCAGGGCTCAAGGGAAAGTGGGGAGGAAGGCTGGTAGCCCTTACCTCCCCACAGATAATCTCTCTGTCTTTGCTGGTCGGGCAGATTGCCCACCCAGACGATTGCCGGGCGCCAGCTGCACCCGGCAGCGCAGGTGGCTGGGATGTTACCCTGCCCCTAGAATTCCCATAATGTACCATGTGAGTGCACGGTGCATTATGGAGATCTCCCCAATGCTGGCCAGGAGCCCCACAGTCTCCCAGCCCCAGCTGCAAGCAGCAGGGCTTGGCAGAAGATCAAGAAAATTGGGCTAAGAGCACTAGCTTTCTTAACCCCGTTTAAGAGGGTGGACTCTTTGCAGGGTTTGCCTATGCACTGCCGCCAGGAACTGCACAGATCCCGGTGGTTCTTATGATCAGCAAAGACCGGGCTTGACTTTCCTAGCCTTGTTTAGGCTGATCATAAGAACAGCCTCTATATCTATATCTATATCCTGAAAATAGTGTGGGGGAAAGTGATGATTTTGCATACAGTGGTAAAGAAAATAAATATAAGGTTGTCCATTTAAGTTATCTGTCACTTCAAGATTTAGACTGAAAAATGAAAATTCCATAAATATTAAAAAATAAATTGTATCAGTAATAACAATGCATAGCTAATGAATTAACAGTAGATTTCTTGTTAGTTAACCTGGATATATGCAGATCTGAAAAGAGTTTCAACTTATCCTCTCAGGTCTACAGACAGTTAAACATTATTAGGAGATGTGATTGTTCAGTGCACCAACACTCAGGTATCACCCAACTTCATTACTACCTGATTAATTAACCTGTTTAGAGTGTGAAAGTTGACACCTTGTCATTAGAATCTATGTATGGGAATAATTAATGAGAAACTATGAAATAATTTGTTCCTCAATTAAAAAACCTGAAGGAAGAGGTTTTATTTTATCTCATTATTCTTGTTTCCTGTTATCACCTATACAAAGCCAAGAGGAATTTGTAAAACTTACTGTCTGAAGAGGAAAAAAGGCTATGTAACATCTCAGGGAGCACTTCACAGATCTTTAATAAAATGTGGTGTTATCCAACAGCAATAGATAAGCCAAGAGGGCTTCAGGAATAATCAATTCACTAGACAGCACAAATGTGAATAGCAGTCCTTTATTTGATATAAAGGACTTATTCACTTTCAAAACAAACAAAAGATTCAAAGAACATATGGAATAAAATAGATTATAATAGGATGAACTGTTGTTTCATAATCATAGCCATTAAACCAAATGTGTATATTTTGTGCGGTAGTTCACCCAATCAAATTTTATGTAATAATATTTTCCATAAAGCGCTCAGCTCCCATATTTGTTGTTTATGTTTACTATGTGAAGATAAATGCAGTAGAAAACAGAGTTGTCTACTGACATAAGTGTAGAATATGCTACAGCTGAAAGCAACTTCTGAAATGTCCACATTATGCATTATCTCATTCATTTGGCGCCAGTCTTTCTAACACTCTTCTCTTCCTTCTTTGGTTTGTAAATGTTAGCCCGGCCAAAAACTCTGAAGCTGCCCTTGCCATTCCTTCTCCTAGTTTGGAGCATCTAGAACATCTAACACTGCCATGCCTTATACTGAATCAGACCATTGGTCCATCTCAGTATTGTCTCCACTGATTGCAGGGAGCTCTCAAGGGTTTCAGGCACAGGTATTTCCCAGCACTGTCTGGTGAGAACAGATACTGAACCTCGGATGTTCTGGATGCAAAGTATGTGCTCTATCACATACTGAGGCTCTACACACGACCAATGTGTAGAACCTAACCAGGGCCGGCCTGGGGGCACTGAGAGGGCGGTGGAATGTATGTGGGGAGGGTGCCAGGTTTTGAGCAGAATGAGTAATTAAGGGTGGGAGTATTCACTGCTGCCAAGTGTGGTGGGGCACAGGGGTGCCCCGCGGGTGGGGTACACCAGGAATATGCCCTGTTGCCCTGTGGGTCAGTCCGAGCCTGAACCTAACTGGGCTCGGTGGGGAGAACAGGCTTAGCCTGCTCTCCCTGCACACAAGCAGGGAGCTGTCCCTGTTCAGCTGGATTGGCCACTCACACGATTACCGGCTCCATCATGGAGCCAGTCGAGACAGTGGGGGTCAGGGGTCTTGTGGCCCCCCAAAGTCCCAGGATGCCCCACACGAGTGCACAGGGCATTCTGGGGAGACCCCCCCCCAAGGCCGGGTGGCTTGTTGCAGCCTCCCAATTGGGGGTCTCCTCATGAGTCTCCACGCTGTGGAGTCTCACAGTTGGGAAAACCAGTGCTCGCTTCATTAACCTGGTTTAAGGGGAGGGGTATTTTTGATGGTTTGCTGCCGGGAGCTGCGTGACTCCTGTTGCAGCACACGACCATGAGGATCCAGGCTGGCCTCTCTCAGCCCTGTTCCGTGCAGTCATGAGAATGGCCTCACTTTGTCCTTACTGTCTGATCTGTGTATTTTAAAGTCCACACATTGAGAAGTATGGCATCCGCTGCTTCAATCCAGTGCTTGGCTTGGGGACAGAAATTCTGTGGCATCCACAGGACTTAATTTCCATGAATATTTTATCCATTAATTTCATTGGGGAAAGATGATAAGTTCATATATCCTTTTGTAAATGGAGATGTGCTTCATATGTTAAAAGAATCAGAGACAATGAGGTGTTCGCATGCGCAGTGAAGCCCAGGCTAAGGCAGCCAAGCCCTTGCTCCCTTAACCCCATTTCCCTGGTCATGTGCAGCACTTGCTGGGATACCCATAATGCACTAGAGATGTGCAAACATGTTCGACGTCGAACGTGCTTGACATCAAACCAGTTTGGTTCAACCATTCAGGGAACTGAATCATCCCTTGTTCAGCCCAACCCCATACCAACCCTGGACCGAACACCCTGCAACTGCTTGGGGGGTTCACGGACATTTTTAAAAAATAATAATAATTTTAAAAATTTTATTTGACCCATTGAGGGAGATGTTGGTGGTGGGGGGTGTCTGTGGATGTTCCCCCTCCCCCCGCTGGCCTCTCTTCATGCCCATACCAGCTGGCTGGCTCTTTGGCCCATTCAGAGCTTCCCCCTCTGGCGCGGTGGCCATTTTTGAGGCTTCTGCACCTGCACAATTGGCCTCTGCATGATGGAGGGGGAACTTCTGCGGGCTACACCCCGCCCCACCACCTTCAACAACTCCCCTGAAGACGGTACATTAAATTTTTTTTAAAAGTTTGCAACTCCCCCAGACAGGACTGAACTGGGGGGGGGGGCGGTTTGAGGGCATGCTGTACTGAACTGGCCCAGTCCAGTTTGGGTCCGGTCTGGACTCGAACTGAACCGGACCAGCCGGTTCCGTGCGCATCCCTATAATGCACCCTGCACTTGTGTGGTGCATTATGGGAGTTCCAATGGCTTGGAGAACGCATCCTGTCCCCTGATGCTCCACACCTCCGGGGGCTGCCAGAGAGCATCTGGGCAGGCAAGCTACCTGCTCAAGGGGCAACAAGGGAGTGAGGAGGGGAAGGTATGTTTGAGCAGCCTTCCCTGCCTCCTTCCACCAAGCCCTTCTCACTGATCACGAGAAAGGACTGAATGCATGTTTCATGTGCCTACTTGGAATCCTGCCTTGGACTGTCTATTTTCTGCCTATTTTCTAACATCTGAGTTAAAAAGGTGATTTCCCATTAAAAATATAGTCCTTTGGTTTTAGAATTATGTTGACAGATTGGATATATCCAGCAGGTATTCAAAATAGGCTATGATCCTAAGTATACATGAACTGAGGGAGCTTACATGATAAATCAACATAACTTATGTCCAAGTAAATTGCTTGGGATTCAGGCTCCAGTTCAGCAACAAGAACTGAAATCTACGACCAAAATAAGCAGACCCTTTCCTGTTTAACCCAGCATGGCTGTGGTTAGGATTGGTTTGGAAATGCACATTTTCTTTGAAATTTGGAAGAAAGAAATAGCAAATTGTCTTCAGAGAACTGCTTGTAGAGAGGGATTCAGGAGAATTCTAGACTGTCGTCAAGACAACAGTGCTAATAAATTCAGATTGTTGCCCACTATATTTCAAGGCAGAAAATATTAAATAGCATTCTCTATAGATTAAGAGATGTTCACAAATGTCACAGTCCACCTTTAATTACCACTCTACTTGCCAATAAGGACAACATTAAAACCTTTCACAGACTAGTAGATTTTTGCTTAACGTCAATCAGCCATTTGCTTAATCTCTCTTTTTTCTGCAGAATTATAAGAGATTACAGGCTATTGCCCCTCAGGAAAGCCTTGTAGGGGTTTCGCAAGACAAAACAGGCTGTCTTCCTGAAAGGCTTTACTATCAGGAGAAATGTTCTACAGTATCAATAAATATTCTTTAAATTGATTGTCATTAAACTAGTTAACACTAATCTCTAAAGATAGCATTTAGTTCTGGATAAGAATGTTCAGTGCAATTAAAATATGATGTAAATTAAGCATCTTGTGCATATTTATTATGAAAAAATTCTAGTGAACGTTAATATAAAATGAAGATGATTTTTCTCAACCACCTTCATTTAAATTTCACAATATGACTCATATATATCATTTGCGAGGAGGCGAGGTACACCGTGTGTTGTACTCTTTCAGAAATCATGCACATCAGCTAAGCCACAATTTATTACAAGGTTTCCCAAGACAAACGGCTCCATTTCCAGAGTTATCCAAACAGAATGGTTTCTGGTCAGTCTGGTTGGTACCCAGTTCCAGTAGTCTCTTGAGTTCAAAGGGATGATGGTGGTTTCCCTAAACCACTTTTGCAATCTGAAAGTTCCATTTTTACAAAAATAAACTGGTTCTGTCTTAAAATGGTCTACAACAATATTTTGAAAGAATAGAATACAAGGCAGCATTCGATGTTTTCCTGCTCTCTCTGAACAAATCACTTCTGCATTATCAGGCTTTGTGTTACAGTTATTTTTATATGGCCGCCCTGTGAAGTAGCTGTCCTGCCCACAGTTCTGCCTGGATAAGTACTACTGATTTCCATAGGGACTATGCATAGGGAATCAGGAGTGACCCACATTAGAGTCTCAAGAAGGACTGAGAAGGGGAATGAGGCAAGCAACTCCTATCCATGCATTTTATATATGATCGGTTAAGTAGGTTGTAGTAACTGGAGGGTAAGGCATAACTATGGATGGGTGAACCTAGCCAAGGGAATTTGGTAGATCAATCTACCTCGCTGGATGTTTGAATTAGATTGTTTGCTGAATTTGAGTAGTTTTAGCTTGGAGAATTCCAGCTAAACAGTGGTCTGTACTGAAGTCTGCCATATACACCATACATGTAGACCATGCTAGGCCTACCCGGGATTTTTGGTATGCGCTGATGACATTATCACGACTACTACAAATATTTATATAATGCTTTTCAACAGAAGTTTCCAAAGCAGATATATAGAGAAATAAAACATAAATAAATATATATATATAATATATAAAATAAATATAGAGAGAAATAAATAAAATAAAATAGCTCCCTGTCTCCAAAGGGCTCACAATCTAAAAAAGAAAAGAAACATAGGATAGACACCAGCAACAGCCACAGGAGGAATGCTGTGCTGGAGATGAATAGGGCCAGTTGCTCTCCCCCTGAAAAAGGTGCCTCTTTGCTCAGTTAGCAGAGCCAGAAGAGGGCAGGTAGGACCACTGGTGGAGCCACCATGGTGCAAACGCTTCCAAATAACATGGGCCACTGTGCTTCAGGAGCTACGCCTTGCACTGCACCCATGTCCCCAATGTCAGACACAGGGTGCGTGGTTTGCTCACAAATGGTGCTGAGCACCCTGTTTTTTAGTAAAATCTGGCCAGCGCTGCATAAAAACCCATGTGAGTAAAATCTGGCCAGTGCTCCTTGCCTTTTGAAGGCAGGGAGAGCTGCTCCAGCAGCGCTGGCTGGATTTTACTTGCAAACGGGGAGCTTGGCCCTGTTTGTGAGCAAACCACGACCCCTTTCACGCACTTAAGAGCATCAGAGTTAAATCAATATTGGCTGTGCATGAAAAGCCTAAAAAAAGCACATAAGCAGCACCTTCATGTCTGCTTTGCACCGCACACTTGACTACAAGGGGTGGTGATTTTCACTGATCTCCCCTTCCTCCACAAGTGCACTGTGCAACCCACAATTATGTCCTGAAGGACATGCTCTAGTTTTGATTTTTTGGTTTCAGTTTAATCCATGAACAGTACCTCCAGTGACTGTTGCTGGTGTCTATCTTATGTTTCTTTAAGATTGTGAGCTCTTTGAGGACAGGGATCCATCTTATTTATTTATTTATTATTTCTCTGTGTAAACCACCCTGAGCCATTCCTGGAAGGGCGGTATAGAAATCAAATTATTATTGTTTACACAGTCAGAAAGGTGTTATTGACTGGTTTGTTTTATCCAGACATCAAGTCCTTCCCAAGGACCTGGGATGGCTGAATTTTATTGTCAATGTTGTTGCTGTTATAGATATCGTGCAGAATATAGGCTGTTCCCAGTAAAGCTGCTTTTTGTAATTGGCTGATGGTGATTTCTGTGGCCCCTATGGTGTTGAGGTGCTCTTCAAGGTCTTTTGGAACTGCACCCAGGGCGCCAATTACCACTGGGATTATATGGGTCTTCTTCTGCCACAGCCTCTCAATTTCAATTTGTAGATCTTTGTATTTGGTGATTTTTTCTATTTCTTTTTCTTCTATTCTGCTATCACCTGGTATTGCTATGTCGATTATTTTGACTTGTTTTTCTTTCTTCTCAGCTACAGTTATATCTGGTGTATTGTGTGGCAGATGTTTGTCTGTTTGTAGTTGGAAGTCCCATAATATTTTTACATCTTCATTTCCTACAACTTTTTCATTATTATTATTATTGTTATTATTATCCACTACTACTACTACTACTACATTTTGTGTTATGCTTCATTTCTTAACCGAATAAAAGCATTTGTCATGCACTCACTATGCCACTATATAAAGCAGTTTTAAAGAAAATTTTCAGTGACACACAAAATATGTGGTGGGTTGCAGTCTTAAAGACTGTAATCTCCTGATCCCTCATGATGAATTGGGATGAACCATTGGTCAAATCAACCTACCTATCAGGACTATGGGAGAAATCCCACATTTCCCCACTGATAGCCACAAGGGAGCTCTTCTCATGACCAGTGAAAAGAGCTCTGTAGAGATCTGCAGGGAGAACGGGTTTGACTCACCGTCCTGGCAGACAGGCAGCTCTTCATCCCTGGGTGGGAGAATTGCCTGCCCAGATGAGCAGCTGCTCCTGCTGCAGCTCCTGGGGTCAGGGTGCCACAACACCCCCTGGCACAAATAAGGTTATTAGGATGCCTCTCCACTATGTGTGCCAGCCGTGGCTGACAAACAATCAAAAAATGAGAGTAAGGGAGCGCTTGCTGCCTTAACCTCAGTTAAGAGGGAGGCTACTTAGGTGGGTTTGCCACCATGTAACTGTCAGGATTGGGCCACACGAGCATGCAAAATTGGGCTGGGCTTCCTTAGCTCAGTTTTGCATGCTCATGTGAATAGCCTCAATGAGTTTCTTTTCACTGCGTTCAATGGCAGTATTATGTTTAAGCACAACTATGTATGCACTTTGTGGCTAGGAATGTATGAAAAACCCTGAGAAAATTTTCTAGTCTTATCAAACCTTTTTGAATTTCATCATAATTATTTGGACATTGCCTGAGGAGATACCTCTGAAGTTTGCACTAGATCAGTGACTGTTACTGTTTTTCAAGCAGGATCCACTTTGACAAAGCACTTTCAGTGCGAGTTTCCCACTCTGTTGACCTTTTCCCACTCTGTTGACCTCTGCAAGAGCAGCGGAGAGGCGTTGACCTCTGCAAGTGCAGTGGAAGCTTGTCTTCCCTGACAAGCCCCAGCACCATTTCAGAAGGTGTGCACAAACCTCTGGGGACTCTATGGGGAAAGTGTTGAAAAGGACTAGGCTTCCCAGTGCTTTGTATATCCACCTTCCAAGATGACACCTGAGCCTGAAAGGGCTTTGTTTCCCTTAAAGGAGCCCCACCAGTGCTGGGGAAATTGCAGCTCTGCATGGTCAGTATAGTCACCACTGCACAGGGCGAGGAGAGCTGTGTAAGGGTATTTGGCTTGGAATGTGTAGATTCCCACTCTTCACCTGAGAAAAGACAGTAGTCTTGGAGAATATTTATTTATCTATCTATCTATTTATTTATTATTTTGCTTTTTAAAGGTTCTCCCCCCCCCCCGATGAATAACCTCCAAATGCACTACATTTTCTCTCTCCTTTGACTGGAATTTTGTTAGCAATTATTTGATGACATATTAAATGCAGACTTTGTTACAATACTGACTGTACCATTTCAAAGGGAAACTGGAGTACAATAATACATTTTTTGGGGGGTAACAAAAGCTCTTTTTCATTGGTCTGTGGAATGGATAGCATCTGCTATAATATCTTGGGACTGAATTTTTTAAACACACACACACACACTTTGAAAAAAAAGAACCAACAACAAAGAGATGAACATGGGACAATATGATATATTTTAAAGGAAGGCTATTTTTAGAATGTTTTTTTTTAAGGAATGGAGAAAATTGACACTTAAATTCAAGAAAAAAGAAGGCTGTTGTGTCAAGAAAACAATGACACGGAATTACTCATTTCTCTTGAGAGCCATTGTAATGAGAATGGAAAACTGCTCCTGAACCAATTATCTTCACAATCTTCAGGTCTTATAGCATGTGATCCTCTTAGGATGCCAGCATCTTGTTTCCCCAAACACCTAAGCAGAAGTGGGGTTTTTTGTGTGGAAACTCTATCTACCAGTAGGTGGCTTGAATGCATCAAACAAACATTTTGAATGCATCAAACAACGAGAAACTGACAAATTAGTTTATTTGCACCAGGAAAGCTGATGAAAATCAGTTAATTATTGAACTTCACTAGCAAGTTAGGTGCAGGATTTAACCCTAATCTTTGGGAATGTAGCTCAATGTAATGAATTATTTTTCAAAAATGACCAAGGGCTTTCAATACTGCAGCCAGTCTACTAGCTCTCAATGATCTTGAAAGACTGGCTGCCTTTGCACATAACACAAAACTGCGGGTTCAATGAACCTGTGGTTTCCACATCAAACCTGCACTTCCCAGATGATTAAAATCTCAGTCCGGGAGACTGCAGAGAGGATGGGGACTTGGCTTCAGGCATGAAGGACAGACCCAGAGGCCAATCAGAGAAGGAGAGAGGGAGGAGCTTCCTTCCTTCAATTCTAGTTAGAACAAGTGCAGTCTTCAAGTCAGCCTTCAGACGATATGCTGCTGCCTTCAAATCTGAGGTAGCAGCAGCAAAATTGACTACAAACTAAAGGTCCAAATTGGAGTTTGGGGAGGGATACCTCAGGTCGCTTTTGAGACAGAACTGGTTTTGAGGTGCAGACCTCATGGTTGCACACATGAGGACAACCACGAAATTGGCCCTGTTCAACTCCGATTTTGTGTTACATGTGAAGGCATCCACTGTGTGAAACACACATAATTTTGGATGGGTTGTATATCAACACATTGAAATAGTTTCAAATATCCATTGCTTTAAGCAGAATTTACATATTCTTTCTGAAACTGCTGGAAATGCTATGATCCTTATAGACAGAGAACCAGAGCACCTTCGGGCAAGACTCAGGGTGACCTGTAGATATGTTGGTTTCACAAAAATCTGAAAGGAAAAAAACTTAAGGGGTCAAAAAAAAAAAAAAAAGCCTGAAACTACCCCTTTGTCAGTAAATGAGACAGAATGTCCATGAACTCAGACAATAAAGACAAGCAGGTAGGCACTGCTAACAGAACTCAGTAGGAGGAGCAGGGGAAAGGAGAGCTTCAGCAAATAGAGTGGGAGATTTCTCAGCAGGGACCAATGAGCAGTTTACCATCTTCTCCATTTTGGAGGCTGCCGCACATGTGCACTGGGCCCCTGTGTGGCCTAGGTCATGACCTGGCCTTGCAGTGGCCCATTGTGCATGTGTGGCAGTTTCCAAAATGGCCATCGCGATGGGGGAAAGGCCCAGAAAGGGCCGAAGACTGCCCAAACCAGGCAATTCAAGCCATAATGGAGACTAATGAGGGGAGGGAACCTCCAGGGAACCCCCCTGGCCTTGAAGAAGCCACTGGAGGGGGTAAGTACAAAAAAAAATTATTTTTAATTAAAAAATATTCACAACCCGCCCCCTTCTGAGATGAACCAGGGGATTCAGGGGGGAATCAAACTGGTCTGGTCCAGTTCAAGTCTGGTCTGGACTGGAACTGAACTGGGCCAGCCTGTTTCATGCACACCCCTAGTTGTAGTCCCCTGCATAAGAGTTTTTACTCAAAACGCATCGGGATCTGCTCTTGAATAAACTGTCATTGCACCATTCCTGCTGCCTTCCTTCTTGTTAGTGTAGCACCTTTCCCTCCTTGCCACATTCGCAGGTAACACGCACCTGTGGGTCCAATGGACACATGGTTCCACATGTACACCTCATTGAAAATTGGACATCACAGAGAGCTATCTCTCTGCGGTCAGCAAGACTGCATAGAGAAGGGGGAACTGGCTGTGCGGGCTTCCTTCTGGCATGAAGGACAGCTCACATAGCAAATCATGCCTGGAGGGAGGAGTTTCATCCCTCAACTCTAGGCTCAGTTAATGCAGACTGTGCTTCCATCATCACAAACAATGCTGTTGAGGTGTCCCTGTGTGTCACTCACTACAACTGTACAAAATTTGGTTCAAATAGATTAGACAGTCCACAAGTTAGCCTGCTTGTGCCTCAAGTGTTCTCATGCCTGCCATCTTGAATCAGGGTGAATGACATCATTAAAAACTATGCCTTTGTGACATCCCTATCTGTCCCTGCAGCAAATTTGTTTCAAATCAATTTGTAGCAAATTTGGTTCAAATCGGTAAAGCGGTTCACAAGTTAGCCCACATTTATGTGTCTGCCATCTTGAACTGGGGTGGAAGACATCATCAAATCCTATGCCACTGAGGTGTCCCTATGTGTCCCCACAACTATCCGATTTGGTTCATATTGGTCCAGGCATTATGAAGTTGATAGGGGAACACACACACATGGACAGAATGCCGGGTGATCTCTTAAGCCTACCAGAAAGTCGGGGTGTGCAATTCGGATTTTCAGTGTTTTGATTTGGATCCGAATTGAAACACCCCAATTCATTTTTGGGTCCGAATCTGACCCATCCGAATCACCCCAGATTCGATTCGGATCTGAATTAATCTGAATCTGAATCTGAATTGATTCAGATCAAGAAAATGGGTCCCAGGGCCAAACAAGTGGGGTGGGGTGGTAGTGCCTAATGGGTGGAGGCTAACACCAAAATTGCAGAGGGATTGGGCAAAGGGCTGATTTTTGGTGAATTGTTGATATTTTAGTGTCTTTGGGGCAGATTTGGGGCATAAAGTGGGATATGGGATGGATGAGTGGGGTGGGGTGGTAGTGCCTAATGGGTGGAGGCTACCACCCAGATTGCAGAGGGATTGGGCAAAGGGCTGATTTTTGGTGAATTGTTGATGTTTTAGTGTCTTTGGGGCAGATTTGGGGCATAAAGTGGGATATGGGATGGATGAGTGGGATGGGGTGGTAGTGCCTAATGGGTGGAGGCTACCACCCAGATTGCAGAGGGATTGGGCAAAGGGCTGATTTTTGGTGAATTGTTGAAGTTTACGCATCTTTAAGGTTTTCCCCCATAACGTATAATGGAGGTGTATCACTTCACATCGGGGGAGGGGAAAGGGGAGGCCTAGAGTGGTGTGGGGTTGGTGGTAGTGCCCAAGGGGGGTAAGGAAGCAACCAGAATTTTTTCAAAGGATTTGGGCAGAGGGCTGATTTTTGGTGATTTGTTGAAGTTTACGAGTCTTTAAGGTTTTTCCTCATAAGGTATAATGGAGGTTTCAGCAGCCCCATAACTGCACTTGGGGGGTTCTGGGGTGGCCCAGAGCGAGTGGTGGTGTAGTGCACATAGGGTGCCTACCACCCCCATGTGTTGCTAACCCATGGGTTACAAGGTTCTGTTGTTTCTGAGGTGTTCTGAGTGTAGATTCTTTGGTAGCAAATGAGAGTGGATTCATGGTTTGTATTGAAAACCTCCTTTGAAAGCGGTGATTTTCTCATAACCTAAGCAGGGCCAAATAACCTGGCCGAATCCAGCACCAGCAAAGCATCCTTTCAATGGTTGTTGCTGGTGCCTACCTTATGTTATAAGGTACATGCGAAGCACATTAGGATGAAAAACCCAACTTCAAGTATACGTTGAGGAGATCTGAGCTGTTGATGACTGACCAGGAATGTGATCATGGTGGACAGATAATTGAAAGTGTCAACTCAACGTGTGGCAGCTGTGAAAAAGACCAATTCCTTGCTAGGGATCACTAGGAAGGGGACTGAAAATAAAACTGCTAATATTATAATGCCCTTATACAAAACTATGGTGCAGCCACACGTGAAGTACAACGTACAGTTCTGGTCACCACATCTAAAAAAGGACATTGCAGAACTGGAAAAGATGCAGAAGAGGGGAACCAAGATGATCAGGGTCCTAGAGCACCTTTCTTACGAGGCAAGGCTACAACACCTGGGGCTATTTAGTTTAGAAAAAAGATGACTGTGGAGAGACATGATAGAGGTCTATAAAATCATGCATGGTGTGGGAAAAGTGGATAGAGAGAAACTGTCCTCCCATCTCACATAACCCTAGAACCAGGGGTCATCCCATGAAATTGATCGCCAGGAAATTTAGGACCAACAAACGGAAGTACTTTTTCACACAACACATAATCAACTTGTGGAATTCTCTGCCACAAGATGTGGTGACAGCCAACAACCTGGATGCCTTTAAGAGGGGTTTGGATAACTTCATGGAAGAGAGGTCTATAAACGGCTACTAGTCGGAGGACTATAGGCCACCTCCAGCCTCAGAGGCAGGATGCCTCTGAGTACAAGGTATGGGGGAGTGGCAGTGGGAGGAAGGGCATGCCCTCAACTCCTGCCTGTGGCTTCCAGAGGCATTTGGTGGGCCACTGTGTGAAACAGGATGCTGGACTAGATGGGCCTTGGGCCTGATCCAGCAGGGCTGTTCTTATGTTTCTTGCTTGCTTGCCTATCTATCTATCTATCTATCTTGTACATAAACTGCTTTGGCAACTTTTGTTGAAAAGTGGTTTATACATAGTAGTAGTAGTGCTTACAGATATATCTTTCCCAAATCTCCCTTGCTTTACACCCCACTGTCCTATTAAAGAATCAAACTACACGTCAGCCATGCTCAATTGTGGAGCAAGCGGTGGTGGTGGTGGGGACCCAGTCTACAGCCAATCAGGTTCTGTAAAAGAAAAGAAAAATCTGATCAAGTCAGGCAATAGTAACCATCATGCTTTGATTGTCTCCATGGCCAAGTGAGTGTCAAATCTTTTCAAGATTTCACACTTATTTTAGATGCAGAAGAGGAGGCAAAACATGTTCTTCGCACTTGAGATCATGCCGTTATGGTACAAATGTAGATGAGGTGAATAAATTATTTGTCAAAGTGAATCATTAGGGTGGAGGTACAAGCATAATATTTCTCTTGGCTAATTATAGCTAAAATAATAATTACAGGCCGCGTAACACCACTCGTAATAGTTTTATCATCAGGAAAATGTCTCTGAAATACAGCACTCTTCTTAGATTACATGTGTCGGTGTAAAGCAAGTCGAAGTGTGATCCTGAGCATATTTATTCAGAACTAACTCCCACTAAGTTCAATGGGGCTTGCTCCCTAGTAAGAATCTCAGGCTTAGTTTGCAACATGTATCAACCAATATAAAACCAACACGGTATATCTCAGCCAACCCTTATGCTCCAATCCAGAAAACGATGAGTGCAGCAGTAACCTTCACACAAAAGATGTACTGCACTCAAATTCCCACACCAGAAGTCTTTCGGAATGCTTTGTAGTTGGTAGAGGGAGAAATTGTCGCCAATATCCAGTTGGCCTGAGTGTTTTGTCAGGCCTGACAGGAAGGAGACATCAGATTATCAGAAGGAGTTCCGCAATGACAGCAGAGAGCCTCCCACATTCAAAACCGTTGGAAGCCCCTCACTGTAGTTCCTGTTGGACCCCTGGACCTGCCATTCACTCCCCTCCCTTCTCCTCCTTCTCACATATAACTGGTTGGGGACAGAGGACAGGTGGCCATACTTCCTCTTCCTCCTGAGAGTACTCAACCAGCCATCTGCATTGCCAGCTGAGACTTGGCTTTAAAACCAACGTGTGTGTGTGTGTGTGTGTGTGTGTGTGTGTGTGTGCTTCAGCTGACCTTCTAGGTGCCTGAGTGGCCTAAGTAACCACAGAAGCAGCTGGTCCACTTAGGCACCTGATCAGACAGCCTTACTTCTAGGTCCCCTTTCCTTCTAGGACCTCTCCAAGTAGTGCCTGGGATCACACAATGGCGATAAAGGTTCAAAGCAGCAGTCTCATGAAGGAGAGGTTCTCATATCCCCTGATAGCACAGCACAGCACAGAAGCTGCCTTTAGCTGTCAGTGAAATAATGGACAAGGTCTCCTTGAATGAGGAAATGGTTCCAGTAACACAGAGAGATCAAGGTTTGAAAAACCATAGCCTGCAGAGGTGGTACCATGAACTGGCCCACTGTGTTCCATAACATCCCAAATGGTATCTGTTCAGGTTAGGAGACATTATGAAACCTTTCCCACTCCCTGCCTCAAATATGTTTAATTACTGTGACTGTGAGGAAGGCCCGATTGGCTTCAGACTGGCAGTCTACGAATTACTTGATCCATGTGATGAGCCACTCACCATCGTGAATCTCCATACACTACTTTAATGGGTAGCACTGCCTTTATGTGAAAAGCCACCTCCAGAATCATTCTATGCAGTTAGAAGCAAACAAAGTTCTTTGAATAGAAGTCTATTAAATCCCTATGGTGTCAGTGAAGATCCACGTGGCCTGGTGTGCACATTAGCTGATCACTTAGCAAGCTATTGCCCCATGGTGACTCTTCATAACCAGGTGGAACATGCAGAGGCACCTGCCATGCAGAAACTTCCACAGATGTCTGAGGAGAGTGTCCACGGAAGTGCCAAATGTTTCTGAAAGTCATTGAGTCTTTAAAAGTAAGAGGGAGCACTTCCTACTGCAGCAGTCATGGAGAGTCACCATGGTGAAATCAACCAATGAGTAGACTCTAGTCTCCAATCCAGAGTCAATTGGCTGTTATAAGATGCCCCTAATGTAATGCATTTACATTCAACCAATCTGGCCAAATTGCTCTCTGAACCATGATTCCTTCTTGCTATATCTGCAGTGTTCTGACATAAATTTTAAGAGGTGATCACCTTCCAATCATGGAGATGTGTGGTTCCGAATAACATTATGCGATATTACCATATAACATGGTAATTAAGCAACAACTTGTGATCTTCCAAAAACAATCAATTGAGGATCTATTCTGATAGGGGTATACTTTGGTTTTTAATTAACTCTAGTTTTAATTAACCAGTGCTAACCTATTTGCTCTCAAAGAAACCAAGTACATGATGACATGTACTCTGGTGTGCATAATCTTGGACTTATTAATATACAAACACAATGTCAGCAGTATGCATTTCCTTGAAATGTATTACTACAAACATTGCCAATTTACAGATGGAGGTATCCTAGGTCGCCCTAGGTGTTCTTTATGTTAGATAAAGGTGGAGTATTAGATAGCTCAGTGGGTGGGAGTGAAGATCTCCTGAATTTGATCAATGAATTCAATTACAAACCCATTGCAAGAACTTCTGTCCTGGGCTTACAGTGATACATAGTTGCCGGTGCACCTGACAATTCTCCCCAAATCTCTGCAATAAATAAGGGAGGGCACGAGAACACTAACTTTCCTTTTCTCTTTTTTATTTTGTTCTCTCTCTCTCTCTCTCTCCTATTTTTTTTTTACAGCTCTTCTAGATCCCCAGCTGATTTTCTTCGCAAGGTTAGTTGCTAATACATTCCTAGCACCCATGCATTATTAATGCTCACCGCTCTCCAAGGTGGCAGTGACAAATAGGGAGCAAAATTCACTGACTAGTGGGGAATGTACTTTTTAGTCATGCTTGAATTTTTCAATCCATTCTGCTTGTTGAGGATTTTTCAGTAGAAGTACTGTAGCAGAATATGATTTTTTTCCACCTCTCTCTCCCAAACCTAAGAAGCACTCTAGTAACCGGTGGAAAGATTATGAGTCAGGGCTTTTCCCAGGAGGCCTTGAGGGGGAGTAGTGCAAAAAGTACCTTTGATGTTTCCAGTAGCACGGAAGTCATTGTTTTTCCTCCTATGTAGTAAGTGGCAGTTTTGACTCCAAATCGACTATGCGTGCAGTCAAGTAAATTATAATATTTTAACTAGGCTGTGCAAGCCAGCTGTAGCATTCCCAGAAATAATACCAAGCGTGTATCATGAGAAGCATTGATTTTTTAAAAAATGTGCAGATTTGTTTCTTCAGATAGAAAACTCTATTCGTTTTTACAATATAAAGAAGCAATCTGTGAAATACATTCGGTGATGGTTATTGGCTACTATAAATCCCACCAGAGTCTTACCTCCATACTTAATTCTGAAGCAATTTAAAGTAGTACATTGTGTACCAATGGTGCTGCAGAAGATTTAGCAAATACCTTTTTATCATAACAAATAGCTGTGTGCAAATATTAGAGTATTTCTATTGGGCATTTAAAAGATGAATAACTCATCTGAACACAATAATGGATCATTTTCCAGATGCTACCCAGCTAGCAAACTCACATATAAGTAACTACATAAGCACTTTTGGGGAGGAAAGATATATGCAGCTTTATACTTGTTGAATTTGGTAATATAAAGAACCTGCTTGGGTACTGATATGGTCTATACGGGTCAAAACAGTCTCGACGTGTGTGTGTGTGTGTGTGTGTGTGTGTGTGTGTGTGTGTGTGTGTGTGTTGTAACACACAATGTATTAAAAGGTACCATGCTAAGATGGATTTTAGTTAGCCATATTGATAGTCACTTTAATGGTATACCACCTTTCTGCACAGATTGCTTCACAAGAAATACAAAGAGAAAAACAAAGCAATAATAATAATAATAGCCCTATTCAGATGTTGCCAAAAATAGGGCTGTACACACTTACAGTGCTGAAAGCAGGTCACATGTCTTGCCCTGGCATGTCACTCACTCCCACCTCCCGCCACTGCACCATTCGTGGTTATGATGGTATTCATCTGAGAGGAAAATGCTGCAACCATGATGCCAGATGCTGTTGTGATCTGTAGTCATAATTAGAGTAAGTCCGAAATACTTCGCTTGACAATTGCTAATTTAGAACTATAACAGGTCTGATCCTGTTGCATGTACATAAGAATGTGCATTTCTGTATTATACTGGCACAATTGTGCCAATATAGTTAAGCTGGAGAGTGTTTTCAATATTCCACTATTATAAGCCCTAAACATTCTATTACTTATAAAATCAAAACCAGTTGTCTGACCTGCCTGGCCATCAACATTGTTTTGTAGACAAAACAAATCACCCCTGTCCTCAATTGCCCAGATTCGGGTACAAAACAAATAATAATAATAATAATAAATTGGAGATTCAGGCCTCCATTTTGTGGCCTAAGTGGGTTGGGTGGTAGTGCCCAATAGGTGGAAGCTACCACCCAAATTTCAAAGAAATTGGGCAAGGGGGTGATTTTTAAAGAACTTGGAGTTGGCTCATCTATAAGCTTTTCACCATAGGGAATGATGGGGATTTCAGCAGCCTTATAGCTCCATGGAGGGAAGGGGCACCAGATTCTACCAGAGAATCTACTCTCAGAAGAACAGCTAGTGCCCCATGGGCTTGTCATTTGGGGGGTGGTTGGCACCCTATGCACTACACCCTGCTCTGGGACAACCTGGTGCCCCCCAAGTGGAGTCATTGGGCTGCTGAAATTCCCCATTATTCCCTATGGAGGAAAAGCTTAAAGATGCACAAACTTCAGAAATTCTTTAAATATTACCCCTTTCACCAATTTCTTTGAAATCTGGATGGTAGCAAGCACCCATTGGGGCACTACCACCTGACCCATTCTTCTGCCCCAGGAGTCCCTTTTTGCCCCTAATCTGCCCCAAAGACCTGCAAACTTCATAAATCATTTAAAAATCACCCTTTGCCCAATTCCTCTGAAATCTGGGTGGTAGCTTCCTTGCACCCATTGGGCACTACCACCCACCACAACCCGCTCAGGTAGAATCTGGTGCCTTCCACATGGCACTATGAATAACAAATACTCTGGGGATTGTTGGAAATGTGCAGGACAGAAAGGCACTTTTTACCATATGTGGTGGACATGTAAAAAAAGCTCATTTTTTTTTTGAAAACAATACATTTGAAGATGCAGCAAATCTTGCATATAGATTTTCCTACACCCCCCGCAGATCTTCATTTTAAATCTCTCTAAACCATATATTTCTGCAAGATACACTGAACTTTTTTTAAATATGATAACGGCGGCGAGAATCCTTTATGCTTCTTGCTGGAAAACAAATCTTGATTCCATCTCTAGACGATTGGTATCTTAAAATTTGGGATTATGCATCAATGACCAAAATTACTGCATATATAAAGAACAAATCTGAAGATTTTTTTCCCCTCAGACATGCGAACCATTTATCTCTCTCTCTCTCTCTCTCTCTCTCTCTCTCTCTCTCTCTCTCTCTCTCTCTCTCTCTCTCTTTCTTAAATGTACCTGTTGCTAACCCCATGTGTGGCAGCTCTCGCGAGAGAGCTGCGGATTAGCGATGGGGATGGGAGGAGAAGCGGGCGCGGAAGAGAAGCTGTGGCCACCAGTCCGGCCGGCTGCATAGGCAAAGCAGCAGCTGACAGGATGGACAGTTGCGCAGAAGAAGTGGCGCCCAGAAGGATGGCAGGGGAAGCAGCCACCAGCAGGTGGCTGAGAAGCAGATGCAGCCACCGGCAGATGGCTGGCCGAGGAGAAGCAGCGGCTGGCTGCTGAAGAAAAGCAGCCTGGCCGCTGAAGGAGAATGGGCAGCGTGGTGTGGGGGAGAGAAAGAAATGGGGCTGAAGATGGGGGGAAGAAAGAAAGAAAGATAGGGGAGGAGAGACAGGGAGAACTAGGGGCGCAGATGCTCTGTGCCAGGTCAGCTTGTTCAATATAATATATCACAGAGTTTGGTTCCTCATCCGATATTTGGTTTCTTTTTGTAGATAAATTTAATGCTGAATGCTCCATGTAGATAACAGGTACATTAATTATTGACCTTATTGTTTTTAAATTTACAGCCATTTATTTTTCAGATTGGAGAAGGGGAGAGGGAGATGATGGTATAAAGAACTCAGGTGGAAGGATACAGATTGTAATGAGAATATTGTAATTGTATCGCTTGATCATGTCTTGTTTCTTTTTCTTTTGTCATTTCTATTTTTCTTATGTTTTTCTGTTTAGATTATGGATAAAATAATAAAAATATTATTTTTTGAAAAAATTACCCCTTTCCCCAATTTCTTTGAAATTTGGGTGGTAGCTTCCACCCATTGAGCACTACCATCCACCCCACTCTTTTGCCCCAGGGCCCCTTTTTGCTCTGAATCGATTCAGATTCAGAAAATTTGGGTACAAATAGAATCTGGGGTGATTCAGGGGGGACAGATTCAGACCCCAAACAAATCGGGGGTGATTCGATTCGGGTACAAATCAAAACAAAAAAAATGATTCATGCACATCCCTATTGGCAACATTTTTTCTGACTGAGGAAATTGTATTTAAATGATTTTGTAATCTATTTGCATAATTTCAGCCTTAGACTGCATATCAGAAAAGTGCCTTTTGTATATCCCCCTGAGACCCAATTGATTGTTATTTAACAATTGATCCTCAAAGTTGGGCCACTAGATCTCTTCAGGACCACAGCATCAAGCTCCAGCACTGGCCCAGTGTAGATGTGGCCTCCTAGTCCTTGCTGCTCTGTCCCTCCAGCTGCCTTACTCCTAGCGCTCAGATGGTGCCCCATGTATGGACAGCAGCTGGCTTTCCCATTGGCCACTGCTGCCTCTCCTGCCCACTGCTCCTGTCCACCAGTCTGTTCTGGTGTGTGACCCTCACCCGTTCTAGTGAGCACCTCATCCCAGCCCCCAGTCCTAATGTGCTGGTGTTCCCTGCCAGCTGCCCCAGCCTCTGCCCCCAGGCCTCAGATGGCCTTCGTGCATGTGCAGAGGCCGTCTGAGCCCTGGGGGTGGTACAGCTATCAGGGAATGTCGGCTTGCCAGGGCCAGGAGCCAGAATGAGGAGTGCGCCGGGACCAGTGAGGATGTATGTGTATGTTTGTGTATGTGTACGTGGAAGGCTGCTGTGCATGTACCTGTGTCTGTGTGAATGGCTGCAGTGTGTCTGTGTCTATGTCTGTGAATGGCTACGTCACTAGTGTACAACTTTTACACTATTTTTCTAACACCATCTTGAAGGAAATAAAATCAAGCAGGAGAACTGTGAGCTTTATGGGAAAATTCGGGGGAAATAATAGTTTGGACATGGTTGTTAAAGCATTTGTTATTTTTAATTATCATTGGTGTGTGTGTGTGTGTGTGTGTAAGAAAAAGGAAAAAAGGAAGTATATATTTAAAGTGAACACAAATTATCTTCTTCTTGTTGTGTCCTTATTCACTGCTGAATAATACTGAGATGGGATCACGCTGTCACTTTTACCAAATCCACTAATATCATTTTTTTGTGTCTTTTCAGGCAGGGGTGGGGGAGTGTGACTTTTTTCTTAGTTGAAGGTTTTACAAAGTATTTGGAGTTCAACATCAGGAAGCTCTACCTTGTAGTTTGGGTAAGCTCTTCCCATAGTGTTTAAAAATGCATGGAAATTCAGTAATCCATAAACCTTCAGTTTAAAATGAGAGTTAAGCTGCTTTACATTTTCACTTGTGCTCTAAAAACAGAGCCACACTTAGGTAATTTTGGAGCCTGGACCTAAAGGCCTTTGGAGGGCCCCCCTCCTGCAAATTAAGCATCAATATTTCCCACTGGGTGGCCATACCACCTGGGACAGACTAAAGAGTATTGGGGTGGGGGTGGGGCTAGAGGCTGTGGAGGCCCTGGACTTCAGCCCGGAGGTCCAGGGGTAAGAGCGCCTCTATCTAAAAAGAATGAAAATTGCAAGTTAAGCTGCCCATCCACACCATATAGGCTGTAAATACTTTGTCCAGTCTGGTATATGGTGAAGGAAGTTGGGGAAGTTTTGAGGAAGGAAGTTGTACATTCCTTCCCATGTACGGATCCATTCCCGCTTTTGTTGAAAAGAATCAGCATCTTGCTTCTGCAAGAGCTCCATGTTTGCATTGAAGCTTTGTAACTCTGTATGTGAGCTTTGTAATAAAGCAATAGTCTGTGGTTTCAAGCCCTTCTCATGCTCCATATTTTCATCTATAAGAGTATCATGCACTTCTCATTACTTACACTGAAGGCTTCCTTCATAGGAACACAGGAACATAGGAAGTTGCCGTATACGGAGTCAGACCATTGATTCATCTAGCTCAGTACTGTCTACACCGAATGGCAGTGGTTCTCCAAAGTCGCAAGAGCCTTTCCCAGCCCTACCTGGAGATGCCAAGGATTGAACTCGAGGTGCAATACCACTGAGCTATGGCCCCATCCCCTAAGGGAATATCTTACAGAAAACAGAGCTCACATGGAGTCACCCATCCAAATGCAGAGCTGGAGAGACCCTGCTTAGCAAAGGGTACAATTCATGCCCACTACGACCACAAGATTAGCTGTCTTCCCTTGTAGAAGTGAACTGGAAGCCCTGCTAGATCAGTGCCTTACTCATATTTCTTCTGCTTCTTGCTGCATGCCACAAAAATCTACTGGTGTAGCCAAAAGCATTCTCCAGTGATATTTTACTTTAATGAAGGCTTGATATTTGGAATTTCCCACCATTTTAATTAAATATTTATTCATCCTACATCAGCAGGATTTAAATATGGCTGCGTGACAGGGAACCACACAATGGCTCTTGAATTCTAGGGCAGGTTAATTTATGGCTTGGATTTCGTTTATAACTTGAACTCTAGGGTAGATGAATTTATATAAAACAGCTAGCATACACAAGGAAGTGGGGCTGTTGTGGTCACTTACCAAGCTGGCTTTTTTTAGAAGTTTAAATAGTTTCCTCCTCTAGCTCCCCGCAGTACAGAACCTTGCATCCATTTGAAGTAGTTCTGTATTTGTAGCTGTATAGATCTCGACCTAGAACATTGAATCTCTATTTATTATTATTTTAACATGACAGCAACATTTTCAAACAGGGGAAAGAAAGGACATTTTTACACATTGTATAAACTTACTTTTCTTCTTGGTGTGACATCAGAAAGACATTTAAAAATGGCTTGTTACATTGCCTTTTCTAGATTCTGGCCGCTATTGTGTTATTTCTTTGTTGGATTTAAACCCAGCTTTTCAACTGAATGATCTTCAAGGCAACTTACAATAGAATGCAGTAATAATAATTTACAGGCAGAGAAGCCACACAGAGATGGACTGCTTAGTGGCTCTTCGCTCTCTGGCTTGATGGCAGAGGCCATGAGAGTCCCTGATTCTGCCATCCTTGGACAACTGATAGTTGAAGCAGAAAGTTTTTTTCTGGTGGGGAAGGAGGAAGCAGACTCCCCATACCTTCTCCTTCCCTGGCTAATGGTGGGGCCAGGTTGATCATCTCCTTGTTCTTCCCGGGAGGCAGTGCAACCTGCCAGTGGTCCTTAGCCCTCTGGCTAATAGCACGCAGAGGCCAGAATATACATTGCCTTATATAAATTACAGACATTATATATATTGCAGGCATTGACCACAGGCTATGCAATTTCCACCAGGGACATAGACTAGCTCATACAGCCTCACATTGCTATTGTATAGCGTATGGAAAATCAATGACAACTGATATCATGTGGAGTCAGGATTAAACCATGGTGCTGAATTATGTTTCTATACCTTGGTCTTGCAGACTCTTCCCCTCCCATTTGTGCATGAAAGGAAGAAGATTTGTACCTCTGATCCTAGTTCAAAACAAGCCAGGATTTGCCGTGTCCTGGCAAATCCTGGTTTGTTCTAATCAGAATTTCTAACTTCCATTCACTGGTTTGCCTGGTAGAGGCATGTGACAGGATCTTTTCTGTTGTGGCACACACCCTGCCTTGGAACTCCCTGCCCCTTGAGTCTCATTTAACACCTTTGAGACTCTTACAGCATGGGTAAAACATGTTTGTTCCATCAAGGATTTAAGAGTAGGTGATTATTGGTTCTCCGCCAGTGGATTAATTTCCTGCTGTTCCAGTTGTTTTTTGATGTGTTTTTTATTGTCATCTTAATATCTTTTTGCATTTTAATTGCTTTAACTGCTTGTTAGCCATACTGGAGTCTCTTTTGAGGACTGAAAGGTAGCATGTCATTACTAAATAAATAAATGTTTGGAATTCAGCTTGCCACAATCTTTATTTTTCATATAAATATCATTTGTGCATGAATATTTGCACAAGAGCTCATGTCATTAGAGAGAAGCTTGGTGACAGAGGACAATAAGTAACATGGACATGAAAAAGAGGAGGCTGGGGGGAAAAGCAGACTGAGAATAGAAAGAAAGGGTAAATGAAGTCGGACAAGCTAAAAAGACAATACATAGAACACTATACTAGGATGGTTGGGGGGGGGGAGCCAGAGGGGTGGAAAGAATAAAAGTGTGTGTGTGTGTGTGTGTGTGTGTACGCATGCAGTAGATGCTGATAGATCCCATCCACCATCTGAACGAGTCAATGAATAGCAGACAGTTGAAACAAGATGAGACAGTAAGTAATTTAGTTCAGACTGTCAATAATTTAAATCAGAATGTTGTCATACTTAATGCTAATACAGAGACACTGCTTTCAATAGTCCAGCATTCTTGAAAAGTCAAGCAAATGAATCGCTGCTGTCATTTCCCAAATATTGATGTCCAAAGTATGTGGAAATAGTTTTTGATTATCTACTAGTATTACAATACATACCACTGGGGTGGTGTTTTTTAAAAAAATGGTCTTTTCAAGAAAAGAAACATTTAGAATGAGTTTTGTATGACTTTTCTGTAAAAACCCAGTGATTGCTGTGAAATATTTCCTTCTTCTGTATTATTGGGATACTTTGAATAATTTAGCCATTCCGTATAGATACAATGTGCCACTATCCTGATAAATAGGGATCTATCATTTTGGCCCCTCTAATTTGAGGTGCCAAAACATTGTGGTGGGGGAGGGGAGTGGGCACTTTAAACAGAGGGAGGCATGTCTTGCCTGCCCCTCCACCGCGCCTCCAGTACCCCCCGCCACCCCAGCATGGCGCTGTCCATAACAAACAGCCTCATTGTCTAGTCTTACAAGTGACACCATGCGGGAGATTCTTGTTTGGGAAGCTCCCTGTTCCCAGCATCCCATGGACATCATCATCACATAAATGGCATCTGTGCCATCTTGAGTGCTCAGCAGTGCACATGGACAGACACCATTTATGCGGCTATGTCACCCATGAGATGCTGGGAACAGGGAATTTCCTCTTCCCAAACAGTAAGCCCCCACATAGTGTCGCTTGTAAGAATGGACAGCAGGACTGTTTGTTATGGACAGTGCCACGCTGGGGCAGCAGGGGGCAGTGGAGGGCTAATGGTGGCCCATGCTTCTGTATAAAGCACCTGCTCACCGCCACCCCAGATGTGCACAAAATGCTTTGTGCACATCACTAATATCATTGCTGACATGTATGATTAAAAAACAGCACAGTTCTATCAATCTATTTTGCCAGAAGTCTGTACATGTCCGGAAATGGTATGATAGGTCCAGTTCATTTCTGGAACATATCCAGATCTAGGATTTGCTAGATCTGGCATGCTGCTTCAAGTTGTTTGCTGATGTCATCAATCCATGTTGGCATGCAAGACTTCAGCCTGTCCTAGCAAGGCCCAGCATTGGAAGCCAGTCAGGATGGAGTTTTTAAATTTTGAAATTCTAAAACGAAAGAGGAATTTGAAGACAACTCTTAGGCAAAAACCTAAGCGTTGATACTGGAGGAATGTCAAGCAATAAGAACACATTTCATGGGAAGTTAGAGGATTTTTCTAAGATTTGGTAGGGTTGTCCCTTTATTTACAAGACAAAAGCAACTTATCTCTGTCTTCCAAAACACTGCCATCCAGATGAACAGGAGAAATGCCATCCAAATGAAAGGAGCCCTGAAGCAACAGTAAAACAAACCAAGATTAAGTGGACGCAACACGAAACTGGAGTTTAACAAGGCAGAGGTTGGAAATGGAAAGCAACCTGTGGTTTGCTTTGCCAGACTCCAATTTCAACCTTCGCTTTTCAGTAAGGTTCGCCCCCGAAACCTGAGGTTTGGCCACTGCAGCGTTATGTCCAAACACAGACAACACCATATCCATGATTTCGTTCACTTTCTGGAGCCACAATCATAGAGACGGCCATGCAGACCCACCAGGGACCATGCCCACTCCAGGCCTGTGGTGCTTCTTGCTGGCCACCTCCCCAAGCACTCACACCACCCCTCCTGTCTCTGATCCAACAAAGCAGTTGCCCAGCATGCTTCTCAGCCTGTCTAAATGGCAACACACAAGGGCATTCCCTCTTCCCACTCTGTCCCTTGCTCCTCCCTCCTGGCAAGTAGGAGGGAATGGGGATGGGATGGGCATTAAGTGCCCTGCTCCCCGAAAACAAAGCAGCAGTGATGTATGTATGTTCACAAGCACAAGCACTCCAGGTGGCAACATAAGCAGGGCACCCCATTAGAGCATTGGGAAGAAACACATGGCAGGGTGGGGATACCAGGGTCCAGTTTTAAAAGGAAGCCCCAACCAGGGATAGTAGAATGGCAAAGTTCTATTTTTTTGTACAGTGATGTTGGGGAAAGGGGCCCCAGCCCTTTGCCCTGTGCTGTCCCTTAGGCTTACTCATGAGAAGGGCTGTGCAGCAGGATCAACAATGCCCCCAGTGAAAGAGGTGATTCCTCCACGGTGAGAATGATGGAAGCTATTCCTGAGAGGACCGATCACTCATGAAAGTGTAAGGACATCGGGCTACCCCCTCACAACTCATGAGAACAACAGTCTGTGAGGACAGGGCTGTCAGACTGAATTACTAATTATGTGTGATGACAATCCCCCTTCTCCCACAGACCATCATCTCATGAGAATCAGGTCATGAGGGCAGGGCAGCAGATCCCACCTAGCCAGGTTGCTCTATACAAGCTAGCAGCAGGGGTGGGTACCCCACCAACAGCTCTCCCTGTCTTGGTACTGTAACTGGTGCCAAGAAGTTGTCAAAGCATGCCCTCAGCCAGCCCATCCACCCTTTGGACTTGCCCACCCTTGCTTTTCCCCCAAATGGGGACCCCGCTCTCCTGGGATTGCTGGGAACTCGGGCTCCTCTCTCCCATGATTCCCCATGGAGGAAGGTCTGCATACAGCAAAACACCAGTCCAAACTCGGGAATTAGAATGAGAGTAAAGCTCCTTCACTGCACCTGGTGTTTTCCCTGTCCACACACATGGCAAAGCTCTGACACATGGAGTGTCAAAATCTCCTTTGAGTCTGTGAAAGGCTTCCCAGGGGAGGAGGCGCAAGCAGGGTCACCTTTGCTGAGTTTGCCCAACTCAAGAGCGCATAGTCTGAGGGGAGACAGTGGGTGTTTGACCCCCAAGATCCTCCCCAGTAGACTGGCCCTCTCATGAGAGTACTAGTCCACCCCCAGAAATCATGCATGTGTTGGGGTTCTTAGGATGGTGGTGGCGCTGTCAGAAGAAGCACTGGCATGGCATGGCATTTAAAGGGATTTAAATGCCCCTTCCATGCCAAAGGTGGGCGGACCATTCCAAAAAGGCATGATCACATATATCACATCCCCTTTAAGATTGTGGACAATAGCAGCCACTCTAGTGATGTGCTGACGCCTTGCCCACAATCTGGAGAAGCAAGGACTACGGAGTTGCTGGGATCAGCCTCAGCAGCTGAGGAGCAGAGTTAGGGCTCCCCTCTTCTGAAACCAGAGGCTGGACTAATGTCTGCAATGAGATTCACTGTTTCAAACTGAAACTGCAAGTCCAGTGACCTCCAATTTCATGTTACATGTAAATGGGGCCAGAGGACACCCACAGAACTATCCTCACCTTCCCTGCAAAATGTTGGCTTGCTTTGAATCATTGTCTGGTGCCCCTTGTTCTTGCCTTGGTGGGGAATGATGACTCTGTCATCTTTTCCTTCTGTTATAGTGTTCTCTCTCCCCCCCCACTTTGTAATGCTTTATACATGTAATAAGGTGGCATCTTCCATTTATTGAATATGCTGCCACTAGAATTCCTTCAATTTTTATTTATTTATTTTCAATTCTTTAAATTTTATTGATTGATTGATTGATTGATTGATTACTACCAATTTTAGGCTGTTCATTAGTGCTGTCTCCTGTGGCTTAACACACAGTTGTTATGACATTTTAATTATTTTAAGCCTTGATAATTATATATCCACTTAAGGTGGATTCAGATGTTCTGCCCAAAGTCAGTGAGCTGGGAACATCCTGTTCCCAGTGAGTAAGGGCTCCCAGAGGGCTTGATGCCTGAACCTACCCAAGACCAGTTCTCATCTCCAGTTATTGACTTCCACCAGACTTTCTCCAACGTTCTCCGTCCAACTTCAAATGTAGGTGACAAATGTTGGGCAAAAGTCAGGAGAAAGTCTGGTATAAGTTGAAAACCCAGGCAGGGAACCAAACTTAGGCGATGTTACACCCGCCCGGAGTGCACAGTCACTGGGAACAGAAGGTTCGTGGCTTCCTCACTTTTGGCGGATTGTCTGAACCCACTCCATGGTTTCTTTTAAATTGATTCATAAAACTATAGAATGCTGTAAGTGCAAGCAACAGTTTTTTGCTATAAGACATAGTGCACTGTTTACTTTAAAGTAAATGATGTTGGGTAAGAGATGCCGGAAATGTTCCCATCACCACTCACTAATTTTTGCCCCTTTGTGTAAGAAAGCCTCTCTCTTTCTCCTGTTTAATGCAATAGAACATAGCCATAGTAGCGAGCCAGGCATCAGGGAGGGGAAGGGAGAGAGACTTTCCTCCTTTTCTCCAGTTCCAGATTAGCAACAAAGTTAAGAACATGAAGAAAATAGGGCTTAAATTCCATTCTGGCTCAGATTAAAAGCTGACCCAGAGAAGCTTCAGGGTCAGACTAAGGAGAGCATTTTAAACCCATCCAAATTCTAATTTGTGAACTGTGCTCATACAATATACAAAAACATAGTTACTGTTTCTTTACAAGTGAGAATAGCTCTTCCAGTTTTGTAACTGGAACCTGGAAAGAACCATTTTTTTGTGAATATGATTGTTATCTTTCAGTACAGAATTCCCCTTCTTTGCAGGCTGACCAAAGCCTTAGTTTGAATATCTTCTGGAAGCTGTCAG
The DNA here is from genome assembly GCF_027244095.1 of Hemicordylus capensis. NCBI lineage: Eukaryota > Metazoa > Chordata > Lepidosauria > Squamata > Cordylidae > Hemicordylus > Hemicordylus capensis. The sequence continues at coordinate 178,023,628 of NC_069657.1, read as the reverse complement.
GTTTATTTCTTTGTTTTATCTTGGCCGAGAGAGCAAAGTTATAATATTCGTTAGATGTAATTTATTTTTAACTAATTTCTGAAAATATTTTCTTATATGTATATATATAGTTCCAGCTCACATCTGACCATTTTCATAATTTGAAGACACACTGTGGTCACTGTCTGGCAGCTTCTCTACAAGCATTCATAAAATGTGAACAGGGAAACTAAATGGGGAAAGAAAGACTAGGGATGTGCACGAAGCATTTTGGCACCTCTAATTTGAGGCGTCAGAACGCTTCACACTGCCCCAGCTGAATTGTTTCAGTGGGGAATGCTGCGTGGCTGTAGGGCTGATCCCAGCAACACCAGCAACACGATGCTGACCACGTAAATGGTGTCTGTGCACACACAGATGGCATTTACTTGCCACTGCCACCCGCAGGCTTCTGGGAGCAGCCTTGCAGCTGTGCGGTGCAGCATTTAATACCAACAGTGCCATGGTGGGACAGCGGGGAAGCTGGGATGGGGCAGGTAAGTCCTGCCTTCCACCTTTTAAAGTACCCGCTCACCAACCTGGTGGATGTGCACAAAATGTGTCGTGCACATTCCTAAAAAGGATTGAAGATCAGAGCTGGTTCTAGGTTGGAAATATTCCATGTATACTGGTTAGCCAAAATATATTAAGCATCTGTTAAATAATGAATTTTAAAAAATATTCAAAATTAATTAAACATCATTAAAAATAAAATTAAAAAAATAAATTAAATTAGAGAATTAAAAATAATTATCATTAATCATTTTAGTACATATGTGCAGAAACAAATGTACAAATTGTTTGGATTCCTACTTTCATGTCTCTGTGGTGGACATTGAGTAAGGCATGTCTTCGGTATGCCTGCTTTCCTATCTAAGACCAGCACCAGCACCCAGGTACTAAGAGCAGTTCACGAACAAGAATGTGACCAGAAAGCATGGCATGTGGACAGCATGTATAAGGATGGTGGATGTGGGGGCAGAAATTAGAATTGACACTCATTCATAGTTTCAGTGAACTGCTATGTGTGGGAGGGGGAACTTTGTCCAAATAATAACCACCACAGGTTATTATTCTTTGGCAAAAAGTAAGGGAATTATCTGGGGAGCATTATTATTTCAATAATGCTCCCCAGCACTATTGACTCATGTCCCTCCTTTGTTAGCTGTAAACTTAACCAAGTTTCTACAGGTCCATTTTGGTCAAGAGATTGTTATCCCCCATTGGTCATATGAAGACTTGGGGGGGAAAGTTCTATGAAATGATAGGTTATGTATATTCTCTCATAACGTTTGATAAGTGTTGATAGTAGTGATAGGGAATAAAACAAAATACCGCTGAATTCTGACTAATTGTATTCACACCCCTGATAATATAGCTTTATTTTGGGGGTGGGGGAGGCTATAGTGTCAGAGACTGGGAATACAACTGGCCTGAATTCCATTGTAGTTCAGTTGTTATGTCTGTAGATATGCCTGAGGCAATGGACAGTTTATTTACCCGTATCTGGGCAGAACTTAAAAAAAAAAAATCATAGTGACCACAGTACCATGAGGAATATTACAAGTGTTACTATTCAAAAGGTAAAGGGAATGTCCTCATAAAAATTGTTGAAGAAAAAAAGGTTTTGCAATTCCAGCTAATCTGCTGTGTTGAAAGCAATTTATTTTATTTCTCCTACATTGTGCCTGCCAGGTTTAACCAAAAGTGCAGTGATGCACACCAACTGCAGAGGACATGATCTAGTTTTTTCTCTACATTCTTGTTTCCAATTGACATATCCATAGCTGCCTGATGTGCTATTTCCGAATGGAACTATATTGTTGTGCATCAAATAAAGCCAAAAGCTTGAAAATCACAGTACTACTAATGAGATATTATGCAACTACAGTCAGTTTCTATTTAAAGTAATGAAATATAATTATTTGACTGCTTGCTGAAATATTTGCTTATGTTAGGGGACTGCAAAACCTGCTTCAGAAATTTCACGAGTCTTACTGAAACTCTCAGTTTTCCTCAAAAATTTGTTTGATGTATGGAACTCCTGTTAGATGTTCCTCAAGTCTTAACAAAACTGCTCTCCCTTGAAATCACTCAGTCTCAGCTGAGAAGGAACCCCCAAATTTATTTCATATTTCACTTTAGGTGAAATGTCACTAGAGACTCTAGTTTATGAAAGTTAATCTAAAGATAATAATATGTATGAGAGAAGTACTTCAGCTAAGGACAGACACTAAGCACTCAAAATATTTCCCTTCTGGAATCCCATTCTTTTGAAGGCCTATTCCACTTTCATGTTAGGCCTGCTCAGGCCCTTCACTATTTATTTTGGGACTATTTGGGGAGTACCTATTCATTTCTACAACCCCATTTAAAAACAAGTTATTTTAGTAAGAACTAATCAGCCTACTTTCCTTTCACTGTCTCTACAACTAGACTAAATTTGGTTCAAATCGAGGTTCACAAGTTAGATCTCTTGTGCATCAAATATTCATGTGTCCACCAACTTGGATTGGGGTGGATGATATCATTGCAATCTACACCGAGGTGTCCCTGTCTGTCACTCAGTACAACAGAACCAAATTTGATTCAAATCGGTTAGACAGTCCTCAAGTTAGTGCACTTGTGCCTCAAAAGTTCTCAAGTCCACTATCTTGGATCAGGGTGGATGACATCATCACAAACTACACCATTGGGGCATCCCTATGTGTCCATACAGCTGCAGCAAATTTGGTTCAAATCAGTTAAGCGGTTCACAAGTCAGTCCACTTGTGCCTCAAAAGTTTACGCTTCCACCATCTTGAACTGGCATGGACGACATCATCGCAAGCTATGCCATTGAGGTGTCGCTGTGTGTCGCTCACTGCAACTGAACCCAATTTGGTTCAAATAGGTTAGACAGTCCACAAATTAGACTGCCTGCACCCGTGTTCATGTGGACGCCATCTTGAATTGGAGTGAATGACATCATCGCACACCATGCCATAAGGGCATCCCTTTGTGTCCCTACATCTGCAGCAAATTTGGTTCAAATCGGTTAAGGGGTTCACAAGTTCGCCCACTTGCACCTCAGAAGTTCACACGGCCGCTATCTTGAATTGGAGTGAATGACATCATCACACACCACACCATTTGGGCATGCCTATGTGTCTATGCAGCTGTAGAAAATTTGGTTCAAATCGGTTAGGCGGTTCACAAGTTAACCCACTTGCGCCTCAAAAGTTTATGCGTCCACCATCTTGTTTGGGGGTGCATGACATCATCAGAAACAATGCCATTGACGTGTCCCTATGTGTCCCTACAACTGTTCCCAATTTGGTTCATATTGGTCCAGGCGTTGCAAAGTTGAGGCGGGTGGGACACATGGACGGACACACAGACACACACAGAGAATGCCGGGTGATCTCATAAGCCTACTGGAAAGTAGGCTAAAAAGCCGTGCACACCACACACTCTCCTTTTTGCATGCCTCACATCAGAGCAATGGGGGAAGAAAGGAGCCCCCCTTCTCAATGACACTTGGGTAAAGCAAAGAAAGAACATGTTTGTGCTGGAAACCTGGCAGGAAGGATGGGTGTGGCATGACTGAATTTCCCTGAGCTCCAGCTCAGAAGGGCAGCATTGGTGAGGGGACAATGTGGAATACCCAAGCCTGGACAACTTCCCCAACATCTCTACTTAAGATTAGATCTCAGTGGACTACTGTCATCGTCAACATCTGTTAACTAGGGAGTGTTTGCAAGATCCACACTGATATCTAACAGTGAATAAGTGAAAAATGTACTGTATTCACATTTTGTATAGAGTAAAACATTCATTGCTCAGGTCTTATTTATTCATAAGCCTGTGACCCAAATTCATTGTGAATTCCAGTGTAACCCTAAGGTCAATGTAATCCTGCATATGTAGACATACCACTTTTTTAAAAAAAACACAACACATCTGATTATTCGAGAGTGGGTGGTTTTTTGTGCATGTTTTTTACCCATGCTAAGTACAACTGGAACAATTAGACTGCCGTAAAGTTGAATTTCTTCAGACAAGCTATTCCATTCCTCCTTTTTTGGAGTTGATATTAAATTTACATACTTTTTTCACTCTTGATACATGAAGAGGATAAAGAAAGCTTCAAAGCTGATTCCCACTTAAAATCTAGTGCACCATTTCCTACTCTGCATGGACTTTTGACCATGGAATACACCCAAGAAAAGATTAAATTCATAACAGAAACACTTCCTGACAATAATGGAGATAGCATTTAAATTTATTTGCACTGAGCGTTTTTCTTTTCATCTCTTCTTTATAATGATCTAAGTCTTTCTGCATCTGGCACTGAGTCTGCACACTATTTACCTTTCTTACCAATGCAGTATCATCCGACTATGACTCTGCTTTTCTTGGTTTCTTGCTCACTGTCTTCAACATTCAGTGCCAATTTTCCACTTATTCCAACACCCACACCTCAGATGTTGCCATTAACCTCCAAAGTGGAAGCTTGTCAAAAATGCTTTCAAGATGCAATATTTTTCATTGGAGCACATGCAGTTTCAATCAGAAATATTTCTTATTTTTATAACCAGTTCAGTAATATTTTACATCTCTGCCTCTGTTACATTTGACATGCAAATATTACTGGCCCGATTCTAGCAGATACTTTGTAGTGTATCCTCATTTAATTTGAGATTCTGACATTTAGCAGTTGCTAAATGTTGCTCAGCCTTCTTTTGAGGAGTTGCACTGAGTGTACAGGCCCCGATAGGATGCCAAGAGGAAGGTATTTACATTAGCCCCTATGCCTACAGCCACACCACCCTGAAAGCACTTGATCCCATCTGATCGAAGAAGTTAAGCAGGGTCGGACTTGGATTGTACTTGGATGGGATAATGCCTGGGAATGCTGGGTGTTACAAGCTTAAAGAAAAAGCTGGTTGTGCCACAGGAGCAGAAGCAGCAGCAACAACTCCCCACTGGTGAGGCACATCATGCCTCGCAAAACACCAACTCCGCCCCCTTGGCCACTGCCCCACAGAAGGCGGCTGAGCCTGGCAGCGACCCCACCTGCAGCTTTCTCAGCAGCAGGATGCAGCAGGAGCTGATGACCCTCATGATGTCTGTAAACAAAGGAATATCTGCCTTCCCTGAATGGGATAATCTGTCCAAATGGATTGGGACCATTAATGGAGCAGCTGGATGGTATATGAGGACCTCAGGTATAATCTGTCTTTGGAGTTTCCCTGTAGCTATCCCTACAACACTGTCAAATTCCTCATCCCCTGCTAGCACCCCAATGTGGACCTGCAAGGGAACATCTATCTAGATATCCTCAAGGACAAGTGGTCGGCCCTCTACATCTGGACCATCCTGCTCTCCATCCAGTCTCTATTGTGAGAGCCCAACATCAAGAGCCCCCTGAACATGGATGCTGAAGAACTCTGGAAGAACCAGCCAGTCTACAAGAAATGCCTTCATGAATCGTACGCAAAGCATGTGAAGAGCCAGGGGCTCTGATCCACCCTCCTCCAGTGTTCCTGCCTGCTGTGTACACCCGGAGCCAGATCTCACGATCCATGAGACCCGGTTATGCAGGGTGAGTGGGGAGAGCAGGCTAAGCCCACTCTCCCCACTCATGAGTGGAGAGGGAACCCTAGGTGGACAGATCGGCTGCCCACACGATTGCTGGCTCCATGACGGAGCCGGCGGGGGCTGGGGAGCTCAGGGGTGTGCGCACAGGGCATACTGGGGAGACCCCCGAGCTGGGAGGCTGCTTTTAAGCCTCCCGGCCAGGGGTCTGCTCATGGGTAGGCGCGGCGCGAAGCCGCACTGTGGCTACTCGCGGTTTTTTTAACCAAGGGTTCCCGAGAGGGTTACCTGCTCTGGAACCACTGGGCTCATAGCCGAGCCCAGTGGTTCTCACGTATAGCAAAAATCAGGCTAGGCTCTCCTAGCCTGATTTTTGCTAATCGTGTGAATGGCCCCCCTGTGTGTGTTCATTCTCTCCCTCTTGTCTTTCCCTCCTTTGTCTTTGTCTGCTCTGTATTTGAATGCCACGTTGTAGCATAGATTCCTTTTACATTTTATTTGGCATTTTGCCCTGCTAGTTAATGTCTAAATAAACCATGTTTGTTTGTTTGTTTGTTTTAAAAAAATTGGCCCACATAAGACACAGTCTACAGGGAGGAGATCTAGTCTTGTGGTAGCTAGAATGTAACACTGTAAGATATTCCCCTTACGGGGTGGGGCCTTTCTGGGAAGAGCATCTGCATGCCTGCATGCAGAAGGTTCCAAGTTCCCTCCCTGGCATCTCCAAGATAGGGCTGGGAAAGACACCTGCCTGTAACCTTGGAGATACTGCTGCCAGACTGGGTAGACAATACTGAGCTAGCTGGACACAAGCTGCTGACTTTGTCTTTCAGAGGGAGTTGGACCTCGTCCAAGACCAGATTTACCTCATTACTTGGATGATCAGTTTTACCAACCCAGGGCACTTCTGTCTTATCTGGATTATGTTTCAGCTTGTTTGCCCCTGTCCAATCCAGAACAGCCTCCAAACCCCGGTTCAGAGCATCCACTGCCCCCCTGGTGTCTGCTGACTTAAAAGATAGGTAGAGCTAGGTGTTATCAGCGTATTGATGGCATTGCAGCCCACACCCACAGATGACCTCTCCCAGGTCATCTTCAAGAGATTCAAGAGAGGCCTAGGGGACAGAATAGATCCCTGTGACATCCCATAGGCCAAAGGCCAATGGGCGGAGCAAGCATCCCCCAGCACCACCTTCTGAGTATGACCTTCCAGGTAGGAGTGGAGCCACTGTATAACCGTGCCCCCATGTCCCAACCCAGAAAGACACCCCAGAGTGATACCATGGCCGATAGTATAAAAAGTGGCTGAGAGGTCCAGGAGATTCAAGAGAGTCACACTCCCTCTGTCTATCTCCCAGTGTAGGTCATCCAGCAGGGTGACCAAGATAGTTTCCATCCCATATCCAGGCTGGAAGTCAGACTGGAAAGGGTCTAAGTAATCAGATTCATCTAGGGCTGCCTGGAGTTGAGACACCACAACGCTCTCCAACACCTTGCCCAAGGGGAGGTTTGAAACTGGTCGAATGTTATTTAAGTCATCTGAACCCAATGAGGGCTTTTCTTTTTTTTAGGAGGGGCCAAATGACTGCCTGCTTCAGGTGAGGGTGCACCACCCCCTGCTTTAGAGAGGCAAACAAGTAAATAAGCAAACAAAATTGATCGCATTTCAACCCTGGTACTTCACAGATGCGAAAAGAAAGGATAAGTATACTCATGGTATAACAAGGCTAGAGGGGCTCCGTGTTCAGTAAACAAACATTGGCTCCCCACTCAAATTTTCTTTTTTTGTGGTGCCTTATCTGTAGGACAAAGCCTCTCCTTTCCCCCACCCAGCAGCACCTTACCACTGCTGCTCCTCTGACTGCTCACTCTTTGACCTACCTGCCTGTCGCCTCTCATCACCACTCTTGCTACCACCCCCATTCTTGCTGCTCACACCCCTCACCCTGACTGCCACTGCCACCCTGCCCTTGCCAGCCAGATCGTGCACTGGGAAGAAGCAGAATGGCCCTTTTCCTTGCACAAAAGGAAAGAGGCCATCCTGCTTCCCACCAGTGTGTGAGCTGGCTGGCAAGCACCGGGGGGGGGGGGAAGAGCTGGGGCAGCAACAAGAGCGGGGGTCAGGGGGAGGGGATGAGCAATGACTGAGGGGCCCTCAGAAGCTCCTCCTCTGGGGTGACCGTGGGCAGCTCACATTCTCGGAATACGTCCAACCAATTAGAGCTACACTCCTGAGTGTACTGATTTGCAACTTAGATTGTCTTTATATCCTATTTTGAAAATATGGTTTGAACCATTGTTTATAAAAAATAGTATGTTGGATGAGATCAAAGATTCATAAGGGAGTTTTTTAAAAGCACTCCTGGCTTTTTAAAGCAATTGAAAAGATTTCTGCACAATAATAGACTTCCAAGCATTCTGGTTTCTTCTACTCTCTTTATAATTATGGAAATTGTTACTTCCTGCTTAAACATACTGAGACATTAATGGGGTTATTTTCTGGCAATTTGTAGTGATCTTTTGTGTGTATGTTTTCAGACCAATAACACACACCGGCAATACGTTTTATTAGAAAATATATTAAGCTGTCTTATACTGAATCAGACCATTGGTTCATCTAGCTCGGTATTGTCTACACTGACTGGCAGCGTTCCTGGATTTCAGACAGGAGTCTTTCCCAGGCCTTTCTGGAGATGCCAGGGATCGAACCTGGAACCTCCTGCATGCAAAGCATGTGCTCTATTATGCTGAGATGGTGCACCCCCTATTTGAAAATATGTTCACATTAGAGCTATGCATCACATCAGTTTGATAACTGGATATAAGGTGATACAAGCCTTATGGAAGCAGGTTACACTGTGAATAATTCTGATGTAAATGATGTAGCCAGCATGGTGTAGTGGTTAGAGTGCTGGACTAGGACCGGGGAGACCCGAGTTCAAATCCCCATTCAGCCATGAGACTTGCTGAGTGACTATGGGCCAGTCACTTCTCTCTCAGCCTAAACTACTTCACAGGGTTGTTGTGAAAGAGAAACTCAAGTATGTAGTACACTGCTCTGGACTCCTTGGAGGAACAGCGGGATATAAATGTAAATAATAATAATAATAATAATAATAGAGAAGAAAGAAAAACAAGTCAAAATAATCAACATAGCAATACCAGGGGATAGCAGAATAGAAGAAAAAGTAATAGAAAAAAATCACCAAACACAAAGATCTACAAATTGAAATTGAAAGGCTGTGGCCGAAAAAGACCAAAATAATCCCAGTGGTAATTGGTGCCCTGGGTGCATTTCCAAAAGACCTTGAAGAGCACCTCAACACCATAGGGGCCACAGAAATCACCATCAGCCAATTACAAAAAGCAGCTTTACTGGGAACAGCCTATATTTTGCAATGATATCTATAATAACCAACAGTATTGATGATAAAATTCAGCCATCCCAGGTCCTTGGGAAGGACTCGATGTCTGGATAAAACAAACCAGTCAATAACACCTGTCTGACTCTGTAAACAAGAAATAATAAAGTGCCTCTGATACTGGCAATCTGCTTGATACCATACTGCCTTATATCAGGATGGTAATGAATAGGATTGGAGGGTAAGAGAGCTTGACCGTTCTTGAAGGTCTGCCTAGCTTGAAGAAATAGATAACCACAACATTTCACAATGCCACCTTTCTTTGCTGGGTGCTGCTCTAGAATGCAACAGGAATGGAAGCAGTGTCATGATATTGCATCCTATCCCTGGTGCATTACTGAGGAAAAAAACAGCCATGACTTTTAGCTATAGGGTACAGCCATTTCCCTACCATACCACCACCACCCTCACCCCAAGTAATGCCTCAGGAAAAGGACGCAATACCATGAGGATACTTCCTTTCCCGGTTCATTCTAGGGCGGTAGCAGCAGGCAAGGAAAGGTGGCATTTTGAAATGCTAGCTGCTGTAGTTGCTGATTTCTTCAGACTAGCTGGATGTTCATGAAAGGTTAGCCCTCCCCATCCATACCCCAATGCATCCAGCCAATACCAATTATCAGCAGCATGAGATCCCAGCTCCAGTACCTGCTGCTCATTAGCACAATGTGAGAATGGTGGGGATGGGGATCAGCCTGATGCTGATCGGGCTTGTGCACAGTCCTAGTGCTCATTCTTTTAATTTTTCAAAGTGAACTCAGAATTTGTATAATTTCACTGCTCACCATTACATGTGATCATATTTTTGAATTAGGTGGTGAATTTAATGCTAATGAATTTTGATTAAATGGAAGAAGTTATCCACTTTTGAGCTAAGCATGAAGCATGCTTTATATCTAGATCTTTACGTCTCTCAAATACCTTAGAAAACCTAATTAATCAGCTACTAGTCTGAGGACTATAGGCCACCTCCAGCCTCAGAGGCAAGATGCCTCTAAATACCAGTTGCGGGAGAGTAGAGAAGGAGAGAGGGTGATTCTGGACTAGATGGGCCTTGGGAGATCAGCAGGGTTGGTCTTGTGTTCTTATGTTCTTATGAATCGATTCAAAGATTTTGCAATTTAATTCTAGCTCGAACGAATCTCAAAATCCAATTCAGGTGAGAAAGACCTACATGATCACCTTTGACCACATTGTTGAGTTACTCATACATGCTGCCTTGTGATGTGGTATTGCACACATGAAGGGGGCCTCATGCTTCCTCATTATGTGGTGTGCATGTGAAGGTGCCTCAGACAACTAGGAGCAATGTGCTAACTGCTTAGCTTTCCATGTGCCACTCATAACCAAGTGGGAATGTGATTAATCCAAGCTGCATCATCCATCCTTATGGTGTTGGACTGAACTCTGGCTGAACATCACAGGCAGTCTCTGTTCTGATTCCAAATGCCACATGCAAGCTTTTAAACTAGCATGTGGATGATAGAAATCTGACTCCACTCTCCGCCATCACAAAATTAGCAGCTACCTCTTGCATCCCAGATGCAGTATATTGTTGTTTCATGACAGGAAGAAATCCAACCAACATCACTTTATTTCCCAAGGATGCAATAGTCTGGGCCCTCCTTCACTTGCCTTCACTTGCTCACTGTGATGCAGAACTGGTAGGCAGCAGTCCAAATCACCTTGCTGACGATGGCTAAAATCTTGACTAATTACTCAGTGGACATTCTATAGAAATTAGGTAGTCCTTTAGAGTCGCTCCGAAGTATTCGATTGAATGGCAGTCTGGATGTCAGCCAATATCTTCCAATGTGTTCTTAGTGTATGGGCTGGGTACGTGAATGAAGACTGCACTTACAGAACATCTATCAATTGTAGCAGTAATTCATGATCCAAATAAGGCAGGAAGTGGTCCCTTAGGTATTTGAAGCCTAAGCCCTTTAAGAGAGGCATGTACTCTCCAATAACCTGTCCATAAGGTATTAGCAATACACTAGTTCTGACTTATATTATTGTTGTTGTTGTTGTTGTTGATAATTCGATTTCTATACTGCCCTTCCAAAAATGGCTCAGGAATTAAACAATGAGCCTTTCCTCAAGACCAGTGAGAAAGAGCAATAGGGTTAGTGGGGAGGAAGCCCTGAAGAGCTTGCCTCCCTGCAGAGGAGCAGTTTCCTTTCCTTTGGCGGGTGAATCGCCCGTCCAGATGAGCACCAGCTACTACTGGTAACTCTATGGTTTAGGGAGTTAGTGCCAGGACGCGTTGCCCCACGTTGCCCCACCCCCAGGAGCTCCAGCAATGCCCTGTGTGAGTGCGCGGTGCATTTTGGGGATCTCCCCTCCTCATCCCTCCCCTCCCTGAGAGCACTGCAATCTGCTGACAGACGATCGGAAAAAAAGAGAGATCGGTTTTAGAGATAGGATTCATAGGCGGGTTTGCCGCCGATTTCTACATATCCACGTCATGTCTCTCATTTCATCTTTGAAGAGAAAACATTTGATAGATATGTGCTAGGAAGTCCTGACTGGCTGCCTCTTCCTTATATACCAATTGCATGTTTAAAGATATACTGCCCTTCATATTTTGTGGGTGCTTGGTGGGTGTTCTGTGGGAGACATGCAGGAATGTTATCTTCCAGGAAAAGTGCAAATCAGTCCTCTACTCAATTCATGCAAGATAAGGCAAGCAAACATCTTTTTCTGAGTTTATCAGGAAACCTAATGGGGGCCCTTCACTGAGAAGATCAGTTATGGTATCTTTCAGATAGCTTGCCAACGACTTCTGCTCTTTTCTGTTCAATGCACACCATAAGTAAAGTGATCTCCAAGGAGCAATTTCAGTTAACCTGAACAGGGATAAAGGCCAAATAAACCCAGTTAACATGAACTGATTATATGAGCCCTAGGCCATGCCTGTGGCTCATCTGCAACACACAGAGTTCCTGTGCAAAGTTGATATTGAAAGGGTTGTCTGAACAAAGAAAGTCTGAAAACATAGATTCAAGATAAGGCCCCCAAGTCATAAACCACACAATAAGGTAAGAGTTGTGTTGTGATACCTAGCCAAAACTGTGTAACAGTTCAGTAACTTAGAACAATGGGCTACCTGGAATCCTTGTCACTAGCAACCTCAGCATTATATTTGAAGAACAGCAATCTTCTCTGTAATCTCTCTCTTTCTCCAAAAGCCCCCCAAACAGCAAACTTTATGAATTTAAAATGTCAACCAAAAGGACTGGTAATAAAGTATGACCATAAAAGACTCTCAAAAAAATATAAACCTTGCATCTACACCATGCTGACAAAGCCAGGGTGCAAGGCCAGATCATACCTCAATTTCAACAACAAGGTCCTTATCAGTATCATGAAAAGCTTTAATAGTTTTTCTATTTTTCTGGGCTTTTTGGTGTGTTTTCAAGTAATTAAGAAGGTAGCAGTGGCATTGACTAGGCACTATTTGGCTTTTAGAAGAAACGAATGGACAAGTCAGCCTGCTGGGACAAAATATAACTGAACTGGTATTTATGTGAGAACAATTTTATTTTCATATCTTTCAACTATCAAATTGCATGTTGCATTTTTATATATTATAGAATATGTGGTGTGTGTGTGTGTGTGTGTGTAGATAAGTTTCTTTGAAATTTTTTTTTTAAGTTGTTGATAACAGATTGGTCAGCCATCTCTGTAGTTTTCTTAAGCAGTATATTTACAGAAATATATGTGAAACTGTATTCTTGTGGACCAGACATTTAAGCTATGTTGGATGTGCTCTTAAAATTGGATGTGCTGTAAATCAACAAAATATCTACTAATGGTGTTTCATTGGTATCAAGAAAAATGATATTATGCACAGGGCCTCCATTACAGATCAAACCACAGGCAGAAAATTTTCTGTCACCCGGGCATCATCTCAAAAACATGCTTTTGAACCGCACCAGTTAGCCTTGTTCACAAATTATGTTCAACAACACATACTTGGAGACTATTGTTCTGAAAAGCGAGAACTAAAGTGGGGGGTTCCACAAGGCTCCATACTCTCTCCAATGCTATTTAACATGCACATGAAACCGCTGGGAGAGATTGTCAGGAAGTTTGGTCTGGGATGCTATCAATACGCTGATGACAACCAGATCTATTTCGCCATACCAGCTTCAGCAGGAAATTTCATGACACCCCCCCCCCCAAGTGCCTGCCTGGAGGTGATACTGGGCTGGATGAGGGATAACAGGCTGAAGTTGAATCCAAACAAGATGGAGGCACTGTCTGTAGGGGGTTGGAATCTGAGATATGGTTTTAGATCTGCCTGTTCTGGGTGGGGTTACACTCCTCCTAAAAGATCAGGGAGTGCTCCTGGATCCCATACTCTCCCTGGTTTTTCAAGCTGAGGCTGTAGCCAGGAGTGCTTTTTATCAGCTTCGGCTGATATGCCAGATATGTCCAATTCTGGAGACAAATTTTGTGAACCCTGTCACCTATTAACATCATCTGGAGAGGTCTGGTTATGGTTGCCGTGGGAGTACACTGACTGTTCATGCACATCCCTAGTATGTATATAGGTAGGTATGTGTATGTATGTATGTTGTGTGTGTGTGTATATATATATATATAGAGAGAGAGAGAGAGAGAGTGCTTTGACAGAGGGTTGTGGATAGTTGGGGTAATGGCTGTGGCCAAAAACTAGTTTTGCCAGAGTAAGGAATGATGGGCTCATACACTATCCCAAAATGACCCACTGCAAAGTCCTGTTGTCAGAAATGCTGCTCATACACGCCACTTTTTAACCTCTAGGGTTGGCAATTACAGGGGACAGGTGGTTCCACTCAGGAGAGCAGATTTGTCTCAGGGGCCACCAGCTGCTGACCCTTAGGTTAAGATAATAGGAGGGAGAAATTTATTTTATCCTAAACTAATTGTTAAAGAGATGCTGAAACTATTTTATCCCATTCAGATTTGTAAACACATGTACCTGACTCCCGAACCATGGTAATTTTCATCACAGCTAAATCAACTACTTCAAAGTATAATAGGTAACTTATTTTAAAACAATAGATTATTTAAGCAAGTGTACATTTGGATGCAGCAACACATGCACTTGGGAGAGTGTGAGTATCAATACAAGCTGGGAACAAAGTACAAAAGAACATCAGAAATAAAAAAAATTTCTTGATGTCAACAAATACAAAGTCTACATTATGAAGTGGTCAGTGAAAAAGTGCTGTAAGGAATGTATCAATTCCTCTTGAGCTGTCCATCTCTATCAGATCAATAGTCCTTCCAAGCATGGGACATTCAAGCTTTCAGCTTGAGAAATTGAAGTTCTCAAAATAAGTCAGGGTTGTAACACAAGTCCATCATGGTGTGTCACAGAAATGAAATGAGATGTCTTCTGTTCGATTGATGAGTGACATAAAATGAGGAGGAAAATAAACGACCTTTTTTTGAAAAAAAAAAGTTACCAAAATACTTCTGTCAGAAAGTTTACACTAAGGGATCCATTTTTTGCTTTGTGGTTCTGCATGAGTCCAGATATACCAATAATATTGTAGCAGAGAGAGGAGGGGAGGAGAGGGAAGCAGAGAGGTGGGCAGGAAAGGCCTCAAGGAATCACTTGCTCATGTTATAGAATATGTGTTGGATTGTGGGGGATAATATATTATAAGCAGAAGCATTTTTGAAAAGGGATAAAATCATGGAAATGGTTATTTATAACAGAACTAGCTAAAGTGTCCATCAGAAATGACAGTTCCAGACAATCTTAGTCTTGTGTATGGGTAAGGGCCCTTGACAAAAGTGAACCCCTTCAATCTGAGATGCTTCGCTTCCCTGCAGCACCCTTAATGCACACCAGGGCCTTGCCTCCCTTCTCCTGCTTTGCTGCAGATGGAGGAGGCACATAGGTTGCTGCTCAGAGGTGGCCCATATCTCTCACCTCCTTGGTTTGCTTGTGAAGCTCCTCCTCACAGAAGCTTGAAGTCTGCTTCATGGATGGTGACATCAGAGGCTGCCTCAGAGAAGACTATTCCATGAGCTTGGACTCAGTGATGTCACAGCAGTGGATCAGGTACTTAAAATTGTTGTAGTTGCTGGTGGCCTGGCTTACCACCCGCTCCAATATCATTGAGCCTAATTAGTAGTTGTCACCTGGGAGCCCCTAATGCTGCCATTGTTGATTATCATCTGGGGAAATGTCTGCATTTATTCTAAAATTGGGTCAAAAATGGGCAATTACACACACACACCCAAACTAATGTGAATTTTCAGCTTTAGAAGGAGAACAGAAATTAAATTCCCTTGAATGCTGCGAATCATGACATGATGCAACACTGCTTGGCTTTTTTGAATGTTGCCTTACATATTCTGCTGGTGCCAATCTTATTTAGGAATCCTAGGCATAGTTCTTAGCATCTCAAGTTTCCTGTTGCCATTCCTCATGTTTATGGTCAAGAAATTCATCTTGATCTCTGCTTTGGCCCAAATAAATGGGCAGTCATTTATGTACCAAAACAATAATGGGACTATTCTTATGATGAGAGCTATATGGGTAGGGTAGGGTTATCTCAGCTAGCTCTGGTCGCCTGGGACACTGGGAGCCTTCCTGACCCAGAGGTTCCATTCCTGGAGAGCACATATCAGCTACCCAGGTTAAAAGTGAGGTAGGAAGAGAACAAATCTCTTTCCCCCCCTTCCTCTTGTTATTTGCACTGCTGTTGCTTGCAAAACTGCTCCCAGTCGGCTGGCAGCCATGTTAATCTGAGAGTTGAGGTAAAGAGGAGCCAGGCAGAGCAGAGCTGCTGCAATGCTGAGGGCAGCCCAGAGGAGGCTTGTTTTGTGTGGGAGTAGGAAGAAGGGCTGCTTGTTGCATGCAGAACCCCCATGTTGTTGTTGTTGTTGTTATTGTTAGATGATGATGATGATGTACATTTATATACTGCCCCATACAAAAAAGTCCCTGGGTGGTTGACAATATAAAACCATTAAAACATTAACATAGTTAAAAACAATTTAAAATACAATACATGTGGCTGAGAACAAGAAGCCAAAAAATAGAGGAGGGTTCCTTCCACACCCCCAAATCTGCTGAAATGATGCCCCTGAAACAGACATTCAAAATTATGGGTAGACTTGTATCTGGAGATTAATGCCCCCAGAAAGGAGGGAAGCATGAATATTCTACCTTCAATATTCTTTAGCAAGTCTAGCCCACCATTATGCAGCATAAAAAGTTGCCTATAGTTGTGGTTTGACAGGACTGAGAAAAACATTGTCAACAGTCACACATCCCTTACCATACACATATTTAATCAGTTGCATCACTCAGTCCCTTATGAAGTAACAGAAGAAGGGCATATATGCTTGGAAAGATGTTGGGGCAACCACAATACATTTTGGCACAGGATACCTGTGTACTCAGCCTAGGCAGGCCCCTTTTTGCCACTGTGAATATAGACTCGGTAGAATGGGTGTTCAAATTGTTTCAATAGCAAATTGATCTGCCATGAAATGGGGACAATTCACTGAATCATTTGAGAATTGAATTGCCCCTTAAATAAAAAAGGCTGATTTGTTCATGAATTGGATCACCCCTGATTCATGCAAATCAATTTGCCAGTGATTAACTTAGCATATGCCATTTGTCTCCATGTTTTTCAGTCTCTGATTGGTCTCATGGCACTGCCTCCGAGAGCAGCACCTGCCAGATTCCAGCTGAAGTGACACCACTGGAAGCCCCAGCCAAAGATGCCAGACAGGTGAGACCCCTCCCCCCACCTCGGTCAGGTTGTTTGAGAGAAGGGAGGGATTAGGTGATAGGGCTGTGGTGAGGAGTAGTGGATTAGAGGAATGATGAGAAGTGGTGAGTTAGAGAGAGGCCACAGTAATCCCCTGCCCTTCTTCACATTCCTTTCCCTTGTACTTTCCCCCATTGCTGCTCATTCCTCTCTACAGACATCCCCCTCCAATTTTTTTTTTAAAGTTGCTGTTTTATTTATGGGGATTTAATTTACTAACCTTCATTGAACTACTGACCCAAGTGAAATTTAAAAATTCATTAAAAATTGCCTGATTTCCCACTTGCTTTGTGGGTTGGGTGGTAGGTTGGTTGGTTCATTCCCTACCACTCAACCCACTTTCGTGTCCCTAGGGCCTACCCATGGGGAAATATTGGGTGATTCTTGTCCTCCATTGTTCCCAAGGGGGTGATTCGTGGATTTTTCATGAATTTCCTATTCAATTCATCATACTGGCTGGCTGTGGCTAATTCGCTAGCGTACTGAATTGCAAAAAAAAAAAAAAAGATTCATGTACACCCCTACTCCACAGGCACAGACGCCTAATCCAGTTAATTCTTAAGGGAGGTTAAGGCAAATTGTGATCTGTGCCTTAGTTCATATTACACCTCGCTACCAAAAATGAGAGTATGTCATGAATAGGACATGATTCAGAGCCCCATTTAATATGTTTGCTTACTGGCACCAGAAAAAAATATAAATAAATAATTTGAACAGCTTTTGCTATCAAGTGTCTGGACTGTAAAATTATGCACTAGACGTTTAGTGCATTTCTGTTTCCTATTAGTTAAAAGCACTCCTGCAGAGCCTACAACCAGGCGAACAAAATCAATGTTAGATGCCATTGCTAACTGAGCTGTTTGTTGCTGTCGAAGAAAACAACTTTGTTACTCCATAGTACATGTATACCTCTATTATTGGACTTTCAGAGTGATCAAACCTAAAATGTATTCTACTAGGATATGTACATAGTTTCTCTTGTTACCTTGGGAGACTAGGAAGACTGTAAAATATTACAGTTCCCTTGTACATTGCCTTTAGCAATAAATATAGTTGCAGAAACCATTATGATCCTTTGATAATGTATCTGGAAATGATGCAGCTAAATTCTCCAGTGAAATAATGAATGCAATCAGCCAAGCATCTAAAATCACAACTAAAATAAAGGCGCTTCTGTAGGAACTATACATGGTAGATTACATCTAATGATTTTAACACATGTAGTCAATAGTGAAGCAGGAGTGGATCTTAATTTCATGTAGTCTGTCCACTTTAAATCATTTTAAAAAGTGCAACATGGATGCCCATGTGTTTGTTTATTAATGTTTTATTAATTAAAAGGGGGATGTCTTGAAGTGTGAAACTGCTCCTGAGATTGGAGAGTTGTTGGTGACCTCATGGGAACCAGCCAATCATTGCTATGCACAGCTAACTTCAACTGCAATGTTTCAGAAACAGTTTCTTCCCCCGCCAGAGCTTGATGTTTTCTCAACAAGGTAAATTGGAAAATTGGATTAACAAAAGTGAGGTTGCTTCTAGATGGAACCCACTATTATAATGATAACACTATGAGGCTCCCCACATGAGCAGCATGGAGAGCCGGATAGGGTATCATGGAGACAGTGGGTCAAGCCTGCTCTCCCCCCCACATGAGCATCAAGCCTTCCCTGGGTGGCTGGAACGGCTGCCCACACGATTACCGGCTCCGTCATGGAGCTGGTAGGGACGGTAGAGAGCGGGGGCCATCCAGCACCCAGATGTCCCAGAATGCCCCTTGCGAGTGAACAGGGCATTCTGGGGAGACCCCCAATGCCGAGAGACTTGTTGAAGCCTCCTGGTCAGGGTGGTCTCCTCATGAGTCATTGCACCACGGAACCATGCCATATTTTCTCACAACTGAGAAAACAGGGTTAGCTGAGCGCTCGCTCCACTGACCTCAATTAGGGGAGGGCTACTTTGCCAGGTTAGCTGCCATTGAACCACCGGTCTCACCCATGCCTGGTGGTTCTCACAACTGGGCTGGGCTCCCTTAGCCCGGTTTTCCCCCATCGTGAGAAAAGCCTCTATTTGTCTTCACTTTTTGAATCTGAAGTTCCAATTGACAGCTACTCTGAGACTTTATTGTAGATCCCGATTACTACTGAGAAAATTAGATTTTACAACCAAAGTACTCTTCTGCTGCCTGGACAGAAGATCATACTCCATTTAATCAGCACCCATTGTCCAGTCCTCTAAGAAATCACCATTCCCAGGGACTTAAATTCTCCTAATCATCATTAAAGTGGTATATAAATATTTGTTGTTGTTTTTATTGTAAATTACCACTCATAGTCATCTGGTGCAGCCCAGAAACTGAATCATTCCCCCTTTCTTTCTTTCTTTTTAAAAAAAGATCTCCTAATTTAATTGGCCACAGTAGAAAATTAGGGGCAGCTAACTATGGTATAAATTCAATTTTAAAAATCTTACAGAACAAAGTGGGTTTAGAAGTTCTGCTTTAAAGCCCATGAAAGTGAAGCCACCCTGTCTGCATCCTTATCCCACCCTTACTCTTCCACTGTTTCATCTCTGCTGCTGCATTTGCTGCCTCCACTGTTCAGACTTCTACCCCACTTGCTTGCTCACTCCTCCTCCTGTGTTGCCAATCTACCTGCTGCTACTACTGCTCTTCCACCTGACTGGCTGTGAACCCAAACTCTCAAGTCGTCCATTAATTGCATGTGAGGGTAATCATCCAAATCAGCCCTTTATACAAGCTAGGAATGTGCATGGAAGAACCAGTCTGAACAACCGGCGATTCCGTCGGTTCAGAGGTGGGGGGTTGAGGGTGGGGAAAGATGCACTTACCCCTCCCTTCATTCATTCATTCATTCATTCATTCATTCATTCGATTTCTATACCACCCTTCCAAAAATGGCTCAGACTGGTTTACACAGAGAAATAACAACTAAATAAATGGCTCCCTGTCCCCAAAGGGCTCACAATCTAAAAGAAACATTAGATAGACACCAGCAACAGTCACTGGAGGTACTGTGCTGGGGGCCTTCGCTTTCCCCTCACCAGTGCTCCATTTGCAAAGGGTCCATCAGGGCAGCAGCATATCTCCCTGATGCCTCATTGCATCATCGGACCTTACATCAGTGGAAGTACCCGATGTGCCCGCATGCATCCACATGTGTGCACAAACCCACAGGTGCATCAGGTACTTCCACTGACGTAGGGTCTAACAAGGCAACGGAGCGGCAGGGAGGTATGCTGCCACCCCGACAGACCCTTTGCAAAATGAGTGCCGAAGGGGGGAAAGCGGAAGGAGGGGTAAGTGAACCCTCCACCATCCTTAATGTCAAACCCCCCCCCTCTTCAAACTTCCCCACCCATTTCTGTGCACATCCCTAATACAAGCTACAAAAGTATCTGAAAATTGTCAGGTATGGTGCCCCAATATCTACACTACAATAGTGGAGTGCAATATCTGAAAATGTCCATGCAGTTTGATTGGAGAACAGCAAAGTTACAAGAATCAGAAGAATGGGTTTCCATTTAAAGAAATGCACCACAAAACTGAATGAAAACAATAACAGCACAAATCAAATGGTAAATGGAACAAATAAAACAAAAGGAATTGGGGTTTTTTTGCACACATCTAGTGGAAGGGCCTACATGTTAGATATAGAAACTAGGGCTGTGCATCAAATTGGAACGTTTTTTTCCGGTTTGATAAAGCCCACACCATATGATTTTTCATTATATTGTTCCCAATACAAGTTTCTTAATAGCGATTGCAATCCAATACAGTTCTGGCTATCATTTCCCATATTGTATCAGGTTGAATTGGATTTCTTTTCTTTTTTTGTGCCCAAGTTTGCATCTTTTTGAATTCAGTGATTGTCCTCATATGGAAACTGCTCAACAGTTTTTTGATTGACATCTATAGCTGACCATTGCTTGAATGTCTTTGCAGGCTTGCAGCTGCTGAAAGCCTGCTGCAATTCGTCATTTGCATCTTCGATCCCTTCCAATCACAATGTTTTCAGGGAGGGGTTTAGAAATAATATGTTAGACTCTATCTCTGGCTAAACTCTGCCCTTTTGCTAGGAGGAACAAAGTTCTCATAGAAGCAAAGCCTCCAAGCAAAGCAGAAATGTTGTAAGGAAGGGGTCAGCATCTCTCTCAGAAACCCTAGCACACTCCAGCCTGCGTTTTGGGGACAAAATACTCTCAGAAGGGGCACCAATGCCTTCAACATCCAAGTAATGCAAGGAATCCAACCATCTAACAAAGCAAAAAATGTGGGAAGGGGTTGCTCACTTATCAAAAGCTCTGGAACCTCTAGATAAAACTGGCACCTAACAAGGATCCACCATCAACCCCCTCAAGAATCTATTATCCCTGGAAGTCCTCCCCCGGAAGCCATTTTATTTATGCATTTATTTACTTATATCTATGTAAACCACTTTGGGAACTTTTGTTGAAAAACGGTATATAAATATTCATCATCATATCCTATTCTGCCTTGCAATTTTGCATATATGATATGATGCACTGGACCAATTTGATCCAGGCTGCCATTTGTATCAGAGAAACAATACAGTCATCTCTTGAATCAGATTGGAATCAGCTCAGTTCTTATATTTTGATCTGTGGACAACCCTAGTAGAAACCCCATTTTCTTCTTTGCCCCAATGAGAGATCAAGACAGGGCCATGTGGTGCCAGTCCTGTTCCTCTGCCACATGTTGGTTCTGTATGTAGAGCAAGCATGAATTCAGGGCTTGGATCACTATGGACACCCTATACTGTATAGTGTTGCTAATTAGTCCACTAATGTTTTAGGTCATGGTCCTTGGAAGACTGTTTTGTTGTTCTCCCCCCGCCCCCGCCATCTATTACATTAACTAAATCATGCAGTACAATTTATTGATCAAAATGGCTCGCAGAAGGGCTTTCCCCCCTCCAAAAATCTGGAACAATGAAAAAATTATTTACAGAGTACTATATTGCCATGGGGCAAGAAAGAGAGACCCAAAGTGAGTGTTGGAGCCTCAGAGTTCAGAGACAACATTTAGAAAAAAGGATTTCTGTTGTGCTTGGATTAATTGAATGTGGTGATAGTCTCTGGCCAAATTTGGGCCCCAAGACAATTTTACCAGGTGTCTGTACCAAATTTAAATCAAGGTATGATTTTTTTTTAATGCTCACAATTTGACAACAATGTCTTACATTCTGGGTAGTCTAATCTTGGCATTTGCAAGCTGCCAGGGCTGTTGTGCATGAAAAAGGCAGCCCCAAAACTGTTGGAGAGGTGGGTTGCTGCAAAACTCCTTAAATCAGTACATGGGCACTTGCTCCATGCTACTTTCATTGATTCCAATAGAAGTCATGTAAAGCAGGTGCTCATGTGCTATTTTAAGGAATTTTGCAACAGCCCACCTCTCCAACAATTAGGACATTGGTATAACAAAAAATTTTACCTTTGAAAATCCCAAGTAAATATAGCTCATTTTTTCCATTGGAATTTCTTTTTCCTCTCTAAATATTAAAATACAAGTACATATGAAAAAGGCTTAGTTAAAGGGAAAAGGTCTGCTGAAGCCGGAACAGTGGGGTTCAAACCCCAAGAAAAGTTGTTATTCTATATTTTGTAATCTATTAATGCTACTGATTACTCCCAGAAACGGATTCTTCCTCTTAATTATGATCCCAAAATGTATTGCATAAGTTTATGTCTTTTCCTGTACTGGCAAATGTTAATACTAATGTGGATAAGGTTTATTTCTCTGTATAATCTGAAATATCATATACAGTTGCTGTAATTGTAAGATCAAGAGATGTAACCATTCTTTATCTTTTTTCTTATTTCTTAAAATAAAAATTCTAATTTTAAAAAACCAGTAGGGATCTGCAAACAGATTCAACATTGAATGCGTTTGATGTCAAACTGGTTCTATTCAACAGTTTGAGGTCGAGCCGAACCACCCACTGTTTGGTCTGAACCTGGACCGAACCCCCTTGGCCTGTTCTGGGGGTTTGTGAGCTTTTTATTCATTCATTCATTCATATATTAAAAATTTACTCCCTCCGTGACAGGGGGTCTCCAAGGCAGTAATCGGGGGTGTCCGCAGAGGTTCCCCCTCCCCCCACCAGCCTCCTTTGTTTCTAAAACCGGCCAGTTGGGCCATTCTTTGGCCCATTTGGGCCTTTCCCCCTGGCATGGTGGCCATTTTGGAGGCCACTGCACCTGTGCAATGAGCCTCTGTATGACCTGGGTCATGCCATCAGGAAGAGGAAGAGGCCAGTGAGGGTAGAGGCAACTTCTGCAGATACACACACCACGCTGCCTCAGAGAACCCCCCAAAGGGTGTGAGTTTAATTTAAAAATAAATAAATAAATAAATAAATAAATACACTCACAACCCCCCCCCCTGGACCGGACTGAAGCAGGGGGAGGTTGAGGAGTGCTGGACTGGACTGGACCAGTCCAGTTCAGACTTAAACCAAACCAGACCAGATGGTTTAATGCACACCTCTATCCAACAGTTCTGGGGCTGCCTTTTACATACACAACCCTGGCAGCTGGTGGATGCCAAGATTAGACTGCCCAGACTGTTGTTAATGAAACTGTCTAGAGTGCTGGCTAAACACTCCCTTTGGGCATTTTGGCTAATGTGTGGAATCAGCATGGCTATATATGGGTCAGTTCATCACAGTATCAATTTGTGCAAAGTTTTGATCTGGAAATGAGAAGACAGGCATATAATATAATCTGATTTATTTAGGGATTATCGGGGTACAGGAAGAGAAAAAGATTGTTTAGGAAAAGTGAGGAAACAATACAATCAAACAAACAGTATTAACTAAAATCTAACATAAAGGCGTTTTAGTTTTAGGTCTGAATTATCAATGAATTAGCTTAAGGCTTTGCTTGGAAAAGGACCTAGATGTAGACTTGGAGGAGAGAGAAGGGAGCAAGAAGATTTTAAAGGGATAGGGAGTTAGTATTACCAGTCCCGATCCATTGGTGTGTTGGATACACTTGCAGGTTGGGGTACACAGGAAGATTTCCTTGTAGGGGAAAGTAGAAGAAAAGTGGGAAGAAGAAAGAGTGAGGAGCAAAGAGCTACCACTTGAACCCTTGAGAACCAGTAGGGCAAAGATCCATTACAATTCTGATTCTGAGGCCATGTGGCTGGCCCAGGGGTATTTGTACTCAGAAACATGGCAATGCATAAGTCAAACACCCTGACTGCAGAGGCTGAAACTCACTTATAACAAAGAAGTTCACATTTACATGAACCAATCATGTGGGTATGATCTTTAAGAAACAAAAGATGGAAAGGCTGGTTGAAAGTGTGTGAAGAGTACTGGATGGGTGAACTCAAAAACTTTACTGAGACTGGGGCATCTCTTCCTGAGAGAGAGATAGGGTTCCTTTTCTGTTAATGATCCTATTGCTGGGTCCTCGCTAGCTCATTAATGTTGTGATAAGAGGCTGGGATGTGCTATGTTTAGCTTTCACTTACTTGTGAAAGTGATTAGCAAAGCTAATCCCATTGTGAAGATAGCTATTTCGCTTGTGAAGGTATCTTTGACCTGGGCCTGCTTGCTAGCTTCCTCCCTTTTTGCAAGAGAGGCCATGTGGGTCTTCTTTCAGCCACTTGTTAGTCTGACCTTGGGCAGTGCTGCCCCACGTTTGCTTGTGCCAAGTGTCCAAACTGCATAGTTTGCCAAACATGGACATGCACAGAGTTCACGATCCTGGGAGCTCAAGTATCCAAGATGGAGGTTGCAAGCCTGCATCTCCAAATCACATAGAGAGGTGCTGTTTGCAGCCCCAAAACAAGCTGTATCAGTAACACCATTGACCACTGTTTTCAAGTTGTAAGAAACAGAGATACATAAGGTTATATCTCTCATTTGAATCCTGTTAATTTACTGCACATGTAATATGCAAATGTATATTTTTATGTAGTACTGTGAGTAAATGCATATGGTCAATATTTGTGTTGTCCTTAGCTGCAAGATGGTGTCACTTTTATTATAGATAAAATAATAAAGGGTCAGTTAATGTGGAAACATATTTCGACCTCCTAGACTATTATCTGGAGAACAGAAGGGCCAAAAATACAGAAGACATCACCACTTTAGTGAACAATTGCTTTTTAAAATCCCCTTCATTCGGCAGCACTTCAGTATTTTTGAGTTAGAATCTTGTTGTTTGCAAGGAACTGTACAAACGCTGTTTGAGATAGAAGGCATGAATTGATACTGTATGCCAAAATCGTAGATGAAGGAAGATGTTTACTGCATTATCTGTCACTTTTTCATTAAACATAAAAATTTGTGTAGGCTTCCTCAAATATATGAGATTTCTTACACCAATGTTACAGAATTATGCTCTAAGTACAAGTATAAATTAGTGTTCATGAAATTAGAGTAGGGATTTAATGAAATACCCTTAGAAGCATAAAATGCAGCAGTTCTACACTCCTAATGAGTTCACACTGTTTGGTGAGATTACATATATGAAAAATGTGATTTAAAATAAAACAGTAATTTCCTGCATTGTTCTAAGCAATGTGATGGGCCTGATCCTGATCCTATATTTAGTGTATCACAGTAAAGAGCAATTCAGTTAATCTATGTCTATATGAACTTAATTTTAAAAAGGAACCAGAAAAAGAACCATATTCCGGATTCTATTAGATTTTAGGATAGCAGGGACCAATAATTCAATGGTCATTTCTTGTCTCTGTCACTAGACACTTAGAAAGAGATATATCTGGATATGTAAGCTGAAAGCTAACATCCATGACCTCAGCTCGGAGAAGAATACATACATGTTTCATATTAGTGTAATGCTATTTAATTGTTTGAACAAGGTCTTGGCCAAAAGAGGGACACAATTTTCATGAATGTTTCTGGCAGCAATGAAAGGCACTGTCCTTTTGGGTGATATATTGGAGACTGCTGTGAAAGGGAGTGGTGCGTTTCAGTGCTGCCAAATGCAAGAATCACTGCTGTCACTCTGAATTATGGCTGAGCCAAAATGGGCCAAATTTAACTTCCCCACCCAACAATTTTCAGAAGGCTAGAATAGGGACAAAAGGGAGGGGCTTAAAAGTGCCAACTGTGCTCTGTTTGGCAGATGGTGGCTACCATTTCCCACTGCCAATTCCGTTTGGAACATTGCTACAAAAACTGTTGCGGGGGGTGGGGAGAGATTCTTTTTTTTAACATTTACATTAATATCCCACTCTATCTCCAAGGCACCCAGAGCAGTGTACATGGTTGTGTTTGTCCTCACAACAACCCTGTGAGGTAGGTTATGCTGAGAGATGCTTTAATGGCCCAGAGTCACCCAGTGAAGTGCCTTTCATGGCTGGATGGTGATTTGAACTCGGGTCTCCCTGGTCCTAGTCTAACACTCTAACTAGGGATGTGCACGGAATTGGCTGGCCCGGTTGGGTTCGAGGCCGCACTGGCCTCAAACCCAACTGGGTCAGTTCGGTCTGGCACCCCCTTGAACCGTCCCCAGTTCAGTCTGGTCCGGTCGGGGTTTGTGAGCTTAGTTTTGTTTTTTAAAAATGTTTTTTAAAAACCTTTTACTCCCCTTCAGGGGAGTTCCTGGAAGTGGCTGGGGTGGGGTCCACAGAGGTTCCCCCTCCTCCCGCCGGCCTCCAAAATCACCCCCTAGGCTGGTTTGGCTGCTCTTCAGCTGGTTTTCAGCCTTCACTCGAGGCCGTGCAGGAGCACAGCCTCCGTAAAGGCTGCCGGGTGAAGAACGAAAACTGGCCAAAGAGCGGCTGAACCAGCCAAGGGGGTGATTTTGAAGGCCAGAGGGAGGAGGGAGAACCTCCATGGACCCCCCCCCCCACCTCTAGGAACTCCCCTGAGGGGAGTAAAAGGTACAAAAATGTAAAAACAAATTATTATTATTTTACAAAACTAAGCTCGCGAACCCCCCCAAACCTTCGGACTGAACAGGGGGTGGTTTGGTTTGATCTTGAACGGTTGAACCAAACCAGTTTGACATCAAAACCGTTCGACATCAAACCTGTTTGCACCTAACTCTAACCACTACACCACTGCACAAGAGCTAATACATGCGCAAGAGGTATATTTTACTAGCTTGTGAATGAAGATTGGGGTAAGCTGTACCTTTTGATACACTGTCCATCACATGATTTTTAAAAAGATGACACTTCTGTGAGGAAAAAAGGGGGCTACTACTCTGTGGACATGTTAGCCCATAGACAGCTTGGCCCTCAGCCTTGGCCATTCTCCTATTTTATACCCAGATAGTCTCATGGATTGGTCATGTGATATACTGGACCACTAGTTTTTCTTTTGTTGGTCTGTGGTACTAAGTCAAACACAGATACATGCTCTCTCATACATACATGTGTCCTATAGTCTTTGTAGCAATGATGTGTCCGTGGTTTTCTTGTGGCATTTTTGTTTGCTTCTAGGGAGATTCCCCCACCCCACTGAAATTCAAGCAGTACTGCTTCTGATTTGC
Source organism: Hemicordylus capensis (assembly GCF_027244095.1). Classification (NCBI taxonomy): domain Eukaryota; kingdom Metazoa; phylum Chordata; class Lepidosauria; order Squamata; family Cordylidae; genus Hemicordylus; species Hemicordylus capensis. The sequence continues at coordinate 177,996,303 of NC_069657.1, read as the reverse complement.
TGCATTTGACTTCAGACAGTAAAACAGCTGGGAAATCAGTGAAGCAGCAGATCAAAGTGGTCACAATGGGAAGAACTTATCAAAAAGAATACTGCCCAAGAAAGTTCCATGTGGTGCCCTTTCACACTGAGACACTGTATATCCCCCCCCAGGATATTGCAAGACATATTTTTCCATGATCACTACTTAAAATCTTAAAAAGTGCAGAGGGCACAAAACCCTACAATTGCTGAAGAAAGAAACAACAGTGAGGTGCTCTTTAAGCAAAACAAGCATAATTCTAAAGTAGCCAAGGCTCAGAAGAGAGCAGCATTTTTAATATTATTCATCATCTATGCATTTTGTCAAGTCCAGTGAAGCTGCCATTGTCCAGACTCAAGTCATCTTCTGGAGGAATGTTCGCGTTACAGAGTTTTAGGCATGAACTTAACAGGAGATTGAAACTCATGCTTTACTTTCTTCCTCTGAAATCAGTGGCCTTTCCTCCATAAAATGCATTATTTAACTGTTTCACTCTGCAAATGTAGAACGTATAAAAGTGTACAGCATTCCAGGGCTCTACAAAGTTTTGGAGTTCTCCTTGGCCTCAAAGGGAAGATTTGACCCAACCATACATACCATCTTAGATGTGAAGCAAACCAACATCCAAAATCAAAGTTGAGTTAGACTGAATAGGCCTCCAAAACTTCACACAGGCACCCCCATCTCCTGTGCTTACTGTGTGTTGGATGTCCCTTTAATCTTTTTCTTTGCTCTAGTGGTGAGGGAGTGGCCGCTGTCAAGTGCAGCTCCTGTTTTTATGGATGCTTTGGAAATTGTGGCATCTTCTATTCAATCTAGGAAGATTAAACTTTCCGCAATTACATGTAACAATTCCACAGTGCATTAAAAATTGGATCCTATGTGTATACATAGGATGAATAGAAATAATGGAGAACCTTTCTGAGCCTTACCTTGCCAATTACTCCTCAATGCCAATGACTCTATCACACCTCTACAGGAGGAAGCATAGAAAGTGAAGTCCTCTGTGTTTGCAAGGCATGAGGAATGGATATATTGCAATTTGACTTTTTAACACTCATTAATATTCCTATCTTATACATTGTTAGGGTGTTTTGTTGTTTTTTTGGTTTTGCTACTGGCAGTTTTCTTGCCAGTGGTTAATACAGACAAAAAGCTAAAAGAAAAGAGGACACAGATTTGGGAAACTGACCAGGCCTTTCTAGAAATACCTTGCTGGATTCATTTTCATTTGTCCTAGGCATATCGAGAAATACATATTTGAAGTTAGTTTATCAACATATGCCCAAATTAGACATATATCTAGATTTGCTTTTGGGAAAACAACTTTTTAATTCCAAACCGGCAGCATATTTAGATAATATTCTTATCTCTAAATTTAGGCGTCCATTTACTCTTGCCCACCTAAATGCCCTTCCAACGGCTATTAGGGATGATAGATATAAAGGGATTCCATTTAACTTAAGGATTTGCCCCTGTAGATTTGGTGTCGTAGAAACTAACCCTCATGTTATTTTATACTGTAAATTTTATAGTGATGCTCGTTCAAAACTAATTTCTCCTCTTTGGGGAAAGTTTCTGGGTCACTCTGATGAATTTTATTTAGAGTTTTTGTTATCTAACTTTTGCAAAGAGATCACTTTCAATGTGGTTAGGTTTTGCTACATTGTTTGTATTACACGGTCGATTCTTATGTAACTTTTTTGTTGTATTGTCTGACCTAATAAAGTCTATTCTATTCTATTCTATTCTATTCTATTCTATTCTATTCTATATTTGCTTTCCTGTCAGAAATTTCTATGACAGGTATCATGTCTCTCACAATTTGTTTTCCTTTTAGAAATTTCTATGACTTAGGTGTCATGTCTCTCTCCCTCCCCCTCCCCCTCCCTCTCCTCTCCCTCTCTCCCTTCAGATGTAATGTGAAACCACGGGTCCAATAGACCCACAGTTCCGCACCCCCTCCACCTGCTATGCTGTCCGCTTTAGGATGTGCAGGAGAGCTGCCTCTCTGCAGTCAGTGAGACTGCAGAGAGGTTGGGGAACTGGCTGTGAGGGTTTCCTTCTTGACAGAAGGACAGCCTGCACAGCCAATCAGGCCAGAGTGAAGGAGGAGCTTGCTCCCTCAACTCTGGCTGCATGGGGCCGAAACTGCAGTGCCAGTGTTTGGATGTAATGCTGGCACCACAGAACCAGAGTTGGAGGAGCACAAACTCCACTTTGAACTGCAGGCTCAGAATGGAGTTTGTGTTTGGGATGGGGGGTGGGATCGGGGACCACAGGTCCCTTCACTGGTTCAACACCAGTTTCCCAAATTCTGAGGTGAAGGGACCTCCGGTTTCCTGTTATGTTTAAATTCTCTCTCTCTCTCTCTCTCTCAAAAAAAAGAAAGAAAAAAAAAGGCGCACACACACCATAGATATGTAGGATCCTCCTCCAAGATAACAATTGTTAAATTTGTGTTGAAGGAGAACTCTCACTTCTGCATCATTATACATATATGCGACATTTCTAGTTGGCTTAAGAAATGTTTCCTATTTAATCCAAGGATCGTCATAATGTGAACATGTTTAAGGAAAATCTCTGTTTCCTGCTACCCAAGGTGTGGAACTTGCTATTGGCTGGAATGTGGTTGCTGTTATGAAGTGGGCTTTGTAGTTTGGGAAAGAAACATCATTATGTGAAGTTTTGAAATTTGGAAGACTGTAAGTTGTCCAGTTATCGGGGTGCCTTGCATTACACGTGTACCAAATTTCAGCTATCCACATGTTGGTCATGTGTCCTAACACTCCTGATGGCACTCTGAGTGAGTGGTATTTCCAAGCATATTTCTAAAGCTGTCTGTGTCTTACCCAGGCACTCAGTCAATAAGCTAATCATCTCTGGGTTTTTAAATATACAAATAAAAGGAAACCTGTCCATGACATGTAGATCCTAGATCAGGGTAAGGTATTTCATCTCCCTATGAGCCGCCTCATGCCAAAGGACCTATAATCCTCCAGGAGATCAATGTGTCTTCAGGACTGTAATCTATATTTACTTTGCAGAAGATACTGTACATCAGTGTTCAGCTGATTCAGCTTCTGTTTCAAGTTCCTTGACCTCAGATGTCTTCCTGTTCACTCCAATGTGTATTGCTTAAGCACTTACTGCTGAGTGTCCCTCCGGCCATTTTGAAAGGTGTTTCATCACACTACAATAAACATGAAATACTGATGCACTCAAAATGGCAAAAAGAGAGAGGTGAAAGCAGCAACTGCAGATCGACATAGGACTGAACAGAGGCATTTATTACACTTCACTTTCATACTATTGTCTACCTTTGGCAAAGGAAGATTGTAAGTGTCCCTGGTGGTCTGAGTCGATCAATACTACATGGGAGTTAAATTAGGCCTCAAGTCAAGCATACATCCACCTTGGCTGAGATACCTCCAACCTGAAGTCCCTGGAAATTTACATTTTTCCACTAAGTTAACCAATAAGAGAGTGAAATGAGTGAGAAAAAAAGCAGCTGTCTCTATCCTGCATTCTTTCTGAAACAAACATTGTCCAAATTACAGACAAATCCTTTGAAAACAACAAGAAATATACATTCTATAGGATCAAGTGGATACTGGGAGCAGTTACAGGATGCAGCCACGCACTTCAGAAGCAAATTTCTGGGTAATGGTTACATTAAAATTAAAAGATGTATTTGTAGGGAAAGGGATATCACTGGGGAATTTTAGCATGCCTCATTCGAATGGCATCTTAAGGTGAGATTTGAGGGCATATTGATTTAGATGTAGTTCTATACAGAGCAACTTGCACTGAAGGCTATAAGCTACTTCTCTTAGTTTGCAAAATTAGGGGACAATTCACTGGTAAATTACACTAGTTCAGTTGAAACATCCATTTAGGACCACTTCTGACAGGATTCCTTGCACCTCAGTACAAAAACATGCTTTAAAAAAATGTGAACCAGCTTAAAACATAGGTGCTAAGTAATCAAACCCTGATTGGACCCTCACTCATTGGTTTTCTAAAAGATGGAAACATCTCCAAAATCATTGCACCCTTCATAAATGGCAGGCAGCATCCATTTTGTGCTCATGTCATCTGTCTGCTTATCTGTCTGGTTCTCCAAGTTAAAATCTTTAAGTACCTGGGCGTGGTCTTCCATGCCTCGGACCGGCGCCAGGCACACCTAAATTATATTGTGCAGAACGCCCAAGCCTCAGTCCACCTAATTAGATCTTTTTACTTTACAGAGGGGGCTCTTTGTATTCCAGCCGCTCTTAAATTATTTCTTGCCGAAGTCTACCCTTTATTATTATATGGTGCTCAGTTGGGCCCTTTTGGTAATTTCACCACACTGGAAGCTATTCAAAAAAAGTTTATTGGATCTATATTGCAGCTTCCCAGATGCGTTCCTAATGTCGACATTAGGCACGAGGTGGGTCTTGGCTCCCTGGAAGCGGAGTATTGGAAATGCATTTTTGCATTTTGGTTAAAATTAGTCTTTCTCAATCTGGACTTGACCCCTTGGTATTAACTGACAATTTTGATTCTACCTGGAAGCGTCTTGTTAAAATAAAATCCAAACTCTACGGGTTTTCGCTGGATATGCTTATCAGTTTGGGCTATGATCGTGCTAGGAAGTTTATTAAAAGTTGCCCAAATCCCAAAAGGTATTTACCTTGGAGATCAGCATTTTAACACAAAACCCGCTGCATACCTAAGTAAGATTTCCTTTCCCAAGTTTAGGCGGGCGCTATGTTTAGCTCGATAAAATGTGCTCCCTACAGCGGTGCTTCAAGGTAGGTTTAGGGGGGGTTTCCTAATGCATCCTGACTTTGCCCTTGTGGGTCTGGCAATATCGAGACTACTGAACATGCTATTTTACATTGTGACCTCTACAAGAATGATTGATCAACACTTATTTTGCCTTATCTTGTGATGTTTCCTGGTTATCCAGATGAGTCTCTCTTAAAATTTTTATTGTCAAATTTTAATTATAAATATTCCAATACAGTGGCTAAATTTTGTTATATTTTATGTAAATTATGTTCTGCTGTGTGTGATAATGTTTCTGGTCAATGACCGAAATAAAGTATGATGATGATCTGTCTGGTTCTATATGAAGCTTAGATGGGGCAAAGGAAGCTGCACCCAAAAGGTGCCTGGTGATCAGCTGCAATCTACTGTATCTTGGTGTCTGTCTAGTCCTGTGAGGCAACCAGATGGTCCCCATCTTCCCATGGCTTTTTTATCTTTGGAAAGGCTGTGACGAAGGCTAAGAAGACCTTCTGAGATGACCTTTGACACTTGGGTATAGATACCCAAATGACGTACAGGCCTACCACACTCCAAGATAGGCAATCACGGCCTGAGAACAAGAAAAGTCCTAGCTTCTATGTGTGAACCAGATGAAGTTTAGATCCTTAAGGAGACAATGGGATGGAGTTATGATCATGGACTACTCCATGGTGTGGAGTTATGAGCAAGAGGAAAGCTTGTGCACTTTCTCTACTCATTCTGCCCTCCTCACATGCAAAGGGAGAAGATTAGAAGCTGCTGGTGGTTTGCTTATCAGCAGTTGGCTGTTTTATCTGAATATGGCAAATTATTGTAAAGTGTGCCATTGAGTCAGTGTTGACTCCTGGCGATCACAGAGCCCTGTGGTTGTCTTTGGTTTACCATTGCCTCCTCCCACACAGTATGAGATGATGCCTTTTAGCATCTTCCTATATCACTGCTACCCGATATAGATGTTTCCCATAGTTTGGGAAACGTACCAGCAGGGATTGAAACCGGCAACCTCTGGCTTGCTAATCAGGTCATTTCCCCGCTGCGTCATTAGCTGACCTGTTGTATTCTATCTAGTAATCTTTTGTGTTTTGTTGTTTGGACGTTTGTCCTAGTGGGGACCCCGTAGAGTGTGTGTGTGTGTTGTGGGGGGTGGGGTGGGGACAGAGAGAAAAAGGAAGGGAAGGAGATGGAGAAAATGGAGTTGTTTCTGGAATAAAATTTTAGTTAAATCCACTTAGGATTCTTTTGTGTTTATTCTGCAGTTACCTTCTCACTATACAGACTCCTGATTTTACTCCAGCAGAGGTCTTTATTGCTGCACTACCTGGGCCCTGAAGGCCAAAGAATATATTCCCATTTGCCCTTTCCTACCAACTTGGAAGGAGATGCCAACCCTTCTGAAGCTGCTCTTCAAGCCTTAGATGATCATTCCAACCCTACTTTGAATGTGCTTGCTGAATGTTACAAGTTCTATTCTAGATCCCAGATGCCTAGTGAATCTATTGATCAATATGTCACAGCATTATGTGCCTTAAGTGTAACCTGTGAATTTGCCAACTTTATTGATGAAATGATCAGGTATCAGATTGTTATGAAAACAAACTGCACCAGACTGCATGGAAAAACTGCTACTGGAAGGGAAACTTACCTTGGGTTCAGTTACCAAAATCACGACCGCTCGCTTGTACGGAGGCCCGAAAATGCTCCAGTTACCAGGCCATGGCGGGCCACAGGAAGTCCGGCAGGGGGAGAGGGAACCTGTGCGGACACCCTCCCCCCCCACGGCTTCAGCAAGCCCCCCGAAGGGGCTAAAGGTACTTATCTACCTTAATTTTTAAAAACAAAAACCAAAAAAATTTGCGGACTGGCCGGACCAGAGTTGACAGCAGACTTGCAAACTTTAGCAAACTCTCCACCCCCTTTTTGTTGTTGTTGTTGCACCTGTTGCAAGTGACCTTCTGTGCAAGACAGAATGTGCAGGATGCCTCTGAGTACCAGATGCAGGGGAGTAACAGCAGGAGAGAGGGCATGCCCTCAACTCCTGCCTGTGGCTCCCAGCGGCATCTGGTGGGCCACTGTGCGAAACAAGATGCTGGACTAGATGGGCCTTGGGCCTGATCCAGCAGGGCTGTTCTGATATTCTTATGTTCTTATGACAGTGAGCCTCTGAGAAGCCTCAGTGTTCACAACTTTGGACTTGTCTTCGGCCTATCATCAAATTCTTCTGCTCAAAGGTTCTCGCAAATACACAGCCTTCATTACCCAAGAGGGACTTTTTCAATTCAAAAGACTGCCCTTTGGATTTGCCTTCTTCTTCAGCTTCCGTATTTCAAAGCATGATGTATGCAATTTTGGGGACTATGGACGGCATTGCTTACTTTCAGGATGACATTTTAGTGTATGGCAAAATCATTGAGGAGCATGATGCTAAACTTACAGAAATCTTTAGAAAGCTCCAACAGCATGGACTTACTATTTCTGCAGAGAAAAGTCAGTTTTGCACAGACTTGGTGACATACTTGGGACACAGGTTATCTGATTTGAAATGCAACAATACATGCATAACCCTGGGATAAAACACAAGACTAGTTCCTTGTACCATCTTCGAGGGAATGGCTTAGTGGAACGAATGAACAGGTTAGTGAAAGAACTGGCTACTATGCAACAACAAACCTGGAAAGAGGTAATTTGTAAAGCTCTATTTGTTTATTGATCAACTCCTCATTTTACTACAGATGTCATCCAACCACATCTGGGGACGCAATGTTAAGAAATCCTGCTGTAGAGAGTGTGGAGAGGAGTCAGAAACAAAAGGGAGGGGAAGAAGGAAAAAGTTGAGTTGTTGTTGGAATAAAGTCTTAGTTAAATCCACATTAGGGTTTGTTGGTTTTTTTTGTATTTACAAGAGAAGTGATTATTTTTTTAAAAACAGTTTATCAAACAAGGCTTAGTTTCAAGGCCACAGTTTCTTGTTTTGTCTGAACAGAGATATAACACACAAACCAACGCCAAACTGCGAGTTTAATTCTTGAACCCAGGAATCGTCCCACAGATAATCTTCCAATCCACGTTAGGCAACCTCCACTTTCAGGACGGAGGAGCCCTTCCCTCTGCCTGGGCCACCAGGGCCAGCAAGCTTCAATGCACTCATGTTGCCAGACAGCAGGCAAGGTGTCAGCACATCAGTTGGGTGGCAGCCATTGGCCACAATCTTCAAGGGGGCATGCCCAGCGTGATCATTCCTTTTCGGCATGGACTACATGGCCTCAGCCACCCAGCCTGGGTTAGGCTGCCCGTGAGAACCACTAGGATTGTACCCAATCTCAGCAGGCCAGCGCTGCCTAGCCTGGCCTTTTCACCTGGCTGCTAGCCAAGATTAAGGGAGTGAGCACTACCTTAACCCGGGTTATTTGCTTGTGTGTGAGCAGGCTGCTTCCAGCCCAGCTGCACACAGCTTCTAGCACCTGTCTCTTGGGGAAATCCATCCACGTCGTATGGTGCATTGTGGAATCTCTGGAGGCCGGGACAATGAGTCCTGGCCTCTGTTTACCCATGCTGCCGGGAGCAATGTGGAGACTCATCTGTGCTGCTCCCAGCAACACTGGTCATGTGGACGTGCAGCTTGCATGCCTTTGGGGCTGCACGCAGTTGTCTGGGGGAAGGTAGGTTGAACCCTGCCTTCCCCCCGCTTGCTCAACCAACTGACCACATGCTCAGGCATGTGAACAGCCCCAATATGTATATGAGGTCAGGCGAAGGATCCTGTGGTCTGGTCCACTGTGACAAAGGATGCTCTTGTTCTGGCCGATCTGGTCAAAGCAGTCCAGGGACCCCCCACACACTATGTTGGCTTGTTGGCTGGGGGTTAGCCCTCTCATGAGAGGGCCAGTCCACTGGAGAGGACCAGAGACTCCATGAGTTTCAGGACTCCATCAGACTGCACCCTCATGAGTTAGGCAATTCAACTGCAGGGGGGGGGGCCCTGGTGTGGGCTCCCCAGTATATGTGTTTAAAAATAGAACTCTAATTCCCCTCTACACTCAACCCCTATAGATGCCCAAGGAGTCCAGGCCACTCCATGTGTCCAGACATTTCCTTGTGGGCTCAGTCTGCAAAGATCGGAGATGGCTCTTAGTACACATTCAGAATTTCCGGGCATTTCAGCTTATGCAGATTGACCACCATGGGGGATTGTGGGTGAGGGGAGGCCCTATTTTCAGCAATCCCTGACAAGCCAGGTGGCTGTACTGAGCAAAAATCAACATTCATATGTGCCAAGGGACGTCCAGAGTGAGTGCTTTCTCTCCTGCTGTCCACCAGTCGCCATGACCTGAAAAGGTGTTGGTGCAGTACCTTTCGCTGGGGCTTGCATGGAGCTAGCAAAGGGGCTGGGCAGTGACAGCCCTCCAGCCCACATGCGTGTGTCTATTGTCTGCCACTCTCATGAGAGAGTGGTCCTTTGGAGAAGGGGAATTGTCACACATTATTAAAAACTCAGCCCTTTAAACACCATCCTGGTGTACTCCAAGATGGGGTACACCAGAGTGTGTATTTGCCATAGAGTATGTACTTGCACCCAAGGGGAAGGGGCTGGGCCTCCTTTCTCCTACTAATTTGTACCCCCCCAAAAAAAGAGCAGAAACACGCAAGAATTTCAGGGGCTGCCTTTCAACCCAGACCCTGGATATCACTTCCCTGGCTGGTCTTCTCTGTGTTGGGAAACACCCTGGTTGCCTGGTTCATGGTAACACCGGAACTTCATGTGTGCAAATACTTCTTCATCACTTGATCATCCCATTCCCTTTTTCCCATTCCCTTTTTCTTCAGATTGCTCGTGGGAAACATGAGGACACAGTGGAAAGCGGTCATCCTCCAATATGGCTTTTCCATTTTACCTGCTCTGAAGCTTGGGACACAGCAATGTGGTGTCCCCGTTACTGGACAACAGATGGAGGAGTGTGGGGACAGCAGTCGGGGGGGAAGTAATTGGAGAGGAGGCCAGCAAGAAAATATGGTGGACATAGAGCTGGCGTGTTTATGGGCTGGTCTGAACCGCCCTCTCTATGGCTTGGGCAACAGCCGCACACAAAATCCAGGTTACAGTGGTAGTAGAATTCGGATGACACAATGCTACCTTCAAACTTCAGATTGGAGCACAGAAACTCACTACAAACTGAAGGTTCAGATTATGCTTTCAGCTTGAAACCTTGAGTCACTTTTGTGAAGAAACCGCGGTTTCACACATTCAGACAGTCTGTCTCTGGTTTGATGTTATGTGTGAAGGCAGCCACTGACTTCAGCTTGATTTTCTCCTGTACTAGGTTACAGATCTTGGGCTGAATTTGGGCTGAGGTTGGGAAGTCTGGCAGCCAACTAGAGGTTGGCAGAGTCAGACAACATGCTTTCCACGAGTTTGCACTCACTGAGAACCTTCAGTTTCTGGCTTCCCGATTTTAAGTTGAACCTGCCCTAAAGATGAGTGGGCTTCTGAGCATATGATGAGTGACTTTTATTGATGTCTTACTATTAGTATAACTGGTCCAGACTTACCAGGTTAGATATGGGTGGCTTCTAGTTAGCTTTGACCTCTTTTAAAAAATATAAATTACACAATAGCCATGTTTGAAAAAAATGCAAGCAATTAAACAACTGCTTTATCATGTCTTCAAACATCACAGACAGAACTCAGAACATCCCTATGCTTACAGAGAAAGAAGTAAAGAAAGAAAGCATCACTAGCTTCCACTGATTTCTTGATGTGTGACTGAAAGCACCTTCTATTTCAACAGTAACTTTTCTAATTAAAGCATCTTATGCCTCAAAGTAATAAAGCTGCTGTGGAAAAAATATATGCTGATTTAATAACCTCACAATGAAAAACAAAAGGCAATTATTTAGCTCAGTCTTTTGTGAAAGTGAAATGGGATGTTAGTGTATTATTATTATATTGCTTTACTAATCAAATCAAAAGCAAAGGTGTTGTAGTCTATAGAGGTAAACATATTGCTAATATATTTAGTTGGCATTAATGTATATGCTCAGTTGTCCTATCATTTTATTAGTACATTAGTATAATTTGGTCTCACAAATTTGTCTGTAACAGATTTAAAAAGGGAGGGGGGGGGAACACCCCACATATTTATCTTCCAAATACGCAGGGTGGTTCATTCTAGAAAGAAAAAAGTAGTTGAACTGAGCTATTTGTTGGTTGAGAAAATTATTTTGAATATGAAGTAGGTAAACCTTAGCATGCCAGATGTCTTTCTCATGTAAGCAATTTAAATTCAATTTGTGCCAGAGAATGCAGGCCCTGCTGGATCAATAGGCTGTATTCACTGGAGCTGACACACTACACCTGACACAGCCAACCTGGCAAGGGACCTCTTGCTCATACCTGAGGGACTTTCTCCAGCTTTTATCACAAAGTAAATCTCCTAGGATTACAGGTACTTAACGCTAATTAGATCTGCTCTATTACCTACTGTTTGAATGGCCTCTGTTTCCACGCCACCCAGTTTACTTTCCTGTTGCAGTGAGATAATTGTGGGTGTGCAGTCCACTGAGGTAAAAATGATAGCTTTGAACACATGCCCTCTTTTCGTTTCCAAATGGAAATCACCAGAACGATGATGCAATCCCAGGCAGAGAGGCAATATAACAAGTTTACCTGATTTACTTACAGGCCTTTTGTCAGCCATCTGCCTTCAAAGAATGTAATTATGTGATTACAACAAGGGCATACAAACAAACAGCACCTTGCCCCTCCTCAGCCGAGTGAGGCGAAGCATGCCTTCCTCTCTGCTTCAGTTACCTACACCTTGCTGACAGAAGAGGCAGACTAGAGACATACTCCTCTTAACAGAGGCACTCCAGTCCTGGCTTCCCGTGCTTTGCAATGGTCTTCTGAGGAGCAGTGCTGTATGTACACATGCACACATATGCACATGTGCCTAAGCATGCTGTAATTGCAGTCATTTTATTATTTATGGATTATTACATTTTTATACTGCCTAAATGCTTGGCTACCAGATGGTGTAAAAACAAATCATGCTCATCATGATTTTCATGGCATTTAAAAAAAAATTATAAACTACCTTGAGTACTTGCTTGTACACAATAAACTTACAATAAACTGAAATATGAACCTGGCTTCTGCGGAGTAAGACCTAGTTGTCATGCTCAGTATTGACTGCACTGACTGGAAGGGGTTCTCCAGGGCGCTTTCCAGATTAGACCCTGCAACGGGGTCATGGCGGATCTCGGAAGTGTGCTTCCACACTTCCTGCATTGTGACACCGCAGTCCCTACGCTGACAGCAGGGTGCCATTCACATTTCCATTGCCTTGTTTCGAATGTAATCACTGTGATATATTGCTATGACGTCGTAATAGCACTATGACATGTCATGTCTTTTTATGACATCTGGCGTAAAAAGATTGCTGTTTTTTCGGGTTGTTAGTTTCCGCGAGACTGCTCCCCCTGCTGCTTACATTCCAAATGTGATTTGCTTGAATGGAAGCATTTTGCTGCTGTTGAGCAGCTAAGCTGGAAAGCACCCAGGATGTCACATTCCCCAGCTCCACCTAGATAGAAATTGAGAACTTCTGCATGCCAAGCAGGTGTGCTACGACTGAGCTACAGTCACAAAGCCCTAGGCTTTGAACCAACTCTGTCTGTGGAAGGATCACTGTATCTCTGTCAGAACCTATGGACATCACAGAGAACTCTGGGGCACACACAGTTAGTGTGGGACTGACCTAGGAAAGGGCATCTGCATAGGAAAAAAGGAAGCTGCCTTATGTTGAGACAGATCATTGGAGGGAATTTGGAACCTTCTGCATGAAAGCATGCAGATGCTCTTCCTAGAGCAGCTCCATTCCCTAAGGGGAATATCTTACAGTGCTCACATGTAGTTTCCCATTCAAATGCAAACCAGGGAAGATCCTGCTTAACAAGGGGGGCAATTCATGCTATCACAACACCAGCTCTCCTCCCGTGCATCACCACTGCCCTGCGGGTTGAATATACAACCTAGAACACATCCAGCACATCCTCATGTCTGCACACTGCACAGGAAGATTTCCAGTAGTGAACCAGCCGTTTTTATGAGAAGTGTGTCCCCATCAACACGAGTCCTCATGTATTTTTGGAGCTAGGACCCTGGCAGCATCAGCTCTCCGCTGCAATGTCTCATAGTGACCACTGGGGTTTAGGGTCATGGGTATAAGTACTGGACTCCTCCCTTCTTTGTTCTTCCAGTGTTAGTCTCCATTTTGTCTGTCCAGAGATGGCTGTTTGTTTTGGTCTCTCTCTTCAGCCATGAGCTACAGCTGAAATTAAGCTTAAGGCATTTTCACATTTGTTTGTAACCTTTTCTTTAAATAAATCCTTGTAGTTCTTCAGTACTAAAGAACTGTCTCAAGACCTCTTGCTTTGCTGCTTTCTCACCAAACTGTTTTTGCTTTGCTACTTGGGGACTGAACTGTCATTCTCCCCCTACATGTCCCACTTCCTCTTAGCATATCTGTGCACTTTACATAATTGCATGAGGAGGAGAACATCTGAACCCTCCCCCTTATCACACAACATAAATACAGGAGCCCTCCTTTATTCAAGACGGTTCAGTTTCCTCCTATTTCCAAGGATAATGAAAACTGCAAACAAAGAGATCTTATCCCTATTGGGATTGGTGGGGTTAGGTTCCTAAGCATACTAGTGTGTGCTGAAAATCACAAGAAAAAGGGGAAGCAGAAATAAGCACTCCTTGTTCTCCAGCAATGCCTTTAAACCACCCCAAACCTCATATTTTTAAGCTTTTTTGTTTTCTATGGGAGAAAATAACCACAAAATAACTCTGTGCTACAAAATGGTGGCCAGAAATGATGTTGGAAGTAATTTCTAGCCACTCAGGAACTGTGGATAGGAAAGCCCTATTTCCACCCCACAGATGAAGTAACTGGGTCCCTATGACCCAGTCGCAGATATGTGAAGCTGCGGATGGAGAAACCGCAAAGTAACAAGGGTCTCCTGTACTACTTTAAAATTGTGATGTTCTGCTGCCCCATATGATTATGTGGCAGCAGGATGGTGCACTGGGAGGGGGCAAGATATGCGCCCGTGGCCTTCATTGGCTGAATTTGCACGTAACGTGAAACTGGAGGTTGCTGAAACCATGGTTCATGTTTTAAACTGTGAATTGCATTGCAGACATTCGCCCAACCACAGTCATACAACTTCCATATTGAGGGCAGGGGAGCCCCTCCCTCTTCCTGGTTCACTGAGGCTGCATCCCAGCAAGCTTTTTAGCACTTGTGTTACCAGACTGTGAGCAAGGTGTCAGGATGTATCCCGGGCAGCAGCCATTGGCCATGATCTTCAAGGGGGCCTGCTGATCACAATTGTGCCTTTTGGGAATGGTCCACTTGCCCTTGTCAGGTAAAGGGCATTTAAAACCCTTTAAATGCCATGCCATGCAAGCCCTTCTTCTGATAGCAACTGCACTGCTGCCCTCATAAGTGGTTTCAGAAATTTGAACAAAACCACAATTATGGTAGCGCTGTGTCCGCATATAACACTGCCACTGAAAAATCTCAGGTTGTGGCGGCGAAACTCACTACAAACTGAAGGTTCAAACTGCATACTGGAGTATAGAGGCAAACCACAGGTTCCTTTTGCCATGAAACCATGGTTGCATGCATTCGGATGTTCACAGATCCAAATCTCTGCCCCATTTAACTGAGTTTTCATACTACATACAAATGCCACCATTGAGTGATTTGGTGAGGATGGTAGACAGTTTAATCCAAACTAGCCCAATAAGTAGCATGTGCGCACATGCACACATGCGTGCACACACACACACCACACACACCCCTACTATCTCAGGGCTATTTAACTTTGGCCCTCCTGCAGATGTCGTTCTACAACTCCCATCATCCCTATTGGTCACTGTCACTGGGGATTCTGGGAGTTGTAGTCCAAAAGCAGCTGGAGGGCCACTCCTGAGTAGCCCTGTACTATCTTAAAGTTTTTCTCCATTTTACTCTGTGTACACAACTTGTGGCCTACCAGGCCAATATGAGCTATCAGCCATGTATACTAGCCCACAAATCAACCTCATTTTATTTTTCCTGCAAGTTTCAGAATGGGGGGATGCTCATCAGCTCCTGAATAGCCATAATGCATGCCTGGTGGCAGCTGCATTAGGCATAGTGGCTAAGGTTGCCAGTTTTGTTGCATTTTTAAACTGTCAGTTCAATTGCCAGAAAAACAAAGCAGATCTTTTCCCTGTGTCTTTCCCCCCTGCTGTATGCCTTTGGAGAACAACCAGTTTAAGCCCTATACTCAGTTCCAGACTGCCCCAAAACCTTCGCTCTTTTTCCTGGACCTGCAGGTTTCATATCTGGACCTGCTCTGGAGTCTACTTTTGGAACCAAATTCTTTTTATTCATTTTCAGATTTGGCAACCCCTATGCAGAGATGTGGGTTTGCCAGAAAATTCCAAATTTGAAAAACTTTCCTGTGCATTTCCCCCCTCATTTGCACAAAATTTGCAAAAGGTTTTTATCAGAAAATTTTACTGTGTTACTATTTCTGATTCTCTAAATAGATTGTGATCTGATCTGATCTGGCACGTTGTTTGAGCTATATTTAGGGTTTTTTTAAATTACCCTTCTGTTTAGAAACCAGTAAAACATATATCAACTCTCTCACACACTTCCTAGGGACAGTCATCTGCAGAATCTCTAATTACAATTTTGAAATTGCCAAACATGCCTAATATCGCATTGGTATCCACTCACTGCTACTAATGAATTTTATGAAACAATGCATTTTTAGAAATGTAAATTTTTCCATGGGAAAGTAAAGTATGGGAGATGTTTCTGGGAAATTTTCAGCCTCACATCTCTGTGCCTATGGATCCTTTGCAGATCTTTTCCAGGGTATCAGGATCTGCCACAGAGACAGGATAGCCACTGAAATGGTTCAGTGCTTCTATACAATTTCCATTGGGAAGGCTCTAAGGACAAGGCTTGCTCGGGTCTGATTGATTAGTGTTGTTGGGAAAGAGAAGAAATCTCTCCTCAGGTTGGAAGAGAAATGTTTGGAGGCCTTCAGTATGGCAAAGAGCTAGTGTCATCTTTCTCTTCTCACTGCTCTGTTCTCCCTGCTCTGCCAAAATTTAACACAGTGCATCCAAGGAATTCTGATCATCCTGAATTGCAACTAAAGGCACAACTCACTATTCACATATGTTTGGAGGGTTTCACAGAAGGGCATGAATGGTTTGCAGTGGTGTAGTGAGGACTGGAGGTTCTTTGTGGTGAAATGTGACACAAAGCCAGATCCCCATAAAGGGTAGTCTTCGCATGGTTGGATTTATATTAACCACAATGTGGCTGGCTGTTATTTGAATCCACTGTAAACACAGCTTGGAACTGTAATGAGCACTTTGACCTGCTATTGCTTGTATTGCCAGTAGTGGTGATTCTTGACATTATTCTGTTAAACCATGATTTTGGCTCTGCTAATGTATAGATTGTCCCAAATATGCTGGGGGATGGGGTATACAGAGATTGGCATCTATAACAAGTGGTGGGTTTAAAAAACAAAATAATAAGAGTGGCCTATGCTGTAGTGCAAGGGTGGTCTCTTTTGAAAATGAATAGCTGATTTTGTTTCAATGAGTTTGGAAAGTAATCAAAACTTCTCTGTACTGAGGACGTGATTTTTCAGGAAGCACAAAACCGTCCCTACCCAACGGGTTACCACGTATTTAGAGAAACCTGAACTTTTCTCAGCTGGTTCAGCTTCTCTCTTTGAAATCTTTCACTTGCTGTTTCTTTTTTAAAGGTGTTAGAGAAATATGACTGTAATTAACAACTGACAAATATATCTGGGCTCGAGCTAAAGTGGGAAATCACAGAGGTTACTTATTTTCTCATGCATTTTCCATTTGTTCTCTTTTTCACCAGGAAGTTGAAAGACCTAAGGTTCAAACTTAATAAGGCCCCATACTGTTTCTAAGAGTATTTACAACTTGCAAAAAAAAAAAAAAAAAAGCCAGCACATTTCTTATATTTAAATTTGTTTTCATTCAGCTAAGCTATTACACAGTAGGCCATCCAGAAACCTTTCATAATAAGGAGTACATGTTTCCCAGACAAGGGGAAGAAAGAAATGTTCAGCTAGTCTAGCAGTTTGAGACTGGGAAAGCAACAAAACATTTGTATGCATCCAATCCACACATCAGCAGCATGAAAGCAAGCTGCCTGCAGCATTGGACTTCAGCTACACATGCCTTAAGGACCAATCAGCAAAGGAGAAGCAGTGGCTTCCTTTAAAACTCAAACTTCATAGCTCTCTATTGAAGTTCCACATTACCAGAAGGTCTGACAGTATTCCAGTAGCACCTCAGAGTTCCAAGGCACTGGGAAAAAATATTGATTGTAATACAGGAATACTTGTAACTCTTTTAGGCCTCCCTTCACCTCTCCCTTCTACTCATAAAACCACCAATTCACTACCAGCCAAAGAACTAGCATATATTCTCATTGGTTTTTAAGGTAATAATTTTTCAGGATTTCTGAACAAAAATAGGTGTTTCTCTTCTTCATATGGACCATGCAGCTGAGGTTATCTACAGTCCATTATGCAGGCTGGTTGTCCATCAGGATATGAGATTGTCCTATCAGACGACAATGGTTTTGAAGAAAGTAGCTCTTATACAGAATTCACTAGACAATTTTGTCACTGAGATTTTTTCATATGGTTGTTAGGTCTGCTATGTTCATTAACCAAAGGCACTTTAAATGTAAGTATTTGCTTCTGAGCAGGAAACTTTGGTTCATGGCCATATCACGGCACTCAGCTTCAAGTGAAAGAAAGCCCATCAAAATATGCGGGGGTTTTTTCTATTACCTTTGCCTGGTGAAAGAATTAAACACTAAAACATTCCTGAATGTCCATTGTAGTGCTTGTTATTTTCCATATTCTACTTTTTCTCAAGTGAAAATAGTTAAGGCCTGCAGATAAAAGGTACAAGACAACTTTAACTTTTGAATAGTGCAGGGGAAATTGGCAGGCGCAAATGATGCCAGGGTGGGCAAAGATGCAAATGATAAAATGCCCTCTTCTAGACAGTTATGAAACATATAGGTCTCTTGTTGTCCTTGTATCTGGATACCCTATAACTCTGCGATAAACCAGGAACCAGCAATGAGAACTAAGCTGACATTTTTGTCTGATTCATTGTGAATTTCCACTTTTATAAAGGAACATTCACATTAAAAGATTTGTTAACATGGAATATCTAGCTCAATATTACAAAAATTAAAGAAAACATTTCCTTGTGCATACATTTGCCATGGTAACCTTGGAAACAACAGTGAATTGAGTCATTTTACAAACTGAGTGGGCACAGAATGATTGGTGTAAAGGTTCTTGTTTGCCAGTCTGAGCTCAATGCAATTTTCTTCTCATTCTAGGAGGACACCTGCACCGGAACGCTGGCTGCTCGGTCAAAGGTCGTATTACCCGAGACATAGACCTTTGGCAATATGCATCACTCAAATTTTGAAGAAAAACAAGACCAGTTACATCACTGTTGTTGCCAACAGTGATTTATTTCCTTCTCTGAGGGCAATTCAGAGTATCCTCAGATAATGGGCAGATGTGTGAATCTATTCCATTAATTCCAAGAGAAGGCTGCAGATCAGAAGAATTAACAAAATTCTTCTGTATCTTCTTCTATCCATCATTTTTAAATTGTTCATAAATATTTTTTAATTGGTTTAAAAATGGTTTGGAACTGTTTTTTATTTTAAAAAATTCATATTGTTTTAAGCCGTTGTTCCAAATGGTGTTTGTGTTTGTTTTTGTTTACTTGGATGGGGCGGTATATAAAAGTAATAAATAAATAATTAAGACACCTCTCTCTCTCCACTTTGTTATGACTGCCAAAATTTGAGTAGATTTAGACTGGTAGAAAACCTTCTTATGGAGATACGAAGGCTGAGATCTCACCAGTAAGGATATCCACTGGAACTGGCCCTTCTTTCTGAGTAAACGTAGTTTACGATTAGAATAAGAGCTTTCTGTCTCTGCTTCCCACCCCTGATTTCCAAGGAAGGGAAAGAGAATTATTTGTATATGTAGTCACATTCAACTTTGCTTTGACTTAGACATCCACATTGGTATGTGTGGCAATGGCACCAATGGGAATCTACCCCCTGCCTTAGCAACCACAAGAACAACAATGAGGGCAAATATCCTTGACACAATAAGGGAAGAGTGGATAAGATCTGCTTAGGAGAGAGGATTCTAAAGCATCTAGAATTTTAAATGCATCTCTCAGCTTTGTAAAACTTCCAGAATTGTGTGATCACAGAAACAAAGATATACAAATACTCATGATAGGTTCATGAAAAAATCATGATAGGTTCCATGAAATCTCTACAGTGATATGTGAAGCTGAGTAAATAATTGGCGAGGATACCTGTGAGACTTGATAGAAGTCTATAAAATCATGAATGGTGTGGAGAAAGTTGAAAGAGAGAAAATTTCCTTCCTCTCGCATAGCACTAGAACCAGGGGTCATCCCATGAAACTGATTACTAAGAAATTTAGGACCAAAAAAAGGAAGTACTTCTTCACACAATGCATAATCCACTTGTGGAATTCTCTTCCACAAGATGTGGTGACTGCCAACAGCCTGGATGGCTTTAAGAGGGGTTTAGATAAATTCATGGAGGATAGGTCTATCAATGGCTACTAGTCTGAGGGCTATAGGCCACCTCCAGCCTTAGAGACAAGATGCCTTTTAATACCAGTTACAGGGGAGTAGCAGTAGGAGAAAGCGCATGCCATCAGCTCTCTCCTGTGGGCTCCCCAGAGGCATCTGGTGGGACACTGTGTGAAACAGGATGCTGGACTAGATGGGCCTTGGGCCTGATCCATTGGGGCCTTTCTTATGTTCTTATGTAGCTACCAGGAAGTAGTCCCAACATGCTAGAAGTTTTACCTGTGTGCATTCTATATTTCTTTGCATTACACCTTACTAATGTTTTATTCTATGGTTGTCAATGTTTGCTATTTTCTTGTTATCAGACATATCAAAAGATAAATACACATAGTATTTATGCATTTGAGTTTTAGTAACTGTAGCTTACTTTGGAAAGGGTGGGGGAATTCAATATAATTTATTAAATCTCAGTACTTTGAAACTTCATCCACTTAAATTTAGGCTAAATCCTAATTTGTTGCATATAATGTTATTAAAAATGGTATTTCTGCCATTCCGCCCAACGGGCAGCTGTGGGGCGGGGCAGGGTTTGTGCCTAGCTCTCGATGAGGCTGGACAGATATTTCCTCATTTGCCTGGCCTCATGCAGCTCAGATCTGCTGGCCAATCGGTGAGGAGAGCACCGCTGCATGTTAGTGTGGCGCATCTCCTCCCCACCCACTCAAAACTCAATCAGATCTTGGCTCCCACCCACTCTACCATATATTCAGTGAGAACAGCTGGTCACTCTCAGGCTGAGTAGTGGTTTTTTGCTTTCAAACCTGATTTCTTTCTTATTTATTTGATTTATTTGATTTCTATACTGCGCTTCCACAATGGCTCAAGGCAGTTTACATTAAAACAAAACTATAATCAATTAATGATTAAAATCTAAAACTGTAAATAAAACCAGGCCGAACCTTTATGCTTTAAAAACAGTTTAAAAACCTTGGGAGGCCAGGCCAAACAGACTGGTCTTAAGGGCTCTCCTGAAAGCCAGTAATGAACTCAGATTACGAATTTCTACCGGGAGTGCATTCCACAGCCCAGGAGCAACTACAAAGAAGGCCCACCTCTGAGTCACCACCAGATGTGTCGGCAGTAACTGAAGACGGACCTCTTGGAGTTGGTTGGAGGTGTTTTTTTTTTAAATCTACTCCTCACTGAAATGATTTCAGGGTGGGAGTTTGCTGGTAGGTAGTTGGCCACCCTGCAGGTGAGCACGGGCAGGGTCATGTAAGATATATCAGGTTCAACCAGAGGAACCTTTGTTGGGTGAAGGGTGGTTCCATTGAAACAGCCCCTCAGGGTTTCGTGGCCCAGGCAGGTTGGGAATGGACAGCTTTTAGGTAGCCGTTTGGCTTATCCATTCAGAGCTGTGTGCCTTGAGGCTTGTATGACCTGGGCAGCCACATCCTTGGCTCAGTAAACTGTGTGGTGGGAAGTAGGCTAGGCAGCTGAAGCTGCTGGTCTTCTCCTGGCTCGGTTGCTTTGCCCAACAGTATGCAGGGGCTGACACTACTCAATAGGAGGCTGAAGGCCCCTGTTAGGGGTTGGAGTTGCCTGCACTCTAGTTTGGGGATATCTCGGTGCATTTTCCCCCAAAAATGTGTTAAGTTAATAAAGTATGACCCTATTTAAACCCATTTGTGTCCTGTCTTCTTTGGGGTCTGTGCAAAATGGCCACAATTGTGCCTGATAGTACACTAGTGAATCCTTAGGAGGGAACCAAAACTTTCTAACAATTGCTCAACCTTCAAAACCTTAGCCAATTAAAAATAAACCAATGTTGATTTCATTTCTTCTACTCCCCCTGATTTCTATTTTGCCTGCTCTTAGTATTAGCTGTGCCCAAATGTTGGATTTCTCTTTCCTTAACTCATCTCTTAACCTTTGGGTGAGATTGACCAACATTTAAACACATGTTTTTAAAAGCAGGCAACCATTTTAGAAGAAAATATAAACACAACTAACTGCAAAATGAAGGAATCTGTTCCTTACTTCATAGTCGCATAGGAAGCTGCCTTTTACTAAGTCAGATCATTGGTCCATCTAGCTCAGCAGCGTCTATACGGACTGGCAGCAGCTCTCCACGGTTTCAGGTTTCCCCAGCCCTACTTGGAGATGCCAGAGATTGAACCTGGGACCTTCTGCATGCAAAGTAGATGCTCATTCACTGAGCTACTGCTACTTGGCAATCATAATTAGTATTGGCAGAAAATGATATGTTCAGACACTGTACTGATGTTCAAAATGAGAACTACCTTCAAAAACACACACAAATAGAACATGAACATTGGACTTTTTTGTATGAGTCACTGTTTCAGTAATGCAGAAACAAATCTACCAAAGACCAAACATTCTTCCAGTTGCTTTCATGTTGCATTGTATGAACTGAAAAACAAGGGATTTTTCCCTTTTAAAATGATACCAGCAGTAAAATATGTTGAATTCGAAAGGAAGCCTTGGGTTTCCAGTCCCTAGTCCTGGCCCCTGAATTGACCTATTGTAACTTTCCAAAACCGTTGGCCAGCCATAAGACAATGCCAATCTGTAGTATAACATGACATACAGAAAGGAGGAATAAGTTATTTCTTTCTGACTTCAGAAGTGTAGTAATATGTTTAGAAAGGTAAAGGTAAAGTGTGCCACTGAGTCGGTGTCGACTCCTGGTGACTACAGAGCCCTGTGGTTGTCTTTGGTAGAATACAGGAGGGGTTTACCATTGCCTTCTCCTATGCAGTATGAGATGATGCCTTTCAGCATCTTCCTATATTGCTACTGCCCAATATAGGTGTTTCTCATAGTCTCAAATTCCAGAGCGGGGATTCGAACCAACAACTTCTGGCTTGGTAGTCAAGCCATTTCCCCACTGTGCCATTGGGTAGGGAACGTATTTTGTAATTTTCTACATTTCTAGATTCATTTCCTTTCTTCTGTTTATTTTCAGCTGGTTAGCATTCATGAAATAAATTCTTTTCACCTGCACATTATATTATGCATATCAGAACTGTCCTTTAATCATGTGATTAATCAATTAAAGCATTAACTGTCTGATTTGGTGTCTATAGGCCACCTCCAGTCTCCGAGGAATCTTGCAGGGGAGCAACAACAAGAGAGAGGGCATGCCCTCACCTCTTGCCTGTGGGCTTCTCAGAGGCATCTGGTGGGCCACTGTGTGAAAAATGATGCTGGACTAGATAGGCCTTGGGCCTGATCCAGCAGGGCTGTCCTCATGTGCTTATTAACTGTAGAATTCTAAACCATATAATTTCATCAGGAAAATTGGTTTTTTAAAAACAATTTTTTGTTCAGAAAGTTATGGTCTTATAAAAGCCATAATAAGGAAAATACTTTTCTGGAATCAATGCCTATATGTTGTTTCAGCCAATATTAACACAGCTGGTATGCTTAAAATAATAGCTGAATAATGTCAGTTTTCTGGGAGAAAAAACCATAGGAACATAAGCCTGTCAACTTGTTTTGTCTCATGAACCACCATCTAAATTCACTGGTCAGAGCACTGCTTGCTTCCCAAACCTGACGAAAATAATACGAGGCTGTTCTCACATGCAGCCTAACCCAGGCTAGGAAAGCGCAGCCTCGGTTAGGCTGTACGTGAGAACCACCAGGATTAGGCCCGATCCTGGCGTGGCAGCACCACCTAGCCCAGCTTTTTACCCCAGCTTTTAGCCAGGGTTAAGGGCACAAGCGCACCATTAACCCCAGCTCCAGGACTGTGTGTTCACTCGGGCTGCATTCAGCCCGAGAAGACACAGAGGAGCCTAACTCCTGGGGGATCCCATCAATGCACCACACTTATGGTGCAGTGCATTGTGGGATATCCAGAAGCCAGGACGTGTCGTCCCGGCCTCTGGAGCTCTGTGCTGTGTGGTACAGCGCAGATCCTCTGGAAGCGTAATCTGCACTCCCAGCAACACCTCTGCTATTGTCTATGGGTGGGGGGAGGTGAGTTGGACCAGCATTACCCCCACCCCCCGCTGGTCATGTGAATGGTCCCAATGGCTTTCTTTCTTCTAAAGAAATTGAGGTTTCTTTATTTTAATTGTTCATTCTTAAGAGAAACTGACACCTTTCAGGACCTTCATAAAAGCAGTGCTGTCTTGCTGCTAAAAATATAAGAGGGTAAATCAGTTAATTAATAAGTTAAAGGCACACAGTTTATCTGCTAAAAGATCCTTAATCAGTTGATGGGTCTATTACATAATTCTCTTAGATTGGAAGCCTCTTTCTCTAGAAAGAGAATTCAGTTGTAGTCTACTGAAAACTTAAAATGTGTAGTGCAATCAATGGTTGAGTGACCAATGAAAAGTCCAACATACAGGATTTCTAGGATAACACATAATAGTAAGATGTAAAAGTGTTAATGTACAAAATACTAGATATCATAAACTGTTATTTTGATTGAAGGGAACAATTATTTTATGATCTCTAGAACCAAACAACTATATGCAATCAGAAATGATAGGCTTCATTTTCAGTAAAGGTAAATATTTAAAAATATATATTATTTAACAACTTTCAGTATAGGATGGCAAGGAACAAAGGTTAAAAAAAATGAATCCTGTGAGATAGCTATAGCTCATCTTCAATGGGAGAATATATTTAGAACAGCCCCCGCACAGTACCCCTATTTTATGTTTCTTTTTAGATTGTGAGCCCTTTGGGGACAGGGATCCATCTTATTTATTTATTATTTCTCTGTGTAAATCACTTTGGAAACTTTTGTTGAAAAGCAGTATATAAATATTTGAATGTGTGAAGCAGTCTACATATAGTGCAGACATATATGGCCATCACATACTTTGACAAAGTATGTGGCTCCATTTCTGAAAGTCTTCAGTCAGCACAGCATTCCCAGCCTGGCCGGGAATGTGTCTCTCTGCTTTTGCAAGCAGGGAGAGGTGCTCCCGGCAACATTGCAAACATGGTGCCAGCCGAAGTTTACTTGCAAATGGGGTACATGGCCCTGTTTGTACATGGGGTACATGGCCCTGTTTGCTAATGTGGCCATGCCCCCTGTGTCTGATGTCAGATGCCAGGGGTGTGGCTGGGGTGCCAGACGTGACCCCTCGTTGAAACCTCCCTGTGCAATGGTGGATTGAAAGGCGGCAACATGAAACAAAGAAGTTGATACCACAAATTTATTAAAGAGCAGATGACTCCTTCAGACTTGTTGGAGGGTCCAAGCAGTAGGTCTTCTGTAGAGCTGACAGTTCAGGGAGAAAATATCCATCTGTGTTACAAGACAGTTGATGGGCTGGAGTCTGCTTTCTCAAAGTGTTGAGACTATTAGGAGAGTGGCATAGCATTCCATGGACACCACTTGAAAACAGGCTTTGCAAGCTTCTGAAGTGATTCTAAAACCTGCAAAACCCATTTGTCCAGAGATAACTAAAGAAAGATCTTTGTATGGTATGTGGGCAATAATGCCTCTATCATTCAATTTTCAACTTGCTTCTAGCATTTGTCTCCAACCTTCATCACTTTTCAGAGGGAGGTCATTTCAAACATCATACAAGGGGGGGGGGACAAGTTTGTCACAGATTGTACACACAAGAAGGAGCTGCAGACCCGCATGACTCCCAGATCCACATATTGCATATGGTTGTGGCATTTGCACATTTTAAGGTGTACACAGAAATATTTTTAAGGTACAGGACATAAAAATGTGTCCTTGAGGATCACAAAGTTTCATATCATCTATACAATCAACACCAGAGTTGAACAGTGTCCCCTTGTTGTTGAAACTTTGATCTACTGTCCCTCATTGCTCCTGAGCTCTTGGTGTGAAGACAGTCAGCCTTTTGGCTTCTTCTCCTTTGTAGACATTACTTTCTTTGAATTCAGACTCCTCCTTCCACTGTGTTCACTGCATGAACATTCTGCCCTGATTGTCAGAGAAGCACTTCAGTTTGCGAGCTGGCAATGAAGAGTGAGTGGTAAATTACCCACCACAGAGTTGCTAGGTCGCTTAAACTCTCCAGATTGCTCTAACTGCATAATCCAGGGGAGCTGCCGAAACATCCACAACCATTGTTTTGTCACGATCTCATTCTAAATGCAATTTATGTTTTGAGTATTATTCAATCTGATACATCAGCATCAGCGAGTAGAGAAGAGAATTGCCATGAATTGAGCCCCAAAGAAAACTTCTGAAGTGCTTCCTCCCTTTATTGTTTGAAAGACTAGAGGAAGGCAAAGAGCTAGTGAGTTTGGAGGGAGGGAAACAAAGGGGGGAAAGCACATTAAGATAATTTCTTCAGAGTCAAACATGCAGTTCTGGCTTTAATCAAGCACTTTCTCTATTCCCATAAGTTTATTGTAAAATGAAGGTAAGACTGCTTACCTTTGCATAAACTCCTGCAACTTAGCTCTAAATTGCTTCAGAATAGCTCAGAACTTTAAACGCAATTTTTTTAAAAAGACACTGTTACTTTCACAGTCTCACACACGGATCCAAACCAAGCAGCATATTAATGCATCAGGGGAAGCCGTTCCCACACTTCTGCCTGTGTATGTGTATGTACATGTGTACATGCGTTCATGGTGTGTGAGTGTGTGTGTAACAGAAGTGTCTTGCAGGAAAACAACTACTCCATTTCCTCTCAAAACACTTCCCTGAATAAGATCTTAGTTCAACAAGATTGGGATCTTGTAGTTCAATATAAATCACCACAACATATCAGTATAATTCTGAATTCTGCTCACACGGATGATTTTCCAGCAACATGGTCACCATTTTGAATGTTATTGACAGAGGCAGGATAAACTGTAAAAGACAAGGGAGATTAAAAGCAATTGATATTTTGAGAGACTGTTTAATTTTTGATTTTATTCTTCAAATGAATGGATTCCCTAATCTAAAATAAATAAATAAAATTAGGTTACATGTATGGGTTATTACACCTTATTATATCTGTAATATATAACAGTTGCATATAATGTATAATTATAATGCTGATTAATTTGTGTGTTTCCTTAGCAATCTTTTGATTATTTTATATATTGTTTTAATTATAACATTATAATTGGGGTTTTTTTTGGGGGGGGGAGATTTAAATAAAGAAAAAAGAAAAATGCTCAATACTGGAATTAGAGTACTTGGGGGAGGTTTCAACCTCCACATCAAAAGCCGCTTTAAGTCAAGGAAGTAATGTTTTGGTGTTCATAATGTATATAAAATCTCAGCTTTAAGCCAAGTCTGCTCCCAGTGTTTTAGCACAACATTCAAGTATGGTGGAGCAGTGGGGAAATGCTTGACTGACAAGCAAAAGGTTGCTGGTTCTATTCCCTGCTGGTGTGTTTCCCACCTACATCGGGCAGCAGCAATATAGGAAAATGCTGAAAGGCATCATCTCATACTGTGTGGGGGAGGCAATGGTAAACCCCTCCTGTATTCTACCAAAGAAAACCACAGGGCTCTGTGGGAGCCAGGAGTCAAGATTGACTCGATGGCACACTTTACTTTACCTTAGGCATCCACAAATAAAGAAGGCAGCAGTATGTACCAAACCTAAGAAGAAGCCGCTGCCTGGTGGTCTGCCAGTCCCAGCAAGGGAAAACTGACCTCATCAAGGCTGAAGCATATTGCAACTGCTCAGCCCTACTCTCTTCTCCCTCACCTCTTAGGTCCATATAATGAGCTGCTGCCCGGGAGGTACCAGCAATCAGACAATAGCTTTGCAAGAGCAAAGGGAATTTTTACCTTTGGGCTCATGCTTGGGACATGGGAGGCAAGGGAAGAAGACTCTGCTAAGGTTATAGCCTACTTAATTGCTCACTTATACCATCAGAGCAGGAGGAGAAGGTCCCCTTCCCCTCTGAGCTGCAAGTTGGTTTTGACACTGCTGGCACTGCCCCGGATTGTCTCCAGGGCAGGCCTTTCTTGGTAGGTCTCGCCCCTGCATTCCTGCTGACTTCACCACTGTGTCTGCTGCTGCCTATCAGAGAGAGGGAGAGGGAGAGGAAGAGGGAGAGGGAATGAATGAACTAGACACAAACAAATATAGCAGTTAGTCCCCTTTTGTAAAAATATTGCCTCCCTAGCCCACATTTTGTATCTGATATTACTCTTTGCTATTTGCATTAGAGGACAGAAAGATGGTCCGTGGGGGAAGTTGTTGTGAGCGACTTTCCAGAATAGGAATACATGAAGCTACCTATATTAATTGTAAACCACCCTGAGCCATTTTGGAAGGGCGGAATACAAATCAAACACATAATAAATAATAACAATATATTGACTGGCAGCAGCTCTCCAGCATTTCAGGCAGGAGTTGTTTCTCAACCATACTAGGTAATGCCAGGGACCGAGCCTGGAACTTTCTGCATGCAAAGCATGTGAGCATGATGAGTTACAAGCCCATCGCTATTTCCAGCAGAATTATTGAATGGAGGACATAGGGCTGCTATGGGAAGGTTTTGTTTGAGTCTATTTTGCAGTGTATGAAATGTATTGGGTTGTGTTTGTCGAAAAGGACATAGTCTTCAGGTGGGCATTGAGAGGTAGGAACAAAAAAGCAATGGCAGGGAGATGAGCTGTAAAGTGGTGGGGAAAGAATGGAGACACCTAGGGGCTTTATCTTCCTCTTACTTGGGCTCCAAGCAGCTTGGGTCTGGGGTTCTTCTGACATAGCCTTGGTAGTATGGCTCACAAAGCCAGTGGTAACCATGAGATGTTCCAGATTATTCTGGACCTCCAACCATGTAAGCATCAAATGCAGAATTTACTGTTCTGCACTATAATGAGTGCCAGTGATATGATAAATGGAATACTGGCAATAATTACCATGGTCATATCATTTTACCTTATCAAAGCATGGGTGGACGGAGGCGACTGGATCCTGAACAGGATTCCCACGCATCCAGTCCATAATCCTCCTCCTCTGTCAACAGTGCCTCCCATCAAGGCAGAAGAGAGGACAGCAGCAGTAGTAGATTTTGGGGAACTGCTCAGCTTATTTCTGAGCCCATCTACCCTGACTGTGTGTATCCGGGGGGGGGGGATGGAAGCTCAGCAATATCTGGTATAATATTTAGGGGAAAAAATCTGACTATCAAAGTTGGTCTTAAAAAAAAAAAATAAGGCTAGTCATACGATCACCACCAGGGCAGGAAGGGTGGTGAGGTGGTGGTGGGAGGCAGGGTTACACCTACCTTCCCCATAGATGATCTTCAGTGGATGACCATATGATCATGCCGTTCTGTGCAACATGCATCTCTGGAGTCTGGGACTCGTTTTCCCGGCCTCTGGGAATCCCTCAGTGCACCACTCAATGAGTGCAGTGCATTGGGGGATTCCCTCAGAGTTGGGCACTCTAGGCGCCTGACTCTGTGTATTATTCTGCATGCAGCCCGAGCATACACACGCATCCAACCCTGGCTAAAGTCCGGAGTAAAAAGTAGGGTTAGGTGAGGCAACAGCGTGGGATCGGCCTCAGTCCCGGTGCTGCACACGAGCAGCCTAACCCAGGCTGGGCTGCCCTAGCCTGGGTTAGGCTGCTCATGAAAATAGCACTATGTTTTTATTCTACATGATTTATAGGGGTGTGCACGGAACCGCACAGCTGCGGTCCAGCACTGTGGGGTGGGTTCCTTTAAGGGCAGGGAGGATTTACTTACCCCTCCCGCCACTTGTCCCCCTCTAGCGCTCGTATTTATTGTAAGAATTGGGGTGGCAGGATACCTCCCTGCCGCCCCTTGCCCCTCCGCAATGCAAAAGGCTCTGGCAAGCCTTTTGCGCACGCGCACGTCGTATGCGAGCTTCACATCTCCCTGACGCCAGAGGCCCAGTCTACCCGGCCTCGGCCCCTGCCGGCCGGGATGAGGCCAAGGATGAGGCCAGGTAAATGGCCTCGGAGGTCCTTTCCAACTACCTCAAAACCACAGACACATGGAAATTAACCCTTCCCCCCTGTGTGTACCAAAGTTGGGTGTCAATTGCTCGACCGTAGATACGTGAAACCACGGATGTTGGGGCTGCAGGTAGCAAGGTCCACCTGTAGAGTACTGATGCATCAAAAATTGGTTTTAGATGACTTTTACTTTAATGTTAATGTAATAACATTTCTATCTACTTTTCATTTTTGAATTCAAGTAGGCAGATTAATAGACACATAACTAGCTTCGTAGAGTATTATTCTTTAGTTCTCCTAGCGTCTAAAAGGGAAAGCAGCATGCTCTTTGATTATAAGTGGACCTTGTTATCTGCAGGGTTTCTGTTCTTGGCTGAAGCCGTGGGTAACAAAACCATGGATTTTGAGTGGTTGGAGATAGGGGGGTTATGTTCCTGGAGGGCAAAAAAAGCAAAAAAAAAAAAAAAAAGGATTTAGAAAGCATAAACAAATGAAACAACGTACCATTCCATGTTCTCCAGGTCTCCAGCTATCCAACAATGCCCCCCCCCCCACCAACAACTCCCCAATTCAGCCAATTTTCTGCTAAAAAAAAGTCACAGAATTTTATTTTTTTTAAAAAATGAGCCACAAAATGGCTCCTTTCATCAAAATGTTGGCCAGAAATGCCCCTGATATGCAAAATATCATGGATATTTGGATTATATATGCAAAAATCAACCTTTTATTCAACTGCATATGCCGAGGTTGCCTGACCGTGGATACAGAGAACTACAGATGTCAGGTCTGTAAGTGACAAGGACTACCTGTGTGTGTGTGTGTATTGGTTGGTATAACATGGACACATAAGTGCAATGACTGTATTGTGTATAAACTCAAATGCACAAGCCCTGCACACAGAAGCGATTTCTACATGAATTTGACATTGATTTTTAGGATAAACAAATGGTTTTAAGTCTTTACTAGCCCAAAGCTAGATCATAATATTCTGCATTTCAAAGTGTCTAAGTACCTTTAAAGTGATGGCTACAGAGTCCCCCAAGGCACAAAATGGATAAAACCTTCTTTTAAAAGTATTTTGCTCACCTTTGTTTTAAAAGGAACTTGGGGTTTATTGAGTGAAAAGCTTCATTCCCATAGTAACCAATGCAGGGCTAATATTGATCCACAGAGTCAAAAGCAAAGCCCACTGACAGGAATAAAGAGTGACTATTTCTTATCCTCATATGTATTCCTTATCAAGTTCCCAAACATAGCTACATGCTACAAACAGTACATGCACTATGGAGGTCCTCACTTTTGTTTATCTGTAACTAAATTCACAGGGAGGTTGTCCACCAGCAGTGTGGAGAAAGCAGGGAGAAAGAAGCAAGTTTTTAAAACCTTCTTTGAGAAGTTATCCATACAACAAATTATCAAGAGCCTATGCTTTGGAGTTGCCTCAAACTGGAAATCTCTGCTGTCTCAAAAACCTCACTGTCTTTAGTAAGGGTTTTTTGTGGGGTTTTTTAAAAAATAGAACATAAACTGTGTCATTGAGCCATATGGTTTTTGATTCTTCATCTCAAATGCTGAACTTACAAAAGATAGCTTGATTAATGAGCAAAGGAAACTGCCTTATATTGAGTCAGACCATCTAGTTCAGTAACGTCTACTCTACTCTGACTGGCAGGATCTCTAGGTAGTTTCAGGCATGGGTCTTTCCCAGCCCTATCTGGAGATGCCAGGGGTTGAACCTGGGACCTTCTGAATGGAAATAATGTGCTCTATCCTCGTTCCTATTTTCTGGCTTGTATGTAAAAAAAGATTTAAAAAACAAAAGCAAAAAAACTGGCCGTTGCCTATTGCCTTTGTTATGGCTATAGTTGTCAACATTTTGAACTGTTTTTGCTCAGGTAAAAAAGTCTGGCAGCCCTACTCATGAGATGTTCATTAGCATGCTAACTGCTGAGTGACAATGTTTGTCTCAGTTTTACCCAGGCAAAACTAAAACAATCTCATGAATTCTGACACACAGAAGTTTTTGCCAAGTAACTGAAATTGGCTCAGAGGAAAACTTTGCACAATACTTAAGCAAAGACCAGCAGGTGCTGCAGTGGGGGTGAGGAAGATAAAGCATTTCCTTACATGAAGAGGAGAGAGAAGCTGGGGAATCAGAGGATCCAAAGGATGAAGCTAAAAACCTCACAGAGGGCATTAGGGGTGTGCAGGAACTGTTTGATGCGGAACTAGTTTGCCTTGAACTGGGCCAGTTCAGTGGCTCGATCATGAACTGAACCAGAGGCAGTTCAGTCTGCAATTAAACTGAAGTCCGGTTTGGCATTGAAAGAGTGGCAGGGGGCAGCAAGAGAAGTAAATTAAGGTTTTATTGGACCAGCACAGCTGCCAGCGCCACCGCTTGACCCCCTGGAGCAGCCAACGTGCGTGGCCATCTCTCTTCAGCAAGCCTCCCATGTGGCAGCAGTACGATTCCGGCCTCTGCAAATGTGCAGAGGCCATTTGCATTAGTGGAGGCTGGAACTGTACCACCATTGGCATGGGTGGCTTGCTGAAGAGGGCACTTGAGCTGCGCCTAGGGGCATGCTGCACACTTAAGCTGCACCAAGGGGGTGAGTGGTGGTGCCGGCAGCTGCGCTGGGCTGGTAAGAACTTTAAACTACATTTCTTGTCGCCGTCCCAGCCACCCTTTAGAAGATTTCCCCATGACTTTGCTTGTAAAGGGGACTCCTCACCAGATCTCCCAATACCTTTATTTAATAAAAGGTTTAATATACCACCCAGACTCAAGGTGGTGTACAAAGCAAGAACAGCATCCAAGATTTTTTAAAAAAATAATAATTAAAAGGCAAAAGTGTGGTAGAAAAGAAATGTCTTCAATAAGGTTTTAAAGGCTGAAAGGAAGGAGGCAGACCGAATCTGGGGAGGAAGAAAATTCCAAAGTGAAGGGGCGGCAACAGAGGAAGCCCTTCCACGGGCACTAGTACTATGGAGCTCTCTAACACCAGGGACTGAAAGAAGGGCAACCTGTGAAGATCTCACAGGATGGGACAGGACTGGCCAGAAGAGGCGGCCCAGAAGGTAAATAGGTGCCTAAGTCCTGAAGGGCTTTAAAGCTAAGAACCAGTGCTTTGAATTGGACCTGGAAGCAAATAGGTAACCAGTGCAGTGATCGCATGAGAGATGTCACACTATCATATCTCCTAGTGGCCATAAGCAGGTGGGCCACCGCATTCTGGACCAACTGGAGCTTCTGTGTCATCTTCAAAGGCAACCCCAGGTAGAGCGCATTATAGTAATCCAAGCAAGAGATGATGAGGGCATGAGTTACTATTGCCAGGGCCTGCCGGTCGAGATAGGGCCGCAACTGGTGAACCAGCCGAAGCTGGGCAAAGGCACCACTGGCCACAACCTCCACCTGCTGCTCAAGCAGAAGCCACGAGTCCAAGAGGACCCCCAAATCACAGACCATCTCCTTCAGGGGCAGCACAACCCCATCCATGGAGAGACTAAGACTCTGCAATTGGCCAGAAGTAAACAATTGGCCAGAAGTAAGCAAAAGAAACAGAGTCTTGGAGTGATTAAGTCAGAGCTTGTTTTGACCCATCTTTTACAAGTATAGCCCCTAAAACTGCCGAACTGGTTTGGTCAAATGGACCAGGTTGGCCTGGTTCAAATTTTGCCCGAATTCGAACCAAACCACGACTGTCTGTTCATGCACACCCCTATGGGGCATGAATACAAGATAACTGTGTGCTGTTGATGGGGTGGGTGCAGAGAAGTTAATATGACTAATTTTCACATACAACAATAATTTCAAACCACAATATTGGGCTGCAGTACTGTATGTCCATTTCCAGGTTCAATTAGAATGACCTTCCTGGCTTTTTAGAGGTGTCCCCTCCCCTTTGTTTATTCCTCCTTTGTAAATATTACCATTATGCTAATCTCTCATTAAAGCTTTCAATAGGTCCTAAATACCAAGCCTAATGTCTTCTCTATGTGAAGACTACTGCTTTTTGAGCTGTACAGCTTCAGAGAGCAGGCCTTTGAAGTCAAGTGCTCATGAAATGTTAGCAGGAAGTACAATGCATGTACGTACCTTAAATCCCTATCATGATGAGATGATTCCCAGAATTCACAACTCTATAAAAATGAAGAAAGAGAACCTATTAGAGTGGAGAAAGGAAAGATATCTTGCAGAACATGAGATCACATAATAAAGAATATCTGATAGTTTAACAAGGTTTTATGTACTCCTAGGCAGGTAATAATCTTTTTCATTTCTCTGTTCTTGCAAAGAGCTTTAACTTTTTTTCTAGACAGAACTGATAGATAACGACTGAGCCAAAATTTAATAACCCCCAAAGTCTTCCTCTCTAATCCCTTCTGTGTATGTTTAATGTTTCATTCCCCCACTTCAATTACACTGCCTGCATTATGTCTTTCACTCCACACTTGAAAAGTTGTTAAAATAGAAAGCCTCTTTCAGAATGTCACAGCTCCATTATGCAGGCCTATACCTGCACTGGCAGCAGGCGCTTCTTCTCACTTGATATTGCCTTTGCTTGGGAAAGAGATCCCTGCTGGGCAACTCAGCCTGAACACTGGAATAAAATTAAGTCAATATGCAGACACTGGGCAGCTACTGTAAAAACCAAACCAAAACCAAAATTTGGGCCACAGTTCCGATTCTAATATTTTATCTAACATCATATGCTGAGGTCCAGTACGTACACACTGGGCTGCCTAAAATGAAACCACTCCAGAGAAATTTGCAAGGAGAAAAAATGGGAACAAAACCCATAAAATCTTTTGCCATAAAATCTGCAGGGACAGAATCAGCTCGCCTCACAGGACCCATTGCAACTCTTTGTCATGCAGATTTGGGCTGAGTGCCCTGCAAGCCAAATGTTTTCTTTTGTAGTGTGACGTTGAGCCTTCTCACTTTAGTAACAGTTAAGCATTCTACATGATTAGCAGTCCTATATGAAGGCTCTGTTGCCGGAATGGAGCACATCCCCTTGCAGATGGAAAATTAAATGAATACTTTTCCATTTAAAAGAAAAAAATCATGTGCATACAGGAATATACATAGAATGAGATGATCTGAGCCAAGGCGTATGCAGTGAGCTTATTCACAAGGAAGCATTCAAACATATGATCCCGCCGCCGCCACCAGCACTGAAGAGGTACAGTCTAGCAAATGAACATTGCATGAGGCTGCTAATGGTATACAGACATTTAACTCTGGAAACTGTTGAGAAGAAAGGCATGAATTATGGGGCAGGGTTAGAGATGTATATGCTACCTTTGCTTCCCTGGCTTATCCTTCTAGCTGCACCTTGTATACTTTACCACAAAAGCTACTTGTGGAGGTTGAAGATCCTCCAAAGTGGTGTGAGATGCAGCATGGGTGACCACAGCTAAATGCAGAATCAGTAATCAATTAATTCTCCTTGAAAAATACCTTCTAGTCCAGTCCAGGGGGCTCGCTGGATGCACTTTGAATAGTGCAGAAATTTTCATTTACAACATCAGTAAGCTTTTATTTTTCAAGATCTCCACAATATGCTCTGAACCTTTCCTTAGTCTACAAAACACACCCTTAATATCTAAGAAGAAGCTG
Organism: Hemicordylus capensis; assembly: GCF_027244095.1. Classification (NCBI taxonomy): domain Eukaryota; kingdom Metazoa; phylum Chordata; class Lepidosauria; order Squamata; family Cordylidae; genus Hemicordylus; species Hemicordylus capensis. The sequence goes on along the minus strand of NC_069657.1, from coordinate 177,961,205 downwards.
ACACAGTTTCTCACACTATCAGCTAGGCCAGAGATAGGCAACCTTGGCCTCTCTAGCTGTTGATGAACTACAACTCCCACAATCCCCAGCTGCCATAAAATGCAGCTGAGGATGTTGGGAGTTGTAGTTCGTCAGCAGCTGGAGAGCCAAGGTTGCTTATCCATGAGCTAGGCTAATGGAAGCACTTCAAACACATCTGTTACTGCCATATTATCTATCTATCTATCTCTATCATATTTTTACACCGCCCAAAACTTAAGTCTCTGGGCGGTTTACAACAAGATTAAAAAGTAAAACATTAATTTTTTTTTAAAAAATTAAAAGCAAGAAATTTAAACAATTTAAAATTTTAAAACAATATTCTAAAAACAACATTAAAACATTCAAAACAATATCAGTCAAAAGCCTGGGTAAAGAAATGTGTCTTTAGGGACTTTTTAAAAGATGTCAGAGATGGGGAGGCTCTTATTTCACTAGGGAGCGTATTCCAAAGCCTCGGGGCAGCAATGGAGACGAGCTGGTGGCAAATGCAGACGGACCTCTCCTGATGATCTCAATGGATGGTGGGTTCATAACGAAGAAGACATTCTCTTAAATACCCAGGGCCCAAGCTGTTTAGGGCTTTATAGTTTATGACCAACACCTTGTATTTTGCCCGGAAACATATTGGCAGCCAGTGTAACTCCTTCAATACGGGAGTAATATGGTCTCTCCTAGATGACCCAGAGACCAGCCTGGCTGCTGCATTCTGGACCAACTGCAGTTTCCGGACGACATACAAGGGCAGCCCCACATAGAACGCATTGCAGTAATCCAGTTTGGAGGTTACCAGCAGATGTACCACTGTTTTGAGGTTGTCTAACTCAAGAAACGGACACAGCTGGCGTATCAGCCAAAGCTGATAGAAGGCACTTCTATGGTCCTTTATATGGTCCTCCCCAGGAGACTGGTCCTCTCATTAAAGGACAAGCCCACTGGCAGAAAGCCACCAGCAGAGCAGGAGTTTGGTTTGGACTGCATGGAATGCTTTGATGAGGTCAAAGCATTCACAACACCATCCTAGATCACAGTGGGACAGACCCCCAAGGATCCTTTGACCTCCCTCATATATATATCCCCTGATAGGAAGGCTTCATGTTCTCTTACCTTTTCTGAGTAACAGGGAAATAGTGCCCCCCAGGCCCCCAGCCCCCAATTGTGTTTGTGTGGGACTGTTTGGGTGCAGGGTTCCTTGGGAGGGCATCATAACTGTCAGAAGAAGCACTGGCATTGCATAGCATTCACAGGGATGCCCTTTTCATACCAAGGGTAGGCAGAGTATGGAAAATATGCACAATTGCACTCAGCATGGCCCATTCAAGATTGTGGCCAATTGTGGCTTCTCCGTTGGTGTGTTGACACTTTGTCGACAGTCTGGCTGTGAAGCTTGTTGGGATTGGCCTTGTCGGCCAAGCAGCAGGTAGGGGCTGCCCTCTCCTGGAACTGGAACTTGGTGGGCCACAGTTTAATGAATGTCTGCAGTACAATTTGGTCCATATTGGTTCTACAACTGTATGTGATTTGCTCCATTTTGGCCCAGGCATTGTGAAGTTGATAGAGGACACACACAGACACACACACGGACAGACCCACACACACATGGGATGCCAGGTGATCTTATAAGTTTTATTTATTTATTTATTTACTTACTTACTTACTTACTTACTTACCTACTACATTTTTATACCACCTTTCTGGCTTTACAAAGGCACCCAAAGCAGTTTACAATATTAAAAGACGCAAATTACAGAAGATTTTTAAAAGGTTGTCTCAGGCTGTTGGTCTTTTCAGGAGCTGAGGACAACAGCTCCCTAGCCTGGGTGCCTCCTTTCTCGCCTTCCTCTCAGGGCACGCTGGTCTTTCCACACTCCTGGGAAGGTGGCAGGGGGTTGCCCCAACAATCCTTACAGGCCAGAGATGGTCTCTATGCGGGCCGATGTTATGCTTTCCCCTGGCCTGGGTGCCTCCTTTCTTGCCTTCCTCTCAGGGCACACTAAGTACCCTAATGACCTCTTCAATGCATAAAACCTAATATTATTCATTCATTCATTCATTCAGCAAATTTATTGACTGCCTGACTTCCTTAGACTCGAGCTGGTTTACATAAATTAAAACAGCAGCAGGCAGAAAAGAAAGGAAGGAAGGAAGGAAGGAAGGAAGGAAGGAAGGAAGGAAGGAAGGAAGGAAGGAAGGAAAGGATAATATTAAAATAACTTAGATTTTCCCACAAAACACGTAAGCTAAAACAAAACCAAGTAAACATTTCAGTGTAATACACATCCTCAATGCTCCATTTAGCATGCCAGCTGATGGCACTTCAATACAGAAGCTGAGAACTGAAAGCTGCAAAAAAAAATAATAGATAACACGTGAGGGAGGAGAGAGCAGACCTTTTGCATAGAGAATATTAACTTGTTCAGTGACCAATGTACCTCATGGCTTCTTTCATCTTATCCTTAATATTAACATTAGGTTTCAGTTGTTCTATGAACATGGTTTCCTTTATCTTACATCATATTACAGTCCCTTCAACTGCCAATATTGATTTTTTTGTTTTGGTATGTCTTTCATACGGTATGTATCACCAATGGTTTTGTTTGACCTTTATTGGACCAGGTCTCACGATCAGTGAGACCCGGTTTGTATGGGTGAGCGGGCAGGGAGCCCTGGGCGGAGCCGGCGGAGGGTGGGGGGAGTGGGGGCCGTGTGGCCCCCGCAAGCCCCAGTATGCCCTGCGCGAGCACACAGGGCATACTGGGGAGACCCCCGACCCGGCAGACTGCTTTTAAGCCTCCCGGCCGGTGGTCTACTCGCAGGTAGCTGCGTAAGAATAGCCCCAGTATGTTGCCTATCAGCCATTAGTGGTCTTCCTATTTCTCCAATATAGAATGTTGCACATTCCGCACATCCAATTTTATCCACTATCCCCTTCACCTTACACCAGCCCTCATCCTCCTCACAGATGGGACATTCCCTCCCATCTATTATCATACAACCAGGGTTTAACCACATGTCATTTTAAAGTTTTAGGTGCTGTACAAACCACATTAGCCTTAACTCAGGGCTGCACAATATATGGCCTGCAGGCCTCTTCCAGCCCACGAGCACGTTCTGGCTGGCTCACCACCTTTCTTGCTGTTGCCTCTTTCCCTCAATCCTGCCACCACCACCTGAAAGGAGCATCTCCGCGGCTCCCAATCCCATCTGCCCATTAGCCCAGCAGGAGCTTGCTCAGCCGGGAGTGAGCAGGCTATCCTGCTGTGGCAAAAAATTATCCTGCCGTAGTCACATGGACGAGCTCCCCTACGGCTCCCCATTCTGCCTGACTAGGAGCTTGCTGATCCTCCGCCATCAGCAGAATGGAGAAATGTGGAACAAACTACAGCTTCCCCCTTCCACCCAGCCTGCATTGCCTACTAATGAAGGACAGGCACATGCTTCCATATTGGTAGCCACTTTGGGCTAGGAGGAAGGAGGAAGATGCTGTTTGGCCTTTCTCCTTTCTGCTAGTGGTGGTGGATCAGCCCATTCACTCCTAGGCTGAGCAAGCTTCTGCCGAGTGAGTGGGCAGGCAGGATGGCAGGAAGGAACCACAGGGGTGGACTCTTCCAGGCAACAGCAGCAGGAGCATTTTTGCTGCAGCGGCAGCAGGATCGGCTGCTGGGGGGCAGGGCGAGTACAGGTCCACCCTCCCTTAGCTATTAAAAATATAAATTAAAATTTTAAAAGAATTAATTTTTAATTTAAATGCATTTATTTTATCTCAACTAATTATCTTAATTAGTTTTAATTGGTTTTTAATTATTAAAATTGTTGTTTGTTTTAAACTCTGTATTTGAGCTTTGATCAAAATAAAAGTTGATTGATTGATTTTAAAGTTGATCTTGGCCCCCGCAAACCAAGTCACAGTTGGTTTCGGCCCACAGGAGAATTTGAGCCTTAACTCCACGTCTACTCAAAGTTTTCTGTACCTGCCATGCAAACCTATCTGTTAAAAAATGTATTTTTAAAGCCAGCCATACTTTCACAAACTTTACACCCCTACTCCTAAAGTTTATAAATATTAACTTGAATTAACTCTTCACCATTCCCCTAGATGTCACAATGTGCTCACTAGATGACACACCTATTGCCCTTTATATTATATTCTTGACTATCTGCTCCTTTAATTTTAAACATTATTTTAAAAATCTGCTGTCAAATTTAATCAGAAGCGCATGCTATTAAAATGTTTTAACATGCTTAATCTTTGCAATTCATGAATTAAATGTTGCAGTCCTAATTATTAATATTATGTCTGGCAGTTGCATTCTAGTATTCTCTGGGCTATTTTCTTTCAAACCTGGTACAGGAGATGTCTTAAAACACATTACAGTACAGTGTGGACTCGAAAGAACTACTGAAGCTTTTGAGGGCTACTGTGACTTTAATTGGTAACTTCCTCCTTGAAGTTTCTGCCCCTGCTATTGCTTCCTGTTTAGTGTGGCAGCAGGCTTACTGATGAATGCCCTTTTAATTGAACCTTAATTGTCCCTTTCAAGATTTGGTGCTTTAATTACTGCTATTTTTAATAAAAATAAAACAGTATTTTGTAATTAAGCATGACAAGAAAAGATAATGAGCTATAAAAGGGCAGAAGCTTCAAGGAGGAGAAACCCTCTAAATTAATGTTGCACGGGACCTTTGCTGAGTGGAACTTCCTTCCAAGTAAATGTTATAAAAGCATCTTGGCAACAACTGCTGCATATCTTAAGCAGGTAGAAGCCCCTAACTACAGAAGGGCCTTCACCTTAGTTTGCTGTAGTGTCCTCCCTTCGGTTGTTTTAGATGGAAGATATAGGAAGAGCCTTTTTTCAGAAGGTCTCTGTCCCTGCAAGGTTGAAACTACTGAGGATGTCCTCCTTTACTGCTCATTCTACAAAGACATCCGCAATACCCTTATTCTTCCATTACTTATCAGGCTGCTTGACCATTCTGGCCAAGTTTACATCTCCCTATTATTCCCTGATTGTGACCCCTTCATAACACTCAATGTTGTCAAGTTCTGTATGGCAGCATGCAAAATTCATCAATGTCTAGCTGCCAGGAACAGTTAACCTGGTCCAATGCAGTTCATACCTGTACTGTTGCCTCTAATTTCTAGCTAATTAGTTGTATAGCTTTTACTGTTACAGCTTATCATTTTAGCTTGTACTGTCACAGTTTATCTTTTTAGTTTTTTGGATAGTACAGAGCATCACCACATTACTATAATTTATTACATTATTATTGTTTATATTACTTTTATTATAGCTTATAGTTATTCTGATTTCATTGTTTTTTGTAGATTTTCACAGATTCTAGTTTTAGGGCAATTTTATAGTTCTTATGCTACCACCTTTTAACTTCATAGTTATTATTTCCACAGCCTTGGGTATAGATTGTACTGTTTTTAATGCCATAGTTATTAACTTTATAGCTTCCTTTTGTTCCTTCTATCTTATGCTGGTCAAAGACTGAAATAAAAATATTGATTGATTGACTGATTGATTGAATGATAAAAGCATCTTGGTCACACTGAGGTCATTGCTGAATAAAATATCTCTATTAAGTGGCTTATGGAACTACCATTTTAATTATATGTCCAACTGATTGTGCCTCAGAAGCTTTAAAGCACCTGGTAATGTAAAGCATCCTTTTCTGGATTTGATCCTGAATAGTCTGGTGGCCAATTCAGGATCAGTCAGTCAGTTTTATTTCAGTCTTTGACCAATATCAAAACACCTAAGACAATTGTATAACTTAAACACATTCATATTAATAGCATATCTGTACATTGGTTCTGTACATTTGTTCTACCACCTTAAGTGGCGCAGTGAGGAAATGCTTGACTAACAAGCAGAAGGTTGCCAGTTCGAATCCCAGCTGGTACTATATCGGGCAGCAGTGATATAGGAAGATGCTGAAAGGCATCATCTCATACTGCGCTGGAGGAGGCAATGGTAAACCCCTCCTGTATTCTACCAAAGAAAACCACAGGGCTCTGTGGGCGCCAGGAGTCGACACTGACTCGACAGCACACTTTGCTTACTTTACATTGAATCTAACCATTAGTGAGCTGAGTACATCGAACTTGTATTGCAGAACAACAGAATTTCACAACTGCATGTGTGATTGATGAATTGGTGACTATTCACGAATATTTGACATAAAATTCATTCGATCATCCTAGCAAGTTTTGTAGAACACTTTCAATTAATCTTTGCCTAAAACCTATGTAAAAGACACACTGCAGGACCTATGTAAAAGACAAACTGCAGGAGCACATGTGCAACCAACTCAATCTTATCGATCAATCTCATATCTTTGCTCATTTGGAATTCTACTATATCTACCATCTAATAGTTGTGAGTGGAGGGCATTCATATGCACCCTCAAGAAGGCCCATTTATGTTCAGAGAAGTTAGGGAAGAATAGATAACCTACTGGGCAAGTTCTCATTGCACCACTAAGCAGGGGGAATGCCCTAGATGTCCTTGACAGATCATTTTGGAACTCAGTATCCCAAATCCTTCATTTAATAAGTTCTTTGGCCCTGCCCAATCCCACAGAGAGGACTGGTTCTGGTGAAAGACCATAGGTATGGCATTTCCTAATGCAGCTCTCCCACCAACTCAAGCGGTGCCTATCTGATAATAATAAGGGAAGGAGGCCAGAGGGCATTGAGTTGATTCTTACCAGGTTATTAGTACTAGATACCAGGCTCTGGCTTATATCGAGATAACTCCCGATTCCAGTCTCAGAAATACATTTAGGGGTCAGGAATAATGTTCTTAAGCACCTGGCTTGCACCTGCTCCAAAAGGATATAATTAACATAGGTACTAAATGCACCCCATATAATATTTGGACCATCGTCTTCACCTTAAATACATTGATGACAGCACAGCACAAATAAACATCCCTCTTTGCCGTCTGTGGAATTTGAGAACTGCTGATACACTTCTCTGTGCCTGAGCTGCAACATATCAGATTTGAGCGGCCTTCCTCTCAGATTCTTGAAATACCACCCCCAAATATTTAAATCATTTAACCTGCTCTATGACATGATTGTCAATACTCCATTTATATTTTTTCCCATCCAGGGTCAGTTCATATCCGCTGTTTCTGATGTGACACCACACTGAAATGCAACCTATTTGTTTTAAACATCTTCCTGATGGGGTTTGTGATTATTTAGCAAAGTCCAAGGAAACTACTACTCCAGTTACAGAGTGCAGAGTTTAGTTGTCGCAGCTATTTAAGGAACACGCATAAAGATCACTGTAGAGTCTAAACTAAATTGATTTATTGGTCAAGTACACTTGAGATAGGAAAGACCTATCTTATCTGTCAGTTCTACACAATCGGTGTGTAGAGTCTTACCGGGCTCTGCGGGGAGAGCGGGCTCAGCCCACTCTCCCCGCACACAAGCAGGGATGGCTCCCTGGGTGACCAGATCGGTTGCCCACACAATTACTGGCTCTGTCATGGTGCTGGTAGGGGCAGCAGGGATCGGGGTTGCCTGGCCCCCGGAAGTCCTAGGATGCCCCACACAAGTGCACGGGGCATTCTGGGGAGACCCACAAGGCCGGGAGGCTTGTTGGAGCCTTCCAGTCAGGGGCTTTCCTCATGCTGCAGCATCTCACAATCGGGGGAAAGGGGTTAGCAGAGTGCTCATTCCGCTAAACTTGTTTAAGAGGAGTGGTACTTAGTGCGGTTTGCTGTAGGGTCCCTACAGCCATGTAGGATCATGGCTCCCATTGCAGCATATGACTGCAGGAAAGTGGGCTAGGCTCCCTTGCCTCAGTGAATAGATGGGGATAGAGAGAGAGGTCTAGGTCTTCTCTCTAGGAGGAAAGGAAGAGGACTGACTCACTACAGGAAGTACCGGAGGAGTCAAAGTAGGGGTCATAGAGCAGAGGCAAGCAGGGACCGATAAGTAGATCCTCACTAACTACCTCTACTCCCAATGCCCCTAGTGGCCATTAGGATAGTTGTTGCAAAAGGTCGATGCACTTGAATTCCATCTCCAACACTTCCTACATAGTTCCAGCCATGTAAAACTTTGAAAAACCAGGTGCTGCTTTAAGAGGCAACCATACGACAAATTGCAAATATGAATTAGCCAGTGGATCAACACAGCACTCAGCAAATCACATACCTCCACTAAAGGCTAGTTCACAGGACTACTTTATGGACTTATATTTTTGTTGATATTGCACATGATGTAGGTAGACATATGAGTACTTTGGCATGAGTATGTTGGTGCCACTTTATTACACTACTTCTTTAAAACATTGTTGCAGAGTGTAAACCGGGGAGCTTGAGCATCCCCAGTTTTCCCAACTCACATTGCTCTGGGATAGCCACATTGCTCTGGGACAGCCCTCTGGGGGGTTTTAGTTTGGAAAAGAGACAACTTCAGGGAGACATGATAGAGGTTTATAAGATTATGCATGAAGTAGAGAGAATGGATAGAGATAATTTTTCTCCCTCTCTCACAACACTAGAACCAGGGACCATCCCCATGAAACTGATGACCAGTTCATTTAGGACTGGTCCTAAATAGGAGGTACTTTTACACACATCACATAATTAATCTATTGAATTATCTCTGGTGATGGCCACTAGCTTGGGTGGCTTTAAAAGGGGCTTGGGCAAATTCATGGAGGACAGGTCTATCGATGGCTACTAGTCTGGTGGCTACAGGCAACCAAATATATATATAGGCTATATATCCAGAGACAGAGGCAAGATGCCTCTGAATACCAGTTGCAGGGGAGCAACAGCAGGAGAGATGGCGTGCCCTCACTTCTTCTTGTGGGCTTCTCAAAGGCATCTGGTGGGCCACTGTGTGAAACAGGATGCTAGACTAAATTGGCTCTTGACCTGATCTAGTAGGGCTGTTCTTATGTTCTTATAAATTACATAATCAAGGAAGGCCAGTGAGCTCCCAAGGGGGATGTGAGAATTGGTCCTTTTAAAGATAATTCTTGCCTTGCCATTTGCACCAAACAAATGAGAATTTGTTCCTTAGATTCCATTCACATCTGATATGCAGTGACTGACATCCTGATTAAATTCAACATACCTCAGCTAACTGATGAAAGAGGCATTTTAAACATTGGTGATTCTCTTATACTTAGCAGGGGGAGAGAAACTGGCCCGATCCAGCCTCAGCAAGCGTTCCTCCAGTAGTTGTTGCTGGTGTCTAGCTTGTGCTTATTTTTAGATCTTTAGAGTCCTTTTGGGACAGGAAGCCATCTTATTTAATTATTATTTGTTTTTCTATGTAAAGTAAACCACTTTGGGAACCTTTTGTTGAAAAGTGGAATATAAATATTCATAGTAGTCGTATTAAGTTACCTGATGGGAGTCTTACTGAAATTAGGTAGCCTTTTAGAGTAACTCCTGATTAATGCTATGTCAGACACTAGATGTCAGACAGTGATTCCATAGTAACAGCACCCAGTATGTTTATTAAATGATCATATATTTTGAATATATTAAAAAGCACCATTATCTATTTATTATCAGTCCTCTGTGCCCCTAACAACCATTGTACACAAGTATTATTATTATTATTATTATTATTATTATTATTAATTTGATTTCTATACCGCCGTTCCAAAAATGGCTCAGGGTGGTTTACACAGAGAAATAATAAATAAATAAGATGGATCCCTTTCCCCAAAGGGCTCACAATCTAAAAGAAGCATAAGACACCAGCAACAGTCATTGGAGGTACTGTGCTGGGGGTGAACAGGGCCAGTTTTTACCTAGCAGTTTAAAAGTTTGAATGTGCTACAGATTGTCCAGATAAATGTGTATATAGAGTCTTGTTTACAACTGTTGTGTACTATCATTGCATGCCCTAAGCCCCAAAGGTTATTCAATGTCTGCCTCAAAGACCTACAGGAAGCATATTAAAGCTCTCTTTAAGAATCCCACAGCATATATTCTTGATGAGCTGTTATTTTCAGGTCCATATTTTCATGTACATTATAAGAGATATACATTAAATTATTGGTTCAGAATGAAAGCCACTCACTCAGATCATTTCAGGATCTTCCAGAGCTCACCGGCTTGTTGACCTGTAATAAACCACCTTCAGTCAGACAGATGGTGAAGAACAAACTGATCTCCACCAATCAAATCTGTCAGAACAATCTGCTGGTGGCAGGTGTCAGATAATTATCTCAATGAACAGATCAGCAAAGTAATTATAAGTACCTACTATAAGGCTAAAAGAGGATTTAAAGCTTCTAATTTCTAAATGAAAAAAAGCATCTAACCTCCCAAGGAATATTGCAGAAAACTGTCTTCTGTAGGCTGTTTCTATTTATAAGTGTACTTTTCCTCCTTTGGATGTGTTTGCTAGATTTCATTCCAGGATTGAAAAATTGAATTTTCCCTTAAATATTAGATTCAGATACCCAATTCTTTGGAACTATTTTTGATATCTAGTCAGCTGAATCTAACAACTGCTTTGTCTTATTTACAGATGCCTGCTAGGATAGGAGTTCTAAATTTCACACATTTAGTCCAGTTCACTTTCAAAGTGCAGCACATGCAGCATAAAAAGGCAAAAAGAGAACAGAAGTTTCATTGAGGTCTAGTCATGGAACATTTTGCTATCAGAAAAGATGGAACTGGGTTGTATCTTTTTTAGTTGCAAGTTGATATATTCCAGCTATCCAATTGTATCTGGATATACTTTTGTTTCTATCTAGCACTCAAATTTTAATTTTGTAAATTTAAATACAGCATAAATTGAACAATAAAAAACCTCACTTTAAAACTTTTAAATAGAGATATATTTATATTTACATTTAATATTTGTAATTTTTGTATTTTAACTGTGCATTGTTTTAATTATATTGTAAAATGCTTTGGGATTATCTTAATAAAAATGGTTTAGAAATAAAAAATAAATTAAAAAGGTAAAATATGCATGTTGTAAGAGGCATACATGAAACCGAAAATGCAGCTGTTTGTTTATTTCTAAAAGGAAGGGAAAAAGCACTGAGAATTAAGGCTGCTGAGAAACTATGACCTTGACCTTGAAGTCTCATCACATAATCCAAGAAATATGAATTTTGCATGTCTCCCACTAAATCACTAGTGGGCTCCAGTGTGTTGGGGGCAGGGTGGGAGGAGCCAGTGTGGTATAGTGGTTAGAGTGTTGGACTAGGACCAGGAAGACCTGAATTCAAATCCCCATTCAGCCATGAAACTCACTGGGTGACTATGGGCCATTGATGTATCCCTCAGCCTAACCTACCTCACAGGGTTGTTGTGAGGGTAACTATAACCATGTAGGCTCCCTAGAGAAAGAGTGGGAAATAAATAAATAAATAACATGCTCCGATGCATTCTTACTTCACATGTTCTAGATCTGATCCTAGTATTTTTATGTACAAATTTATTTATTTTTGCTATCTCAATGACTAGTATTGTACCATAAGGATATGTCAACAGTACTTGTTTTAATCCCATTTAAATTCTCATATCTTTAAACTAAGGAACTTGGACACTGCAGCTCTGATCAGGGCTAGGTATCTCTTGCCAAAGAAGACCCCTTTTAAAAATGATAATTTACAGGATTCTTTAAGCAAACAGTATGATAGTTAAACTAATTTCAAGCCAGTTTGCCCTGCAATTAGGAAACATGATTCAAGCTCCAAATCACGGCACATTCCCTACACCTTTAACAGGGAGGAAAGCAGGTCCGTACCTGCTCTAGTGCTACACCACACTCATGTGCTGAGGCCATGTGTATTGGCCTCGTTGCACTGTTGCACATGCCAGCGTCATGCATATGCAGAGGCCATGCGTGTGCCAGCATCAAACGAGGGCAGCTGGGAGATGCCCCACCAGCATGAGATCTTAGTTGGGGAGAGCACCACCAAACCTTCTGTGATGGCAAGCAGAGAAGGAGCAGGTATGGACCTGCTCTCCTTCTAATAGAGATGTGGGGAATGTGCCATGATTTAGAGCTCGAATCACATTTTGTGCACATCCCTAACTGCAATGTAGATGCACCCTTCAGTTATTTCAGTAAACCAAAAGTACTTCATGTCAAACCTCTAGTGAATCTAGTAACTCTTGGGCATGATTGTTGTGAGAGGTAAGGTTACCTGCTCAATGTGCAGCACACCCCTCAGCCCTGCTCTCCAATCAACATCCAGGAGACACTGGTGACTTTAATAAAAGCTGCCTTTATTATCTTCAACTATGAGGAAACACTAATTCCTGAAGAACTTCAATGCCCACACTGAGAGAGATGACCCACTGAGAGATCTCCAAAGGAAAAGGAATCTAGCACTGCAAACTCACCTAAAGGTGTGTGTGTGTGTGTGTGTGTGTGTGTGTGTGTGTGTGTGTGTGTTACTTACAGGTGAAACTCGGAAAATTAGAATATCGTGCAAAAGTCCATTAATTTCAGTAATGCAAATTAAAAGGTGAAACTGATATATGAGACAGATGCATTACATGCAAAGCGAGATAAGTCAAGCCTTAATTTGTTATAATTGTGATGATCATGGCGTACAGCTCATGAAAACCCCAAATCCACAATCCCAGAAAATTAGAATATTACATGGAACCAAGAAGACAAGGATTGTAGAATAGAACAGTATCGGACCTCTGAAAAGTATAAGCATGCATATGTATTCAGTACTTGGTTTGGGCCCCTTTTGCAGCAATTACTGCCTCAATGCGGCGTGGCATGGATACTATCAGCCTGTGGCACTGATGAGGTGTTATGGAAGACCAGGATGCTTCATTAGCGGCCTTCAGCTCTTCTGCATTGTTTGGTCTCATGTCTCTCATCCTTCTCTTGGCAATGCCCCATAGATTCTCTATGGAGTCGGGTCAGGTGGGTTTGCTGGCCAATCAAGCACAGTACACTGTATACTTTTCGGAGGTCCGATATTGTTCTATTCTACAATCCTTGTCTTCTTGGATTCTACAATCCTTGTATTCTAATTTTCCGAGTTTCACCTGTAGACCAGTGGAAGTGTTTAAAACACTCTAAACTTAGAGTGAACCACCTCACTCCCCTCACCCCTTTCATAGGAGATAAGAACACGCTAACGAGTCGAATATGCCAAACAGGAAGAAAAGTAAATAAGGCAGTGAGGCAATAGCCTCCCCATTACAAAGAAGATGAGTCAGTGACGCAGACCTAGAGGTGCATTTTATTGAAATTATCGATAGGATTACTGGAGAGCCTGTCCTGGCATAGATACTCTTTTACACACCTGCATACTCTGATTTTCATCACAATCAGCCTTGCACACAGAAGGCGATTCTCACATTGTGACACCCAGGAAGAATGATCAGACACAATGCATTCCATCCTGACCCACCATGGCCCCTTTAATCAGCAAAGTGCGACAGTAGGAATGTACCCACATGGCACATTTTGGGATATAAGTATCCCTAGTTCCATGACCCAGTATGTTCCCTCATTGCTTTTTCTTGGGACTCCATTGCAACAAGCACTCTCTTGTGCTCCTTTGGTCTTGCCACCCAGGACTCCAACAAGCGATCTTTGTGCTCCCTTGTATACTATACTTAGGACTCCATTGAGCACTGCTTTTGCCCTCCTACAACCTACAAAGAGCTTGAAATCACTGTCTGGATTGGTCCTTGTGCAAATCCATCTAGCTTGCCTCGTACCCATAGGAGCCTGGACCCATGGAAAGACCATTCTCATGGGCACCTCTCCCTCTATTAATCTCTACACCCCTCTTGCTTTCTGTCATGCTCAGGAGCAAGACTCTGCAGTCCCTCCAGGAGGCCCTGGGTCTCGTTGTCCAGATCAGGTGAATATGAGCCTTCGCCCCTCCTTATTTATTTATTTATTTATTTATTTATTTATTTATTATAACTTTTATACCGCCCTTCCAAAAGGCTCAGGCTTACATTAAAACACCATTAAAATCAATTAATCATTAAAACAAAAATTATAAAACATAAAACAATAATTAACAATTAAAAACATCATAAAACAACAATTAAATATTCAGAACTATTTAAAAACAAGTTTTAAAAAGCTGAAAAAGCCTGGTTGAAGAGGTGTGTTTTCAGGTGTTTTCTGAAAATTGTGAGAGATGGGGAGGATCATATCTCAGCAGGGAGCGCATTCCACAATCTCGGGGCAGCAGCCGAGAAGGCCCGTCTCTGTGTAGCCACCAAACGAGTGAGCCCCGAAACTATCTCTGCTCCCCTTTCTTAAATCCAACCCCCTCTACACTCATCTCTCAAGTCTCTTTTCTCTTGCCCGCCTGGGATCTCATACAAATTAGGCTTTAAGCTAAAACGCCTTATTGCAGTTGGTTTACCTGGAAACGTATTTTTATTAGACTTTAAGCTAAAACACCTCATAGTAGTAGTCTTATCTAGAAATGTATTTTAATTGCTTCAGCCACACAATTCCTTACTCCTCTGAGTATATATATATATGATACTCCAGTTTGTATCTCCTGATTGTCTGTATTATTTGTTTATGTGTTTTTGCTTTTCAAAGTACTTTTTCATTTGTTATTCTGCTGGTCCTCTTAATACTCAAGAGAGTAATTCTTCTAAGAATATTCAAGAGAGTACTCTTCTGAGACAATACAGACTTTCTTATCTGAAAATTCTTCTCTGAGAATAGTGAGACTATTCTTCTTCGACAATACAGACTTACTATCTCTGCAGAGAAATGTCAGTTTTGCACATACTCAGTGACGTACTTGGGACAGACAATATCTCAGAGTGGTGTACATCCCAAAACACACTTGGTGAAAGCTATTCAGGAAGCACCAGTCCAGAGTCACATAACAAGGATGCACTTCACTCATTTGTAGGACTCTGTGAGTATTACCCTAAATTTGTTAGACATTTGCCTCAAAAGTTGCTCCATTGAATCTTCTTTTTAAAAAGTATATAGCATTGAACTGGGATGAATCCTGCAAGGCTATCAAATTGGCCATTGCTGAAAGCCCTGCTCTCACTTCTTTTGACACCAATGAGCACACTGATGCATCTGAATATGGTTTGGGTGCTACATTCAGGCACCCCAAATTATTTACTGCCCCAGCACAAAGGGAACAGAGAAGTTACAGTTGCCTTTGCTTCCAGAGTGTTTACTGCTTCAGAGAAGGTGTATTCTGTCACTTCCCTCTTGCTGCCCCGAGGCTTTGGAATGCACTCCCTAGTGAAATAAGAGCCTCCTCATCTCTGACAACTTTTAAAAAGTCTTTAAAGACGCATCTGTTCACCCAGGCTTTTAACTGATACTGTTTTGATTGTTTTGATGTTGTTTTTAGAATATTGTTTTAAAATTTTAAATTGTTTTAAATTTCTTGCTTTTAAATTTTTTTGGTTTTGTTTTTAATTAATGTTTTACTTTTTAATCTTGTTGTAAACCGCCCAGAGACATAAGTTTGGGCAGTATAAAACTATGTTAATTAATTAATTAATTAATTAATTAATTAAAATAAAAGGCACTCTAGCATGTTTCTGGATGTTGAGGCATTTCAGGACTTACTTGTGGGGCATAAAATTCACTTTATGGTCAGACCATAAACACCTATCTGATTTATTTACTACTCAAGGATCAAGTCAAGAAACTTCAAGAATAGCCAAATGGCTCACCAGATTTATGGATTTTGATTTCCAGGTGGAATATCTTCCACGTCTTTGGAATACAGCTGCAGATTGTTTATCTTGACTTCCACTTCCAGGCCAAGAGAAGATCCCAGGAAATGAGGATGAAGGAATAGCTGTGCAATAGTTTCATCCACTTATGGAGTAATCACATCTGCTGAATGGAAAGTGGCCCTCAGTGCTGCTTATCAAGTGCTCACTGAACTTAAAACTTACATAACTAATGGATGACCACTCAAAAGCAAGGTACCTGAACATCTTCAACCATACAGGAATGTTTGCTGTCTCTTCTCAATGAGCTGCTGCTGCTGAGGACTGATCATTTGGTGGTGCCAACTTCCTTATAAGCAAAAGTGATTAAAATTGCCCATGAAGGTCACCTGGGCATGAACTTGACTAAAAGGAGAATCCGAGGAAGTTTTTGGTGGCCAGGTATGGACAAACACATTGAAAATGAAGGCACTATATGGATTGTGCTATATCTGACAAATTGCAGAAGAAATTGACATCAGTGGAGTATCCCAATGGTCCCTTGGTAAAACTTGCTCTGGATATAATGGAGGCTTTTCATAACCAACCCTCAAAACAAAGCTTTGTTATAGTGATGGTGGATTACTATTCCAGATGGGCAGAAGCTTCATTTGCTGACAACATTACTACAAACAAAGTGATCCAGTTCATGGCTGCAATTTTTGCGAGAGAGGTCTTCCTAAAAACTAATTGGCTACAATGGGACACAACTTACCTCATATGAAATAGAGCAATATTGCATAACCATGGGATAAAACACAAGACTATTTCCTTGTACCATCCTCAAGGGAATGGCTTAGTGGAACAGGTTAGTGAAGGAAAGTTTGCAACTGGCTACTATGCAACAACAACAACCCTGGAAAGAGGCAATCCATGAAACCCTATTTGCTTGTCAAACTATTCCTCATTCTATTACAGGAAAATTTCTTTTGAACTGCTGAGAGCACACAAATAGGGGTATGCACAAAAACAGTTTGCCCTGTACGGTTTGAGTCCAGACCAGACTCAAACTGGGCTGAGCATGTTCAGTTTTGCCACCCCCAAACTAGAACCCTAGCTTGGTTCAAATTTGAGGTGGTTCAGGGTTCTAAAGGTTAAAAATAAAATAATTTTCTAAAAAAACTTACTGCCAACCCAGGCATGCAAATAGCCCATGCACATGGATAGCGGCCTTCAAAATGGCTATGGCGAGTAGCGAGAGGTCCAAAAA
The DNA here is from genome assembly GCF_027244095.1 of Hemicordylus capensis. Classification (NCBI taxonomy): domain Eukaryota; kingdom Metazoa; phylum Chordata; class Lepidosauria; order Squamata; family Cordylidae; genus Hemicordylus; species Hemicordylus capensis. The sequence continues at coordinate 177,944,246 of NC_069657.1, read as the reverse complement.
GGTCCGGAATGAGCCTAAACTTCCAAAAAAAAAGAGCAGGGGGAGGCTGGTGAGGGAGGGGGAACTTTTGGAGACCCCTTCCCATGGCTGTAACAGCACGCACACACCCCAGAGATCGCCGGGTCCGGTGGTACATTGTCATATTTTTAATTTAACCTTTAGAACCTTGAACCAGCCCTGAACCAGCCCCGAGTAGATCAACCACATGCTGAATTGGGCCCAGTCCATCTTGAGGGTGAGCCCTTGAACTGGCCAGGTTCAATGGTGAACCGGCTCGACCTCAAGCCGGTTTGCACATCCCTACACACAAAGCTACCACCAAACTTACCCAATGTCAACAACTGATAGTACTTTCCATGCCATAACACTGAGGATGCAGGGATTCATGAGCAGGTAAGGAAGAAACAACAAAATTACAAATTTTATGTGGATTCAAAAAAGTGGGGGCAGTTCTCATTTCAGGTGTGAGACTTTGCGTACAATTGCCTTATTAAGTGAGAAAGAGGAGGATGAGATCTCCTCAGAATCTGAGGAGATTCTGTCCTATTGAATGATGGAAAGAAATGGAACAGTTTGAGACTTTCTAGCATGCATACTATGAGACAAGAGGGATGGGAATCTCATCCCAACAGAAGAACTGGAGATGACTTTGACCTTGCCTCCAGTTTTGGCCTCATAGCAGAGGCTGATGAAAGTGATGGACAATCCTCTGTAGCAGAAAATGTAAACAGTTCCTGTGCTGGAGAACCCAAGAATTAGAAGAAGTGTGTGCTGCAGTTTTAAACTGTTCTAAATGTTTTAATTGTTAATGGTTCTAAACTGTTTTAAAATTATTTTGTAATGATTGTTTTTAAAGGACTGATTCGTGGGTTTTATTTTTGCTGTTGTGAAAAAATGGAGCAGTATATAAATTTAATTAATACAATAAAATAAATAAATACAGGAAGCCACCTAAAACACTTCAAGACTTTGTCACTGAAGTTTAAACTAATTCAATTCTGATTATTATAAATGGGAGGGATGTGTTATATTCTAAGTAGTAATCTTTTATGTTTTGTTGTTAAGAAGTTTCTCCTAGTGGGAATCCTGCAAGGGTGTGCACAAAACCAGTTTTCAGTTTGAATCTTGACCAGATTCAAACCGGGCTGGATCATTTCATTTTTGCCCCCCTCCATACTGGGCCCCAGTCATGCAAATAACCCATGCACATGCACGGAGGTTAACAAAATGCACACACTAGGGCTAGAAACAGGCCATTGAAGGCCCAAACTGGGCACGAACTGGGCCTGAGCCAGCCCTGGAAACTGGGGGGGGGGAGGCCAGTGGGAACCGGGGAGCCACTCCCTCCCCCCCCCAGCTGGGGGGTACTTCACTTCACATGTAAGACTTGTGAGTACTTTCTGAATACTTATAGACGCTCTTCTTGCTGGCCCCATTACCTGTAAAAGGGAATCCTTGCCGGATCCCCCTTTTCCAGTAGGGCTCCAAACCGGGTCTGAACTGGCCAGATTTTGAGTCGGTTTGCACATCTCTAGGATCCTGTAGAGAATGTGAGGGGGTGGAGTCAGAAATAAAGAGGGAGGGAAAGGACAAAGAGAAAATGGAGTTGTTTCTGAATAAACCTTTAGTTAAATCTACATACGATTTATTTGTGTCTATGAAGGAAGCAGCTATAAAACACAGTTAATTTGATAAGAGTAATGTAGCCTTATCCTATGCATGCTTACTCCGAATGTACCCTATTGAGTTCAATAGGACTCAGTGTGCTCATGTTATTAAAATAAAACAACATGACTTATTCCTCTAGGGCTTTTTCACTAGCTCATGCTTTATTTCTTCTCGACAAATTAACATACTTGATGCATAAAATACATTCAGCTATTCTCCATTAGGTGAATCGTTTTCAGTAGCACCAAATAAAGATATTTTCCTCTTTCTAGAGACAAAGTACTACTTGTTTCTGTGATAGACAAGATTCCATCTTTAGCTATCTTCATGAAATAGAACATGTTCAAAATCTAATCACATTGCCACATTAAAATTGTAAAATGCAAAAACAAATTCAAAGATAAAAGATCATTTGGATTTCTGTTCATGGTCTGCTACCATGTTACAGAGGGAAATATTAGGTTTTATTACTTATTCGTGAATGAGAAAACTTAATTTTTCTCATGCACATATTGGTAGTAAAGCTAATTCTTCTGTACTGCACTTAGAGCAAATCAAAGTAACCCATGCAAAAATCTCTAGTGGACAGGCCAGGTATGGGAATCCTACAGCTCTAAGGATAGGCACTAAAAGAGACTAACAAGCACTCTTCCCAAATCAAATAATATCAAGTATTGATGTTAAATCACATATGTAAATAAAAGATAATTAATACCACATACTAATATCTGGTGAATATTTACCATCAAAATTTGCAAATACATTTTGTGGAGAACAAATTAATTTTGGATCCAGTAAAAATAGCATGTGTGCAGCAATGGAGAAGACTGAAGGTATCTAATATTGTCTGGGAGCTGTCCACAAACAGGCTTCTGTCACATTTTACATTCATTCATCTAAACCATCTCTATCTGATCACTCCTCCTCAATTAGTGAAAGACATGATGCCTGCCATTTTGAATATAGCAAAGTAGAATTCCACTAGGTAGCCCTATTTATCTTTTATATACTTTTATCCATTGCCCCGAAATTGCTGTCGTCTCAATGGGAACTGTGCAGATAGTTTAACAAGTCTGCATTTAAAATTCTTTTCAGAATCTACTGCCCCATGCAACACATTCAGTGGATATATGGGAAGTGGTTTCACATCCTGCATTTAAAATTCTTTTCAGAATCTACTGCCCCATGCAACACATTCAGTGGATATATGGGAAGTGGTTTCACATTCACTAGCCATGCCTCCTGACAGCTACTAGCCATGTCCTCCATGGCTGCACAATTGATGTTAGTCAGAAAGGGCCCAAGTTGTAAATATGGATGATTTGGTGCCCTGATTTGCCCTGGTTACAACTCACGCAGAGGAAACCTCCAAACGTATCATTTAGCTCAATTAAGACAAACTCCAAATAGGGATCATAGGAACATAGGAAGCTGCCTTATACTGAGTCAGACTTTTGGTCCATCTAGGTCCGCATTGTCTACACTGGCAAGCAGTGGTTCTCCAAGGTTTCAGGCAGGAGTCTTTCCCAGACTTGCCTGAAGATGTGAGGGAGTGAACGTGCATAAAACTAAAAATTAACAAATCACCAGGTCCAGATGGCATCCACCCAAGAGTTCTGAAGGAACTCAAATATGAAATAGCAGAAATATTATGTAACTTGTCCATACAATCAGGCTCTGTACCAGAGGACTGGAAAGTATCTAATATAACTCAGATTTTCAAAAAGGGATCCAGGATGGATCTGGAAAACTACAGGCTCGTTAGCTTAACCTCTGTGCTGGGTAAATTGATGCAAAGCATACTTAAGGACAAAACTATAGAAGAATAGGAACAAGAACCAGTATCTGCAAGGGCAAGTCTTACCTCACTAAACTTTTTGGGTTCGCTGAGAATGTCAACAGGCATGTGGACAAAGGTGATCCAGTTGACATAGTATACTTGTACTTCCAAAAAGCTTTTGACAAAGTTCCCCATCAAAGGCTCTTGAGTAAACTTAACAGCTGTGGGATAAGGGAACAGGTTCACTTGTGGATTGGTAACTGATAACTGGGTGGGAATCAATGGACAATTTTCACAATGGAGCAAAGTAAGAAGTGGGGTCTCCCAGGGATCTGTACTGGGGCCAGTGCTATTCATAATTCAGCTAGAAGTTGGGGTAAGCAGTGAAGTGGCCAGATCTTCAGATGACACTAAACTATTTAGGGTAGTGAAATCCAAAACAGGAGCTCCAAAAGAATTGCTCCAAACTGGGTGAGCAGGCGACAAAATGGCAAAGGCAGTTCATTGTAAGTATGTGTAAAGTGATGCATATTAGGACAAAAAACTCCAACTTCACATACACACTGATGGGGTCTGAGATGTCAGTGACTGACCAGGAGAGAGAGCTCGGGGTCATGGTGGACAGCCCATTGAAAGTGCAGCAGCTGTGAAAAAGGCAAATTGTATGCTAGGGAATATTGGGAAGGAGATTGAAAAGGGGATTGAAAATAAAAATGCTCATATTATAATGGCTTTGTACAAATTTATGGTGTGGCCACATTTGGAGTACTGAGTACAGTTCTAGTTATCGTATCTTAAGAAGGACATTGTAGAACTGGAAAAGGTGCAGAAGAGGAGAATCAAAATGATCAGGGGCCTGGAGAACCTTCCTTATGAAGCAAGGCCAAAGCATCTGGGGCTTTTTAGTTTGGAACAGAGGCAACTACAGGGAGACATAGCGGTGTATAAAATTATACATGGAGAAGAAAGAGTGGACAGAGATAATTTTTTCTCACAACACTAGAACTAGGGATCATCTAATGGAACTGATGGCTAGGACATTTAGGACCAACAAAAGGAATTGCTTTTTCACATAGTGCATGTTTAATCTATGGAATTCTCTGCCATGGGATGTGCTCATAGCCACTAGCTTGGATGACTTTAAAGGGGGTTTAGACAAAATAGGCCTTGGGCCTGATCCAGCAGGACTCATCTTATGTTCTTATGCATGCAAGGCAGATGCTCTACCACTGAGCTATGGCCCCCATCCCCATGCCTACGATGTGGCATGGATGCTTCCAAACTTCTCTTCATCCACATTTCACCCCAGCTATTGGACTTGCAAATTACCAGATCTTGTTTCTAAAATAGAACTGATGCAGGAAGTCAACCCTTTTTAAAAAATTTTCAGTTTTGTGCAGGACACATGCATGTGGCTTCAATCCTTCAGTCCGTTCATGTCTTTTCTCTTCTTTACATTACCAATGCACGTGTACACTGAGAATGCAAAAAAGTAACTCCGATGCGCACTTTCTAACATGCTTCTTTTGTGTGGTGCATTCCCTGTGTGCAGGAGCGCACATGCATATAGATAAAATGCCACACACATACAAAGATCTGACAGTCAAATCAAAATGGCTTTTTGCAGTGTGTTTTCAGTGGCCGTGTGCACCTCAATAATGGAAGTAGGGGGAGAATATGCAAATGTTTGGAAGAAATTGAATACCTGAATAAATTGAGCATGGTCCATTTCTGGAATGTATTTTAGAACTTATCTTAAATTAGAATTCAGAAGGGTGGGGGAGCAGAACCAAACAGTAACAATAAAGTTTCCAAGCCAAATATTTTGTATGCCAAATATAGTGTGACCAGCAGTTGTGGTGGTGCCAGGAGCTTGGCTAGGAAGCATGCTCCCACTTTCCTGCCCTCCCTGAATGTATGGGCTGGGACTAAAAGGTGATTAAGAAAGCTATTTATCTGAAATGGGTTAGCTGTAGTAATAGGAATTCAGAACCCATGTTTGATTTCATTTTATATACATCAGGCCTTGACCTATTTTCTTTGGATTTAGAGAAAGTCAAGGAGCCCAATTCATCTTTCAATGAACCTCTAAAGTAATATCTGATTCATCCAAATTCAAATCACTTGGATTTCAGGGGGTAGTTAGATTTTGTGCAGTTCCCATAATTCTTTGCAGATGGTCTAGCAGGGAGAACCAACATGAGGGAAGGATTGTGCCTCTGGGCCCCCAATCTGTGCTCATTCTTCTGACCTATGTGCATATACAGACAGGTAAGTGCACACATAAGGTTAGAAAGGGCAGCAAACATGTACCTAACCCACCCACCCCGCACACTTTCATTCTTCTTGATAGGTTTCTGCAGAGGGCTCACATTCTTTCAGCTGATGCATTTATACATCAATGAAAAAAGGCAATTCAAATGGATTTTTACATTGGTTGGGATGTGGAAAGCTGGTCTTGTGGTGGCAAGCATGACTTGTCCCCTTAGCTAAGCAGGGTCTGCCCTGGTTGCATATGAATGAGAGACTTGCTGTGTGAGCACTGTAAGATATTCCCCTCAGGGGATGGAGATGCTCTGGGAAGAGCAGAAGGTTCCAAGTTCCCTCCCTGGCATCACCAAGATAGGGCTAAGAGAGATTCCTGCCTGCAGCCTTGGAGAAGCTGCTCCCAGTCTGTGTAGACAATACTGAGCTAGATGGGCCAATGGTCTAAGTATATGGCAGCTTCCTATGTTCCTATTTTCCTATCAGGATTTTTTATTAGGAATGGGAGCAAACTGTCCCTGCCTTGATTGCTGCCTCCTGTTTGTATCTGCCCATCACCTGGCTCAGGCACATGCTTAAATATCCAGGTACCATGGTGAGCTGGTGACTGGGATTTGTCGAGCCCAGTTATATGTGGTCTTGGCAGGCAAAGAAGAAGCAAAAAGAAACAGAAGAAAAGTGTCAATAAACATTCCCCTTTGAATTCTCAACTTCAAAAAGGCAATTGAATAAGGGATACAGAATGCGGCCAGCTTTCCACCCACAAGTCACAATCTTGCAATGATGTGGCCTTGTCCATATAAAGCAAAGAATCCCCAGGGCTAGAAAGATTATTTTGTGGCAACTCCAGTATGAAACAAAAACTGTTTGAAGACATGAAAGCACTCCTATCCATCTTCATTGCCGTTTTGAGAAACAAAATGGAATAAAATTGCAATTTCCCTTTATGGAATTTTATTTATTTCATAGTAGTTGAGACTGCTTAGATCAAGATTGGTGCTTCTAAACAATCAATATATGTATATATGATAATAAAAATGCACACATGATAAAGCCAAAAAAATCTGTAGTATGCTTCTGTTTAAAGAGAAGGCCACAGTATTATAGACAATTCCAATGCACTTCTTTTTAAAAAAATGTTCAAAGAACCTTTCAACTCACTGCAGATTTTACTGCATGTTCTTAATAAATACCCTTCATCTGCTCCTGTTGAAATGGAACCTTTTAAGTAACACAAACCTAGCTAAACCTCTTTACGTTTCTTTATTTCCTTCTTCCCGTACCAGCACTGCTATTATCACATGTTGTGTTCCACATGATAAGCCATTCATTAAAGCATTGCCTACTGTTTTTTTCCTCCTCTGTACCAGCTAGAACATGATCTGTCTCTGCATGAAGACATTGGACCTCTGACCTTTTTTGTAGCTATTCTGCACAAGCATAATAAATAGGGTTCACCGGGTTTGTGTAAATCTCCGATTATGTTTACTCTGAAATCCAAGTGTACATCTCAGGCACAAAAAATTAAGGCAGATTCCCCCCCCCCCCCAAAAAAAAATAAAAATAGTATGTACAAACTCTTGCTGTTAAGCATTCTGTAATGAGCGTTTTGGAAATTTAAGGCAAATTAGTTGTTCCCACTAGGCAAACACATGGAATGACAGCATGTTGATGCGAGAAAAAGATGCAGAGAGGGGAAAAGAGTATACAGTTGTCAGGTCCAAAGGATTTCAGATATATCATTTTTTTAAATTTTAATACTGATTTTCACTCTCATGGCATGAATTCAGATCCATCTAAACATTTTTCCCCCTAAAAGCATATCCATTTTAGCTAAGAATATACCCATTCTGCCTAAAGACGATATATATGAAGGTGGAAGTTTATATACTCTCAACAAGCTTAGGCCTAGTAAATCAAATGAACAATCAAGTCAAAGAAAATGAAGCAAAGGAAAAGCAGGAATGATGCAAGTAGAAGTGCACCTAGGTAATTTTAGAACCTGGACCCTACAGGCCTTTGGAAGCCCCCCACCCCACCCCAAGGCCTTGCTGGAGCCCTCCCCCTGCAAGTTAAGCATCACCCCTCTACGCACATGCACGTGCGCGCGCGCACACACAAACACACACACACACACACACACACACACCCCGTGACACACACTGTATTTTTAACGCATGAGTTCTTGAGGGCACAAACAGCAACTGAACTCACAAGAATGTAAGAATATAAAACAGGTATATTTCTGCAAATATGCAGTAGCAGAAACATTTCAACGCATAGCGTAACGTATTGCCATCCCACATATTTCTTTTCCCCCTCCCCACTCTGTCTCTAAACAACCTGGCACAGGTCACAATCACACTTCGCCGAACAGCACAGTGGGGGCCAGCGGTGACCACACAATCCAGGAAATATTAATGAGGATTTGGGGGCCCCAGGGGGTTTGGAGGACCTGGACTTCGGCTCCAAAGTCCAGGGGCAAGAGGACAGCTGGATTCAAGGATGATTTCTTGAAAAATCTAAGTCCTGACACAAGGTTTCTTCAGGGGAAAATCTTCATATCACACAATACTGGGGGCTATTCTCACGATCAGCAAAAATTAGGCTAGGAGAGGCTAGCCTGATTTTGGCTGATCGTGTAAACCACCGGGCTCACAGGCGAGCCCGGTGGCTTACAAGTGGCTAGCCTGCTTTTGTAGCCCTCCCCTTAGCCCAGGTTTGCAGAGCAAGTGCTCTGCAAACCCGGGCTTTCTGATCGTGAGTAGCTGCGGTGCTGCTCTGCACTGCAGCTACTCATGAGTAGACCCATGGAGGGGAGGCGAAAAGCCACCTCTTGGCTCCATGGGTCTCCCCAGTATGCCCTGTGCGCTCGCTCAGGGCATACTGGAGCTTCCAGGGCCGCGCGCCCCCTGAGCTCCCCAGCCCCCGCTGGCTCCATCACGGAGCCGGCAATCATGTGGGTGGCTGATCCGGCCACCCAGGGCTCCCTGCTTGCTCATGTGTGGGGAGAGTGGGCTTAGCCCGCTCTCCCTGCGCACCCTCCAAAACCGGGTCTCACTGATTGTGAGACCCAGCTCATAGACTGCAGCATTCTGTGAGAAACTTTGAATTGTATTATATGAAGATTTCCTCTTAAAGAAGAGGTACTATTTAACCTTGAAATGCATTGGGACTGAAATCATCCTTTCACTGTTCCTGCTTCTCCTTTCCATTGTTATTGGTGTGGTTGTCCTTTCTTGTTTGGTTTCAAAGAAAATGAAGTAATCACCCTAAACCCAAGGAAAAATTTAAATTATCTAAAAACAGTGAAGAGCATGAAGTAGCTATTGTGCTTGATCACTGGATACTGGCAGTACATATGAAGAATCTTCATAATAATATAAGAACCTATGAAAAGACTTTCTGGATTAGACTAAATGCTTGTCCAACTTCTGTTTCCAACCATGGTCAGCCAGAAAGCCCACCAGATTTCCAGAAGTTAAGCAGGAAGACATGATTATGGCAACTCTATTTGTTTGCTGTTGTCCTCTGGCAACTGATATTCTGTTGCATACCACCTCTGAATGTGGAGGTTACATTTAATTATCATATCTAATAGCCCTTGATAGACCCAGTCTTTATGAAGTTGTCCAGTTGCCTTTTAAAACCAACTGAGTCAGTGACTATCACTTGTGATGTAATAAATAATTATTTTATGGCCATAAAATAATTATCCCAGCCTTTCTACAAATTTTCATCAGTGTCCTTCCTTGTAGTGTGTATGCAAGCTGTAGTTGAGCAAAGGGAACTTTTGGATGGAGCAAAGGTGCAGGCATAAGTTTAATTTGTTACATTTGTCTTAGTGCCAGGCATTAGGCCTGTGCAAATTCAGATTTGAAAATTCACATTTTATCTGAAGTTGTCCCAAATTGGTAAAAATTGGTAAAATCCAAATCCAAATTTTTAAATTAAAAAAATCAGATCAGTAAAGTTAGAATTAATTCCAAAATATTGGAATTGATTTCATAAATACTTCAGAATTTCCGTATGAGCAAAATAGAATATGATTTTTCCTCATAGAGGAGAATGGGGGAAATTTTAAAAAAATCACTAACGATCATGTTAGTCCAAGAGCCTTGAAACTTGACACAATCATGGAAAAGGGGGTCAAGCTTCCTTTAGAAAACGTGAAGATAGGAACATAGGAAGCTGCTATATATTGAGTCAGACCACTGGTCTATCTAGCTCAGTATTGTCTTCACAGACTGGCAAAACAAAAAGGAAAGAACCCACCCGTGACTAAGATGGATATATTCAAAAGTCATATATTGCAAAGGACAATTAGAAATATGTACTGATAATCAGTCGAGAAATAGTAAGATAATTTTTTATTTCTTACAGTTGTAAGAAAATTAATAATTGAACCAAACATGACAATTCAAATTGAAACATAAATAATAACATAATAATGATGATGGTCAAGACATCTGGAGGAGATATTCCTGAAACAAGGCAAAAGGGGCTTGCTTAAGACCTAAATGAAGTAGGTAGGACTCTCAGCTGGCACAGGAAGATGATGTCTGAAACATGGCTGCCAAAAGAAATCATGGATAGTGTAGTCTCAACACAGTCCTTGCAAAAGTTGAAAGGTTGCAGATTCCAAAAATAAGTCCAGCCGAGTGTAGCCTCAGTGTAGCCACAGCAGAATGTAGGTATAATTAGTCACAGGCTATGCCCCCACATGCCATAACAGATGAATACAAAGTTCATATATCAAAACTTCATATGTCGTACAGCTCTTCCGGATATAAGCAGTTTCGTGGAGATAGCTTCATCAGCCTTCTCTACCAGTAATAATACCAGTAGCTCTCTCCTCAGGCTGGGCAGTAATCGGTGGACATTCACAACCCAGAATGTCATCGACTATATGCCAATGCTTCCAAATAACCCCTTGAATCTTAAAAGCTAGGGGAGTATAGTCAATTGACCACATGACTCTGCGTGTTTTCTCCCGAGGCTGATCTGTAAAAAGTTCTGTTCGGTCCTGTCGTGAACTGATAGCCCGGCTATCCCTATAGGATTTACAACCCCGGGAGAGAGAGTAAACAGAAAGTAGCAACGAAACTGGAAGAAGGAAAATAAAAGGCTTGCAAAGAAAACAGTAAATGAATTAAGTCCCCTGAACTGAAACTAGGTACCCCCCCTCTAACAATAACTGAGTAATAAGTGGAAGAAAAGACAAAACAAGGAATGAAACAAGCAAAGGATACCGAACAAGGAATTAAGGAGACAATACAGGGAAGAACAGACTAGATAAACTGGAACACGGAAAAGATATAAATCCAAGAGCACAGTATCTGCTGCCAGCGAAGTTGCAAATAGCAACTCAGCTATGAGAGACTGTTGAATATATAAGGCTCAACAGAACCAGGAACCAATCAGGCTTCCCTGAGTCAGCAGTTTAGCTTTCTTCCCTGTTATCTCCTGTACCTGCGTGAATCCCTCTGAGCTTGCCTCTTGATACTTAGTCTCACTATAGGTGGAATCCCAGGCTCTTCCACATCAGAATTCAAGTCTGGCAGCTGTTGAGAATCCTCAGGTCCGGAGTCTGGTTTCTCTGCCAAATCTTGCTGCTGTGGCTCACTAGCAGGCGAGTCTTCCTGCTCTGAGTCTTCTGATTCCGAAGTCTGAGCCATGACAGGTCCCTATGTCTGGCACGGTCTCTTGCTTCCTGGACCACAACAGGGAGGTAACCTCTCTGGATCAGTTGTTGCTCAAGAATCTCTGCCTCCCTCTTATAGTCTACATCCCAAGTGGAATTGCGTCTAAATCGTAGAAACTGACCAGACCTTGCTTAAGATGTCTAGGATGATTAGACTTAAAGTGTAGATAAGAATTCTTATGTAATGGCTTTTTGTACAGAGCAAATGTGAGTCATCTGCCGGACCCAACCCATACCCAAGTGTCTAGATACGGGATCTGATGAAAATCCCACTGGCTGCTGAATTTGATGTCTGAAAGCAGACAGTTCAACCAGTCAACAAATTATTATTAATAATTATTTACACAGTCAGACAGGTGTTATTGACTGGTTTGTTTTATCCAGACATCAAGTCCTTCCCAAGGACCTGGGATGCCAGAATTTTATTGTCAATGTTGTTGCTGTTGTTATAGATATTGTCGCAAAATATAGGCTGTTCCCAGTAAAGTTGCTTTTTGTAATTGGCTGATGGTGATTTCTGTGGCCCCTATGGTGTTGAGGCGCTCTTCAAGGTCTTTTGGAACTTCACCCAGGGCGCCAATTACCACTGGGATTATTTTGGTCTTTTTCTGCCACAGCCTTTCAATTTCAATTTGTAGATCTTTGTATTTGGTGATTTTTTTCTATTTCTTTTTCTTCTATTCTGCTATCCCCTGGTATTGCTATGTCGATTATTTTGACTTGTTTTTCTTTCTTCTCGACCTCAGTTATATCTGGTGTATTGTGTGGCAGATGTTTGTCTGTTTGTAGTCGGAAGTCCCATAATATTTTTACATCTTCATTTTCTTCAACTTTTTCAATTTTATGGTCCCACCAATTCTTGGCTACAAGTAGTTTGTATTTTTTGCAGATGTTCCAGTGTATCATCCCTGCTACCTTGTCATGCCTTTGTTTGTAGTCAGTCTGTGCGATCTTTTTACAACAGCTGATTAGGTGTTCCATGGTTTCATCTACTTCTTTACAAAGGCGGCACTTGCTGTTTGTTGTTGATTTTTCTACTTTTGCTCTTATTGCATTTGTTCTCAGTGCCTGTTCTTGTGTAGCCAGTATTAAACCCTCTGTTTCTTTCTTCAAATTGCCATTCTTAAGCCACTGCCAGGTCTTGGTGATGTCTGATTATCCAGTTATATTGTGCAAATATTGACCATGCAGTGGCTTATTTTTCAATTTTTCTGCTCGGTTCTTGACTTGTTCTTTCTTGTAGGCCTGCTTTCTTTCATTGGTGTTGAATAGTTTCTCTTTATTGACCATTTGAAGTGCATCTTCTTCACTGTCCTTTAGATATTCTTCAAGGGCTCTTTTCTCCTCCTCTCCTGTTTGATGGACTTGCAGCATTCTTCTTCCACCTGAGCTGCAAGGGAGGTATAGCCTATCTACATCACTGCAGGGGTGCAGAGCATGATTGATGGTCATTATTTTCCTGGTCTTTCGATCTAGCGTCTCTAGCTCTGCCTGGGTGCAGTCTATTATTCCTGCAGTGTATCTGATAACAGGTATAGCCCAGGTGTTTATGACTTGTATGGTGTTCCCGCCATTGAATTTGGACTTTAGGATTTTTCTAACTCTCCTGATGTATTCACTTCCAATTTTTCTTTTAACTTCAGTGTGTGCAATGTTATCAGCCTGGAGAATGCCCAAGTATTTGTAATGTTTTGTCTCTTCCAGGTTCTTGATGTTGTTTTGTTTTGTTGGTGTTGAATAGTTTCTCATTATTGACCATTTGAAGTGCATCTTCTTCACTGTCTCTTATATATTCTTCAAGGCCTCTTTTCTCCTCCTCTACTGATTGATGCCTCTTTTCTCCTCCTCTACTGATTGATGCAGTGGCTTCTTTTTCCATTATTATTATTATTAGATTTCTATACCGCCCTTCCAAAAATGGCTCAGGGCGGTTTACACAGAGAAATAATAAATAAATAAGATGGTTCCCTGTCCCCAAAGGGCTCACAATCTAAAAAGAAACATAAAACAGACACCAGCAACAGTCACTGGAGATACTGTGCTGGGGGTGGATAGGGCCAGTCACTCCCCCCGCCCCTGCTAAATAAAGAGAATCACTACATTAAAAGGTGCCTCCTTGCCCAGCTAGCAGGGGTTCAGTAAATCTATCCCTCTTCTTGAATACAATAAAGACATCATCAATATAGCGCTTATATACTCCAGATCTTTATAAATTATCTTCATATTTGCTAGATTGAGCTCTGACCTCCTTCCCCATGTTTTTGGCAAGTTTCAAATCTCTAGGACGAACCAGTGATTTTTGCTGATTTTAAAAAATTTACTCATTGGCCTCTATGGGGAAATCCGAATTTAAATTGCAGTTCGGATTTGGATTCAGAATACGATCTGATACCCAACATCACCAGAGCCCATATAATCCAAATCTGACATTGTCAAATTTGGATTGTGTTTAATCCAAATCCAAATTTTCTGAATACTCACAGGTCTACCAGGCACAGCAAAAGTGCCCCATGCCTTACAATCTCATGGTTTCTAAGTTCAGTCCATAAGATCAGGCTGCCCGTGTTTTACAGAATCCTGGTTTTAGAATAAATAGGGTAAATTACAGGTGAAACTCGGAAAATTAGAATATCGTGCAAAAGTCCATTAATTTCAGTAATGCAAATTAAAAGGTGACACTGATATATGAGACAGACGCATTACATGCAAAGCGAGATAAGTCAAGCCTTAATTTGTTATAATTGTGATTATCATGGCATACAGCTCATGAGAACCCCAAATCCACAATCTCAGAAAATTAGAATATTACATGGAACCAAGAAGACAAGGATTGAAGAATAGAACAATATCGGACGTCTGAAAAGTATAAGCATGCATATATATTCAGTACTTGGTTTGGGTCCCTTTTGCAGCAATTACTGCCTCAATGCTGCGTGGCATGGATGCTATCAGCCTGTGGCACTGATGAGGAGTTATGGAAGACCAGGATGCTTCATTAGCGGCCTTCAGCAATTCTGCATTGTTTGGTCTCATGTCTCTCATCCTTCTCTTGGCAATGCCCCATAGATTCTCTATGGGGTCATGTCAGGCAGGTTTGCTGGCCAATCAAGCACAGTACACTGTATACTTTTCAGAGGTCCGATATTGTTCTATTCTTCAATCCTTGTCTTCTTGGTTCCATGTAATATTCTAATTTTCTGAGATTGTGGATTTGGGGTTTTGATGAGCTGTACGCCATGATCATCACAATTATAACAAATTAAGGCTTGACTTATCTCGCTTTGCATGTAATGCGTCTGTCTCATATATCAGTTTCACCTTTTAATTTGCATTACTGAAATTAATGGACTTTTGCACGATATTCTAATTTTCCGAGTTTCACCTGTATACATTTGACGAGCAAATAATTTAAGTTGAACCTAAACCCTTATGCCAGGATACCTAATTCTAAAGATAGAATAACCTTCCTGTGTCACAGAGTGAAAGGCAAATTTTATATTGTTGCACTGGAACAGTATATAGTGGTATACTTTTGTCTGGTGCAAGTTATTTTTGACCAGGCAATTAGCCACTTTAACTGGTTAGAATTATATATGAAAATGGTTTTTTCTGTGGTCTGAGAATGTACTGATTCTACATCAAGATGTAACTGGGTTTTTTTCCAGTGAGCAACTGTAAGATTTTTGTTTGATTAGGGTGTTTATTGGATTATACCTCATTTTTCAAGGATTTTATTCCAAGCCAATGTATTTGGAATAACATCTATTCCATTGGATGAAGATTCTGAACAGCAGACCTTAACTATATCGAAGTATCCTATTAAAGTCAACAGGAATATTGTTGAATGTGTGGTTTCAATAGTGAGGACTAAAATAACAGGGTACAATCCAGTGAAAATGATGTATGTGTGAGTCCCATTAAAATATGTAGGCCTGGATGCTTAACAGTGAACTTAAGGCCCCTCTACATACACTGAGTTAATGTGGCAGTTGCTCTGTGTCACACATGCAGGGCTATTCACATTGTTTTTTTTCTCAACCAATCAGCAATTTTTGTCCCAGCTGTTGGGGGAGTGGACAAAGTACCCATACCTATACTTGGTGTACGTGTGTGCCTAAACTTATATTTCCTTTCATGGAACTAATAGCAACTTTGGGAGCAATTTAGATAATGATAACAGCATGGGGGGTGGGGTGGGGAGGGTTAATCTCTCCTCCCATAGCACCTCCAATCTTTAGAGCAGCCATGCAAAGCTGCTAATTGGTTAACAAACCAACCAACCATGAGGGATCCTTTTCACCAATCCCTCATGTAATCAGTGGCAGCTGGTGAAGTCTGAAGTTGGTGGGGCGAATTTGGGTTTTTCCTCACACCACTTCAACACACATATCTTTTTGTGGGGATGGGGTACACACTTTTAGATAGCCACTGTATGCCAATGAGAAGCCCTTAAAGATTTAAAGGGTAGTAGTATAGCACCTGCACGAACTTAGTAGGTAGCCAACTGATATTGCTTAATTCCATTGCTGCAACTAACGTACTTTACAATACATGGTTCATGAAACTGTATCTATGAAGTACTTTTAACACTCAGACATGTAATATTAATACTATTATTCTCCATATTGAACACCAGTTCCCATATTTCCCAAAGATAAAGTCTCCCCTACAATACGCACAAATATAAAAACACAGACACAGTAGAAGGCAGATTCCTAAGGTCTCTAACACGCACCCCCCCCAAGTATCCATAATCCCCCTACTGGCAAGTCCATACAAGGACACACACTCATACACACCAGTTTGGCACAGTTTAGAGGCATAAACAGGGATTAGACAAATTCATGGAGAAAGAAAGGTGTGTCACTAGCTGTTAGTCATGATGGCTATAATGTGAATAATCCAGATTCAGGGGAAGTATACCTTTGAATACTACTATGTGTGGCCGAGAAGTTATTCCAATTCTCAGACAAGTGGACAAATACATTTTCTTCTTCGCAAAATATTATATTAGTATTACCTTCCAAAAAAATTTCTGTCACAACAGAGAAAACACCAAATTGCAGACAATATAGGGAAATACATATTGACCACCAATCTGATTTCAAACTATACCTAGATTTACCCCATTTCCTAAGCATTTAAGAATAGGCAAGCACTTCAGTGGCAGGGCAAAAGGGCATCTTTAAAAACAGACCACAAATTAATGTATTGTCTATAAGCATAAATCAGGCTTTTAAAAAGTATTTTTGGGGATAGCCAACAGAAGTCACAGAGAACAATTTTCTCTTTCCTTTCGCTATGTAAACTGAATTGAGAAGCAGGCAGGCCCTTCCCCTGAGTTAATATTGCAAAAAGCACTGGGCGGGCAGGATGTCCTCCAAGAATAGCTTCAGTAGGAGTTGCCAACACTAACTGGAACACAAATTTGAAAATAAAGGCCTACTAGCCAAGGTCTAAAGTAAAGTGTGCCATCCAGTCGATTTTGACTACTGGCACCCACAGAGCCCTGTGGTTTTCTTTGGTAGAGTACAGGAGGGGTTTACAATTGCCTCCTCCCGTGCAGTATGAGGTGATGACTTTCAGCATCTTTCTATATCACTGCTGCCTGATATAGTACCAGCAGGGATTCGAACTGGCAACCTTCTGCTTGTTAGTCAAACATTTCCCCACCGTGCCATTTAAGGTGGTCTACTTACCTTGAATTCCATCCACTGCAGCGAGACCATCCTACTGTGTCTAGAAACAGAAAAGGAAAAAGCAGGTAATAATCTGCTCTTTAGAACTGTACATCTTCTCAATAAGCCAATTGGTCTCTGTGTGCATGGCCCACAGTAGAAGGTTGACCAGTCAGAGAGAATTAGTATCTGAAGGAGTATACGAGGGGCCAACCCTGCCCAAGATTACTTTATGCCACTGCGCTTTATGTGATTGGCTGAAAATTCCTGTTTGCTGAAAATTTCTATTGGCTGATCATTTGCCAACTCAGCCGTTTCCATAGGACTTTTCTAGCCCAGAGGGGGCCAAGACAAGAGAAGCCAGTTTGGCCCTCTTGTGACTGGAGCAAGGATGACTGGAACAAGGAAACCTTGTCTTATGATCTGTAATCTGCAGGTCCCTTGCTCTGCCAACAAGATTCATGTCTGAATCAACCCATGATTCAGACATGATAAAAGCAATGGAAAAACCAAAATAAAACTGTATTAAATAGTCAGCAGTTATTAAGGTATCGGCGGCTAAGGAGGTCAGGTGTCAGGTGTCTATTTGACATTGGAAATATGTCTTTCCCATTGGAAAAGCATTGGGAATTGTACCTTCTGACAAACTTTGGCAGTTTTCTCAGGTACTTTTCAAGCCAAAAAGTCTGGACTTTCACTGAATTATGAAGCAATAAACAAGCTATTTTTTTCAGTTTACTATATTACAATCTGTGTATAATTTCCATGAAGCTCACTTAAGAAATTGAAAAAGACAAAATTGCTTAAGTGCTGCAAATATACATACATTTTTCTAAACGCATAAACTGTTCTGGACATTAACTAGTAATGAGTGAAGTAAGAGTGCATTGTCATTTTGTGATAGAGGAGGAATGCTTGCAAACTGCAAGTCCAGTGTGTGTGTGTGTGTGTATACAGCACCTGTTGTAACAATTACTCAGTATGATTTATTTGCCGGGGTGGGGGGCAGAACCCATGCTTATCCAAGGTAGCAGATATATTTTTACAGTGACTGTAGAAGTATACAAGTTGATGGAAGAAATGTTTTCCATGGCCTTACCACACAACAGGGTTCATTAAACATTACATTCTCAACTTTTATGTTTTAGATTCCTCAGGACTTTATAGACTGTTTTCCTTTTTATTAGTAAATGTCATTCTAGTCAGCACTGAGAACTCACTAATCTACTCCAGGTAGGGGATGCTGACTCAATTCCTGCTCCACTGAAGAGTCTGACAGAGCAGCAGAGCAGCACATTAATCTACTTCTACATTAAGTCGTACTACCTGTTATATTTTTTTCTTAATTGGTAAAAAATCTCACTATCTCTATTGTCATTTCATCATCAAACTTGCAAAGGAATTTGCATGCACGCATCAAACTGTGGCATCGAACTGAGGATAAACTGCAGAAGGGCAAAAGATTCTCTTGAATTGACCTCAACACCTGAGAGCAAGGAGATCAGAGATACCTTGAATTGGACCAAAGGTCCATCAGATAACTGAGAATTCTGCTTCCAAGTTTACAAGCCTTGAAATGCTGCATCTGTGGTTCCCAACACTAAATGCTCAATGCAGCTGCTGGGGCTGTGCATGGATAGCACCGCACCATTAACAACACCGGGCTGCTCCTTGGTCCACACAATTAAAGAAGGGGACGTCAAGTGCATGCCTGTTACAATGTCTTCCTACGGCATCCATATACCTTCCTGGTGTGTCCATTTATCTTGTTGGGAGGGGCTGGTCAGCTGTGGGACTGCTCTACAAACAAGCCGCATACTTGTTTAAGCTAGTATTGGAAGCGTATGCAGAGCTGCAACTGAGATCAAAAGTCCACACAAGGACTTTTATTCACACGAGGACAGGAGTCCCTCCACCCAAAGGGAGATTGTTGGGGGATTGTGAAAGATGTGACAATGGGCTACACTCAAGCATACATCCCTCCCTTTTAATAGAAAGGAAGGTATCATCTGAACAGGAAGGTATCATCTGAACCAGCCCACTGATAATCTGTTCAGGTAGCGAGAGCAAACTGAAGATATTGGCTGACATTCCCCACAGTGCTCCAATAATTGAAGAAGCCCTTTGGGGACACAAAGAAACTAGCAGTATGTCTTCCTTCTTCCACAGCCCAGCATGGACAGGGAGTAAGGAACATGATTTTTGCTACTCTCTACTATTCCTTCAAAAGCACTACACTTGCAAAGTCAGGCACCCTTCAGGGACAATCTCCTGTAAGTGGAATTTTGGATGTGTTAGTCAAACCCATTAGCAGCACTGCCATTTCTCATGCTTCGTTAGTCAAGATGTCATTCAGTGGGTTGACCTAAAATTCTTATGGGGGGGCAGGGGCGGCGTACAATATAATCTAATAAACACTCTAATAAGAATGGCAAAATAATGCACTTAATGACTTGGACAGCGGGGAGCCAATACCATGTGCATATGTTCCTGGATGGATTCAGGCAAACAAGTCTCTATTTTAGCCCTATTCGCACATTATGCTCAATGCACATGCTCAATGCACGTGGATTGTATACGCACATACAGATCTGTACATACCTATAGTTATTCATACATTGTGCTCAGCGCATGGTAGTACACTTTTTACCCAGGTTCACATTTAAAATGAATGAAATGTACATTCATTCACACAACATGTACAATGTACAGACACCATTACATACCACATAATGGCTTTTCTTCCATGGCTTTAAAGTCTGCCATCAGCTTGCCACTTGCACATTAATCACTGTTAATTGGATTATTTCTCATGGTCCATTTAAAAGATACAGGCAAATGTTACTACAAGAATGACTGGACATGACATGTTAGGGAAGGAGAGTGGCAATACAAGACCTGAAGAGCTGCTTGGTACTGTATGTCCAATAAAATACGCATGAGGAAGTGCACAGAGACTCCCCATTATAATTTATTGGAAGCTAGTCTAATGAAAAGGAGCATTATCTCCAAATCAACAGCAGAAGTCATGTAATTGTCATGGGAGCTGGACAACTTTGTGTTTGTACCTGTAGCAATTTCTCGTTTCTTTTGCCTGCATATAATTTTAAAAAAGTGATACAAGTGGAAAATATATTTCCATGGCACATTTTAGCCTAGTGAGGCTGTCAGTTGTGGATGGGCTCTTGATTGATCAAAATATTACACAATGGTGTGGTGTAATTCTTTAGTGTGATGTTGTAAAATGGAGTATTGCTTCTGTTATTTTATCCAGTTTGCTTTTATATGACAGGGTTTATTGTGCGTTATGTTGTAGCTCATTCCTCTGTTCACAATGCCTACTGATGTGTAATTATGACTTGTCTGAACTGTAAGACGGAGCAGTAAGTGAAAGGAAATCTGCAAGCGCTCTTGATTTATGAGCCCTGATACTATATTACAGTCTTAATCTGCCTGCTTAACTTAGCTTCAGGCAAACTTACTGTATAACATGCTTATTATTAGCACTGCAGCAAGTTGTAGAAGATTTACTCTGTAGGAGCTAGGAGGCTTTTTTTAAAAAAAAGCGGGGGGAAACACATGATTTACAACCCAACCCAGAGTGCTCCCTGGCACAAGGCCCACTGAGGTGAATGGGTCTTGAATCAGCTGAGAGCCGTTAGGGATCAGCTATTAGTTGCTGTATCATTTTCAGGTACAGTAGTAAATTAGATCTGTAAAAAGACTCTGCGTCGAAGAACAGCCATTCCAAATACAGCAACAAGGAACACTACCGTGAATTGTTTCCCACATAGATGGTGAGCTGGATGGGAGAGGACACAGCTTTGCTTGGCTAGCATAGTGTTCATGTTGACATTGTTTGGGCACAATATATTTGCTCTCAAAGGCAAATATGGCTTTTTTTTCTTTTTGGAATCTTTTTTGTATGCCAGTACATTGTCTTCTTTGAAAAGGAGTGTATAATGAAGAGATTTTTAAAATATGGGCTGTAGGAAGGTCTGTAGCAGAGCTTTCGCTGTACAAAATGAGGCCTGAAGTTTCTAAGTAAGACTAACATAATTTGTTAGAAAATCTGCCTGAACTGACATGGTAACATCATGCAGTTGAAAAATGTGGCTTCTTATGCTTTTGAAGGGACGACACATTGATCAAGTAAAGATAAAAAGCTCCAATTTCAGCATTCACATGAGCCCAGTTCAAGTGTGTTAGGGGGATGGAATATGCTGTACTTACGTACAGCATCCCAGAGTATGTCTGGCAGTCCTGCTCCTGGTTCTGACTCATGTTATGGTCCCTATGCTTTTAACAGTTATGCTGGTTTGTCTGAAAAGGCAAACAATGTAAGCGTGATGGAAGGCATTTGTCTCCTTCTAGGAGAGCTTGGGTAGTGGGGCTGGGAAAGACGTCTCTGCAACGATACTCTGGAAAGAAAGGCCTGAGACTTATTTCTACTAGAACAGCTAGATGATTCATGGGAACACAGTGGCTCTGCTGTTTTGGTCATGGACCGTAAATAATCTATCTATCTATCTATCTATCTATCTATCTATCTATCTATCTATCTATCTATCTATCTATCCATCTATCTACAGTGGCTCCGAGGTCATTCTTTGAAATCTGTTACTTTCGACTCCATCTGGAAAGTTCTGACCCCCCCAAGATCTTCAGTAGTATGTGTTGGTTCAGCCAGCTATTCCTCTATCAGGTGGCACCCATATAATATTATTTACTTACTTACTATTCGTTTTTGCATGCCACCTTACAGAGGTTTCTCAAAGCAGTTCACACAAAACATTAAATGCCCAAAACAATTGGCCTTCAGGCCATAGAAGCGGGTGGTTTTTAAAGCTTTAGCAGGCCCAATGTAAATAAACCAAGGAAAATTGGCACCAGGAAATACCTGGCAGCAGATGACAATAGCAGTGTTTCGGGCTTCTCTTTTGCTGGCCCACAGATGGCTGCTATCTCTTCTTCTCCACAGCTCTAAGTGGCAGCAAAGGCTGAGACGATGAGACGGTAAAAGTTCTTACCCGGGACCACATGTTTGGGCAGCTGCTGCTGCAGGAAGACTGATGTAAATAGACTCAAGGAAATAAAGTTATTTAAAAAAATAAACACCCAAACTGGTGGTATTTAACCATTCAGGCAGACATACTGCCCAATGTTCCACTTTCATTTTAATGGGGCATGCACACAGTTGAACAGAAATGCTATTGCACAAATGCAGTTGTGAGGTGGACAGCTATCATTTCCAATGGCTGTCCATTGCGCAACAGTTTGCACAACAGTTTCTCTGCCATGCTCCATCCACTATCCAGAAAATATGCACACATTTACCATAACAATATGGAGTAACATAGGCTTTTGCCACTAATGTACTCTGACTTTTGAATTATTAGTCATTATATTACCTGCATACTCCCCCACTATTTTCTTACTATTGACTGAACTAAAGGTCTGTAAGGAAAGAGATATATTTTGCTAATGTTACTGTGTTACCTATAACCTAATTAATTTTGCTTTAGCCATCTAATACCTGAAAACCAAATATATCTTGTGCCAATTAGCTTCCCTCCCTCTACTTAGTACACATAAGTTGCTTATTCTAAAGGTTAAGTATTGATTTAAAATGGAGCACAAAACAATATTACATTTCTATGCTAAATGGTATGACTTCTATTAAATATTTCCAGTTATACCCATTGTAATGCTACCTACAGCATGGGTTCTTTTTCTCCCAGCCCCGAGTATGACCTGAGATTGGAGGCAAATTATTTACAAATAAAACATCCATTGTGTAGCGATTGCTCTTTACATGCTGATTTCACACAAGTCTTCTTGGAAGCTCAGTCATTAGTTATCATGAAGCTGAAATCATGGAGGAAAAATAAAATAATCTCTCATGAAGTGGTCGGTTGATTCTCTCTGATTCTGACAGCAGCTCCTCATTCTCTTACTATTTGACGCTACATAGACCAAGTATCAAGTGATCGCATAGCATGAACTACAGCCTGAGGCAAACTTGTTATTTTACTTGAAACAGTGATGCATTTAGGACCCAGGAACTGTCAATAATTCTTCTGAATTTCTACAAAAGAAAAATGTTCTCTGTAGCTTGTTTCCAGGAGAGCTAACATTTAGGAATGCTAAATGTGATGATATGAACTCAGGCACACACAAAAATGAATGCTTAAGATATCAAACTAAAAGCTGAAGGGATTCACAGCATTAGGATTGTATAATTAATTGTTTCTCAGCATATCCTCACTAAAAGCAGTCACAGCATGATATTCTTATCATGTCAACAAGTGTGTATGAGTGTTTTTCTGCAACTAGTTATTATTTTTGTACTGGTCAAGTATTGGGAATCAGAAAGAACTGAAAACAACTGTTCATATACCAGCAAGCAACCCCGCCACACAATCACCACAATTTTAGGCAGCCAGCTAGAGGTACCCCTACATGTATTGGTTTAAAATATTTATACCCTCCCTTTCTGCTATTTGAGCCTTTATGGTGGCTAGTGAGAAAATTGGACTACGACTAAATGTAAAGAAGATTAAACTAATAGCAACGGGTACAGCAACCAGCCTCAGAATTGATAATGAAGACACTGAAGTGGTGGATAGCTTCTGCCTTTTAGGATCAACCATCAACAGTAAAGGATCAGGCAGCCAAGAAATATGCCACAGACTAGCACTTGGTAGGGTTGCAATGAAGGCTTCAGGAAGGATATTTATATGCCATGACTTATCTATACCTACAAAGATTAGAAACGTTTGGACAATGGATTTTCCCATGACACTTTATGGATGCGAAAGCTGGACTTTGAAGAAGCAAAATAGAAAAAATATTGATGCTTTTGAACTTTGGTGCTGGAGAAGACTTTTAAGGATACCATGGTCAGCCAGAAAAACAAACAAATGGTGTTTAATGTGTTTTTAACATGTTTTATCTATAATTTTTATCTTTTTATGAATTTTAAATGTGTTATATTTTATGTTTTAATTCTGTACACCGCCTAGAGATTTTTATACTAGGTGGCATATAAATTAAATAAATAAATAAATAAATAAATAAATAAATAAATAAATAAATGCAGCATAGAACAAATCATTCCAGAATTTTCACTCGAGGCACAAATGACCAGGCTCAAACTATCATACTTTGGACACATTATGCAAATACCCAGCTCCCTTGAGAAGTCCATAATGGTGGGAAAAGTGGAAGGAAAGAGAAGAAGAGGATGACCAGCAGCAAGGTGGATAGACTCGATTACGACAGCAATGAATGCACCACTGAAAGACCTTAAAGGCTAAGGTGAAGACAGATCATCCTGGAGAGAATCTATCTATGCGGTCGCTAAGAGTCAACATCAACTTGACCGCACTTAAACTATCTATCTATCTATCTATCTATCACTAATAATATCAACTAACAATAAAATCCAGTTAAAAAGAGAGCAGAAGCCAAGGACAGCAGCAAGGATTATCACACTACTATAGAAATTATTATAGTTTTAACTTCTTGCCTAGAGATGATCGAGCTGGTGCCATTCAAATATTTCTGCGGGTGGCATTCCATAAGCAGGATGCCCTTACAAAGTAATGTGGGGTGGCTGCTTTCATATGTGGAAGAGTCGAGGATGTGATGAACTCTGCTGCCACTATGATGTCAGCAATCTCAATATGTATAGCTCATCCAAAGTGTGGCAGCTTCACAGCCTATCACACGCAGAGCTTATTTAGACAACCAAATAGATTCATGAATTAGTAATTGCTTCTCTCATCTCAACTTGGTGTATCCATTCAGAAGTCAGTACAATAGAACAGCATCAGAAATGAGACAGGAATCTTTAGGCAAAGTCTGTCTTTCTTAAGGCAGAGGTTGTGTCCTTCTAATTTAATGACGGTATGATTCAGAGGGACAGGTGTTTAGTGGCTGGTCACACTTGGAAACCATCTAGCACAAAGGACTAAAGGATGTTTAATTTCATTTCTGAAATTGAAATCCCAAAGTTATTGTAAGAATATGCATACTTTTGAACTATACAACCTTTCTTTGGGAGCATTGAATTAAGATTGCACTGATGACTGCATAGAGAGCATGTTTACTTTCTAATGCTAACATTGTCAGTCACTTCGGTTCCAACAGACGTTGACCTAATTACAAATATTTCAGCATTTCAAATACCTTTAAAGCACAGGCTGCATCTGCATGTAATGAGAAATTGCAGTTAAGTGGGCAGAGGTTGGAATTCCTGTACATCCAAATGCAAGAAACCATGTTTTTGTGACAAAAGCAACCTTTGGTTTCCCTCACCAAACTCCAGTTTGTAGTGAGTTCAGTTTGTAGTGAGTTTCGCTGCTACAACCTGAGGTTTGAAGGCAGCAGTGTTACGTCCAAATGCAGACATCATCATAACCATGGTTTTGTGCTGTTTCTGGAATGTGCCCGCTCCATGCCTGCCCAGGAACCTGCCTGCCCCATGACTGCCACGCATCTCGATGGCTGCCTCTCTGAGCACTTGCCCTGCCCCTTTCTGGAATGCACTTGCTTCATGCCTGTTGTGCTTCTCGATGGCTGCCACTCCAAGCACTTGCCCCACCCCCTGTCTCTGAGCTACTCAAGCCATTGCCCAGCAACAGGGACACCGCCACATCCCATCCCAAGCTTCTAAGCCTGTCAAATGGAAATGTCATACGCGAGGGATGCCCTCTTCCCAGTGTTTCCCTTGTTCCCTCCTCCTGGCAATCAGGAGAGAAAGGGAAGGGGATGGCGAGATGGGCACTATGTGCTTTGCTCTCTAAAAATGAATTGATAAAGAAGTATGTTCACAAGCACATGCAGTTGCCATGGCATCATAAACCAGGAAACCCTATCACATGGGGAGTTAACATATGGCAGGGTAGTGATACCTGGGATTGGGTTTAAAAGGAAGCCCCACCCAGGAATTATTGAATGGCTGTGCTCTATTTTCCCCTTGGGATTATGTGTGGGGTCCCTAGGCTTACTCATGAGAAGAACCTTCCAGCAGGTGCAGCATTGCCTCAAGTGACAGGGGAGATTCCTCCTGTGTGATGATAGTGGATGCTGTCCTGGAGCAGATTACTTTCTCATGAGCGTGGAAGGCCATGGGGATACCCATTCACAACTCATGAGAAGAACCATCCAAGGGGGACAGGGCGATTGGGCAGAATCACTAATAATGTGCGACAATAGCCCTTTCCCCATGGACTGCTCTCTCATGATTGTGTTAGGCCATGGAGACATGCAGGCAGGCTGGACAGCAGGTGCCAGCCAGCCTGGTTGCTCAGCACAAGCAAGCCACAGCAACTGGTACCCTGGCAACACATCTCCCTGTCTTGGTGACTGCTGTGAATAAGCATTCCAAGAAGGCCCTCTGCCAGTCTGGCCACTCGTTGGAACATATACATCTTTATTTTTGCCCAGAATGGCGATCCTGCTCTCCTAGGGTCGCTGATAATCAGCGTTCCCCTCTCCCGTGATTCTTCGCAGAGGCCAATCTGCATATGCCGCCACGCAAGTCTGAACCCAGAAATTTCAAAGAGAGTCAGGATCTATTCCCTGTCCCAGTATTTCCCTAGTCTACCCACCTGAGATTGCCCAGACACACAGAGTGCCAAATGCCACTTTGGGTGCATTAAAGGGTTCTCTGTTGAGGAGGGGGTCACTGTGTAAAAGTTCTATTATCCTTGAAAGGCTGTGAGAATGGGGGAGCCCACACAACCAGAGAGAATAGGGGGCCCACACAAGTGGGAGGGCCTTTACTTGGCTGGCCTACCTCATAAGAGCACAGTCTGATGGAGGACCAAAAGTCTTGCAGCCTCTGCTCCTCCTCAGTGGACTGGCACTCTCATGAGAGGGCTAATCCCTGAGTGGCAAGCTGACATGGAGGCAGAAGTGTGGTTTGGTCTCCCTGGACTGCTTAAGCATCATAAGAGCATCCTTGGTCACAGTGGACCAGTCCTGAGAATCCTTCCCCCGCCCTCATATACATATTACCTCCTAGGAAGTGGGCACAATCTCATCTTGGAATTACAGAAAAATAGTGGCCATCAGCATCCCCTCATTGCCAGTAATTTTGCTTGTGTGAGACTGTTTTGGTGCGGGGCTCTTATGAGGGTGGCATTGCAACTGCTGTCAGAAAAAGGGATTTAAAGGCCCGTTGCCTGCCGAGGTGGGCAGTCCATTCATTCAAAAAAGGCATGATCATGCTTGGCATGATCCATTGAAGATCATGGCCAATGGCTGCCACCATGCTGATGTTCTGATGCTTTGCCCACAGTCTGATGATGCTAGTACTATACGGAGCTTGCTGGGATGCAGCCCCAGTGGACAAGGAAGAAGGAGTGGTTGCATGCCCAGGCCCAATAAATTCAATACACGTGTGATTGGATGAATTAGGGCCACTTTTATTAGTTAATATTGTATAACCTACAATGAAGCATAACAATTAGAGTGTGGGTACTCCTTCTAAGGGTCAGCTGCATCAGGAGGACTGCCCAGAACAGGGTGAAAGACTGCGTGTTAATTCAGCACAGACTAAATCTGGACATCATAACAACCACAAGGTGTTGACCCCACTGAGGGGAAGCCAATCAGCCCCACCCACCCAGACCACAAAACTCTGAGTGGTGGGTGCCAACCAGCCTCCGAGTAGGGACGGATCCCAGCCCAAGGCCCACAAAACCTGCCAGGGCTGTTCCTCGGCTTGCCTACTCGCCTTAAATGGTCCTCCAGTCAGACACTGATCAAGAGAGACATCCTATAACAACCCGCACTCACCGGCAAAGTGACCAAACATGCAAATGACAACCCTATAATCAACTTCAGTGAAAAGTAGGCAGGGGGGGGGAAATCCTAGGCAACCAGATAACCCTCACTGAAGCGAGACAGGAGGGAGAGGTGCTCAGTCGGAAGCAACTGAGAGTGAATGACTGGGAGCCGGCCGCTTATGCAGCCGCTCCCAAGCTCCCATTGGCTGGCCCACAACACGTGGCACAGGAGCCAAGGTGGCAGCCCCCATGTCAGTCTCAAGGGCCGGAAGCACAACCCTCCCCCCCCACCCGCAAAGCCACATACTGCAGCGGGGAGCGACATTCCCCTACCCTGAAACCGGAGGTTGCTGGGTTGTAGGCTTAGAAAATAATACAGTCTTAGTTAGAAATAGTTTAATAAACATGTTTCTTAAATAAGGAAATAAAATCAGGATTGTTCTTTCTGATAAAATATTTAACCCATTTATAACCCTATAAGATGTTTTCAAAGTATTTCATTTGTACTAACTGACGAAAATCTGAGATGAGATTTTTTTATTTTATCTGATTTTTAAGCCTTTTCAGAGGTTGCAGAACTATTTTTAAAATCAAATGTTGAACTTTAATCTTTAATTTAATGTCATTTAAATATGTTATATTGTCATATATTTTCTAATATATACACTACCTATTTGCATTATACTAAATCAACTGCATCATTCCAATATGGTGCCACATGTGCATGGAGGCCTGTAGCATTTCTAACAGGTGCTAAAAAAAGAAAAAGAAAAAAGAAAAAAAGAACTTGACAGAGATATTGACAGTCATGTCATTTTCAGGACAAAGATCCAAAATATAAATGAAAGGTTATGCTTAAGTGTTTCCTGGTAATTTGGGCCACAATACAAGGGACATTCTAATCAAAGAAATAGAAGCAAAAACTGTGTGTGAGGATTTCAAGCAAGGTTTAGCTATAAGTAGACAACTCTGTAGGAAACTCTGGGCTCTAATTTTGGGGTTTTCACTCACACACACATATGCAAAACCAATCCATGGCTTTCCTTGTTTCACCACTATTGTTCTGTGCTTGCAGTAGTTCACCTGGCAACCTCTTTTCTCCACATGGTTCCCTGTGATGATATACAGCAGGTTCAGATGATATGCCTGAACTGGCCCCACCCACATGTGATTAGGGGTATAAGCACACATGCTCCCCTCCCGCTCCCAGAAACCCTTTCTAGTTTTTATTGTTGTGGCTGAGGGGTTTCACACACACACAAAAACCCCAAACACACTTTCCATGTGTGTTTCATTGGACAAAAAGTTATGGTGGAGGTGCAACTCAATCCTAGGAATTCCAGATTCAAGTCCACCTCCTAAATAATCTCTTAAGAAGAAGAACTCTTAGACTGAGAACCTCACTAGAGGCCCAAGTGGCCTCTATGTCATGGAGTGCCTCTTACCAGCTGAGTTTGGTACATCAGGTGCATCGTCTACTTGACTGAGAGAGCCCAGTTACAGTTGTCAACACCCTAGTAAACTTCAGGATTGACTACTGTAATGCACTGTACATGGGGCTACCTTTGAAGAATCTTCAGAAACTGTTGTGAGTTTGGAATTCACTGCTAAGGAGAGCTTGTCAGAAACATGCCATGGCTCAGTTAGCTGAATTGACTAGGCCCCATTTCCATGCTCAATTCAAAGTTGTGCCTAATTTTAAATTCCTACATGGCTTGGGCTCCAGGTATCTAGAGGAATGGCTGCTCCCAGAGGCATTCATACCCCTGGACTTCCGGGCTGAAGTCCAGGGCCTCCACAACCCTTGGGGGCCCCCAAATCCTATGTAGTCTGTCCTGGGCCAAGCATGATGGCCCAGTCACCCGGCCAAGCATGATGATGCTTAATTTGCAGGGGAGTGGGGGCCTCCAAAGGCCTTTAGGTCCAGATTCCAAAATTACTTAGGTGCACCTCTGGTTGCTCCCACATTCTACTGAAGAAAAGCTTCAGAGGCCTTCCTCCAAGTGCTCCCACCTCTGGAAAGCAGGTGGCAAACGAGGAAAGGGCCTTCTTGGTTGTGGCACTCTGCTTATAGAATTCTCATCACAGGATATTATTCTTCAGGTGCCACTGTTATTATTCTTCAGGCAGAAATCTTTTTATTCATCCAGGCCTTCTAGAAATAATTATTTTAGTGCTGTTAATGCTGTTTAATATCCAGTAGTTGGAAGATTAAATGTTACAATGCTGATTTAGGACACACTAGTGCTGTGGCTGCATTCTACAAATGCAGCTCTGACACTTGTGCAGGGGGCAATTTTCAACAACCTGTTTCCCCCCATTAAGTGCATGGTGATGCATGGAAGGGACATATTTTTGCATGTCACAGAGCACTTCTGGGGGAAGAGATAATCAAAAATCACTGTCCCCATGCAATAACCAGGGCTGTGTTAGTAGAACGCAGCAGCAGTGTTGATGCTTCGTAACTCAGGATGCCAACCTGTGTCTAAATTTGTTCTTTTGTTATTTTAACTACTTCTATACAAAAGTGGCTTAGGATAACTTATATAAATAAAATCAATCCTCATTAAGCATTGTGGAGCAAGAAATACGAACTAGGCTTTCTACATGGAGCAATTTTATTTTATTTTTTAAATGTTGACCTTATTTTTTAGCTTGAATAAAGTGCTCTGGCATATCAAAGTTCTTTATGTTTTAAGGATTAGTCTGGGGCAATTTCGAGTCTGCAACTTTTGAATATTGTTAGCCTCACAGATATCGTCATACAGAAAGACTGTTTTTCTCCTATTTGAAATGTCAGTTGAGACTGCCAGCGTTCTGTTCCGCAGGATTGCATTGATCTTGGATTGGCTTAGCAAAAGATGCAGAACCTGAAATGCACTGTTATATAGAATAGCCATATATACTAGGTCACTGTATATATCTCGTTTTTTAAAAATTATTATTACATTTGTTTCTTTGAATTAAAAAAAGCCAGAGTTTTGTTTTGTTCTGGATAAACTTCAGAAATGCTCTTCAATTCTCAGTGAGGCAAACATTTCAATTTTCTGCGGTATTAGCAGGGGTAACTATGATGGCTAATTGTTGCCTGTAGTATTTCCCTCAATCTGCTTGTGCACTTTCAGTTACTCTGGCAGAGGCAGCATTTGTACATTTTCTGGTCACTAAACACTCAAGTACAATTGTAAGTGATCAGTTTACAGTTGGCCAGCAAAAGCGCTGAAGGAACACAGTGGCGGAAAGATGTCCATGTGCATCAATACAAGCATCAACACACACCGAGACCAGTTCTGCTGACCATTTACAAAAGTAAGATTATGCTTCAAAATGATCTATCAACTCTCAGAACATATTGTGGAAAACAGGAATCAAATGACACCACAAAATGGCTTAGTTTAAAAAATGCATTACCACAGTTCCACCCAATGAAGGCTAAACTGTGCCCCACCACCTCTGTATATGCTCTGTTCTATATATTCTGCTGCATTTAAACTCTGTTAAGAGTTCACAAAGTG
This sequence comes from Hemicordylus capensis, assembly GCF_027244095.1. Lineage (NCBI taxonomy): Eukaryota > Metazoa > Chordata > Lepidosauria > Squamata > Cordylidae > Hemicordylus > Hemicordylus capensis. The sequence goes on along the minus strand of NC_069657.1, from coordinate 177,912,837 downwards.
CACCTTCCTTTTGCTACACTTACAAAGCATCTATTCAAAGGGTAACAGATTGCAGAAGGGGTGCTGCAGTTTAGCTTTTCTTCAACTAATGTTTTGTTACAGCACTGCAGGATTTTAAAAGTACACTTTTAATGACAACCCCTTTGAGAAATGAAATTTGGTTGCTTTTGGTGATTTTCACACATACACAGATTACTTCAACACTGTTCCCCCACCCCCTTCCCCTTCTCAAAATCAAATATTTTAAACTCAGCAGAAGCTAACTTGAGGCATATTAATAATTATTTCTGTGTGAAATGTAATTATTGCCATCTATTTGCAATGATGCTACATATGATGAAGTGGCAAGGAATGGTTGAAATTAAATCAGAGGGGGAGGGAGATCCCCCTACCTCCCCCTACCTCAGAAGTCCTATGTTTCACATGAAAATATGTCCCCGAGGGCTGTGCAAGCCTCAGGAAAATATATTTTGGAGGACACAGAGGGCTTCCATGGGAAAGGGAGCTTGTCAAAATTCGCTCCTCCTTACACAAGTGTCAGTGTTGAGTGAATTGCCCCTGTCCTCACAACCAGCCCATCTCACAGAGCACCCGCACTTTATTAGGATGTTGGACGGAGAATTCAGTATGTTGATATCATATAGAAGCTTTCCTTTAAAATCTCACATATTGTCAAAGGTTTTTTTTTTTTTTTTCCCTGAACAGAAGAGCCATCAGGGACTTTCAGCTGCAGACATAATGCCAAAGAAACATGAAGAATTCACTGCAGGCTTCACGTACTTAAATCGTCCTAAACCCAGGGAACCCACGCAGCTTCTTGCCTTAATCACAGCAAATCAATGTGCACTCAAAAATGGACTTTCTGTACAAAGATCAAAAAATATTAGACTATTCTATGGATTTCACAGTGACAGTCACTAGGTGGTAAGAAAAGGACACAGATGTGTAATTTATGCATTGAAGATTAAAAAGAAAGTGTGAAAATGAAATGCTAAGGCAGGCACAAGAGAAACCTTCTCTAGGATTGGGAAATAGACTGTGGTTTAGAGGAGGTGCAGACCAATTTTTAAGGAGCAAATCCAGTCACTGGGAAAGTGTTGTTCAGCTTGAATAAGGAGGCATTGGCGGTATTTCAAGTGTGTCGCTCGCTGTGGATGGATGACAGCAGTTTTGAAACAAGTTGTGAAAGGGCCTGCAGTTTATTGCTATAGGTTTTACATAGACTTTGTCCTGCACCAAATACAAAATGAGACAGTGGTTCAAGTCAGCAGCTATTCCTTTTGTTCTATATTCCTTCTTTAACAGCATTATTCAACGAGCCCAGGCAATTCAATGAGAGCAAAGTTCCTATAGCATCACAATTAAAATGAGGACAGTGAGGACAGAATTGATGCAACCCCTAGCTCTATGAAGCCCAGATATGTATGGGATAGCCAATATAAATATATTGAGGGCAGGTAAGTCTATTCTTTTGCGCCATACAACAGACACCAATGCATTCAGGGAAGGCAGATCTGTACATGTTCGAATGTTCGCATCAATCCTCAGTGATGAAGCCAGTTGGTGAATTGGGAGTTATGGCAATGAACAGGAGCTTAAGCAACATGCTGCTGTCTGTGTGCTCCTGCACTATAGTTCTGACATGTGGGCCAATATATTATGATCCAACATAGAACTCTCAGCATTTATAGAGGAAATGCTCTATAATTAGTGGCCTAAATATTATTTGAGTGGAGGGCACTGTTCCCTCTAAGGCGTGTGCATCTGCACGTGCTCACAAGTTTTTGAATGTCTGCTCAGTTCATTTTAGATCCCGCTCAGGCTGAATCAGGAAGTCCCCATTCGGAATGCATATGCACACGCAGTGCCTCGATACTGCCACCCAGAACAAAACTCATTCCGCACAGAGATTAAAAAAATTAGAGGGACCACTGGTGGAGGGGCAGGGCAAAGAGAGGTCAGACATCTCCACTGATCCTGGGTTCTTTGATCCCAGCCCTGATCCTTAGGGCTGACTCATGCATGCATGCAGAACACTTTCTTACTGCAGCATTCAAGGATGGCATTGAGGTATGAACAGGCACCACAGATCTAATATTTCAGACTTCATTTTTAAAAATGACTTATGTATTCATTTATTTTTCTTTTACAATGTGTATGCCGTCACTTCATTTTTTTAAAAATGTGTATGTTCTGCCAACTGAGCAAAGAGGCACCTTTTTAAAGTGGTGATACTCTTTATTTAATAGCGGGGAGCAACTGGCCCTGTGCACATCCCTAGCTGGTATTCCTCCAGTGGCTGCTGCTGGTATTAGGGATGTGCACAGAACCATTCGGTACTCCATTCTAGGAGCACCGAACCAGTTCTGTGGACCGGCATTTGAGCCGGTTCAAAGGTGAGTGGGGTGGATAGATTTAAGTGGGGAGGGTGCTCTTACCCCTCCCACCATCATGTGCATGTGCACTGGCAACTTCCGGTCACTTCCAGTCCGAGGAAGCAATGGGTGGCAGGGAGGTATGCTGCCGCCCTGCTGAACCATTTGCAAATACAGCGCCGGTGGGGAAAATGCGGCAAGAGGAGTAATAGCACCCCCCCACCCTTAAAGTTATCCACACACCCTGTCATCGGACTGGCAGGCGCCGATTCCATGCACATCCCTAGCTGGTATTTGCCTAATCTTTCTTTTTTTAGACTGTGAGCCCTTTGGGGACAGGGAGCCATTTTATTTATTTATTTATTTATTTATATCTACATAAACCACTTTGGGAACTTTTGTTGAAAAGCGGTATATAAATATTCGTCATCATCATCATCTTCACAAAGAGTACTCACTGTGCACTCAGATAAGAGGAAGGGCTTGATGAGAACACCAAGGTATGCATGAGCTTCCTTCTTCTCAAGTGTGGTTCTGTTTGTTCAGGCATGCACCATGGGGTGGGAGAGGGGGTTGGCCTCTGCTAACCCCTCTTCATGCAGATTATGCATCTGCGCTAAAATGGATTGTGCTGTTAGTTGATTGTCAAAATGCACGTGGATTGCACGAGATACATGCGGCCACGAGCACCTTATGAGACTTTCCCTCTGCTTCTGGTGGAAGGTTTTAAGGAATTTGGTTTTATCAATAGAGAGCACAGGGCTTGCTTCTTGGATGAAAACTCTATAACGAATCAGATACAACCTCGTCGTGCCACTATTATGTCTGCAGGCATCAGACATGAGAGAGGAAGGAGGGGCAAAGAATGAAAGGATAATTCTCCTGTAGAAAATGTGCTTCCCCTTGAAAGTTTAATGCTGCAACTCTGATTCATTTTAGATTGTAGAATGCTTTGAACACTGAGATCAAAATTGCTACTCTCAGTAAGTGTGGGCTAAAGGCTAATCTGATTTTTTTAATTAATAAAACAATTTTTTAAATGAAAAGACTTATTGTTTGTACTTCTTTCATCATATTTCCTACTAGTCTGGGGAAGGATCAGTTAAACTTAAGCATTATACATGTTGATGGAATCGTGAGCAGTAGGAATGAAAACACACAAAGATCTTGTTATAGTTAGACTTTTGTTACTGTGAATGTACTTTGCAAGGTGTGACCCATTAAGTAAAACAGCCTGTGTCAGTCCACCATGGGCTCAGTAAAAGTCCTGCTTTTGCTTCCTAGCTGGATTTCCAAAAACAAAACAAAACAAAATAAAATGAGTTGCTAAAGTCCTGATGGGCCAAAATATATGGCTGGTGGGCTGCATTCAGCTTGGTGAGTGGCAAGTTGTGCAGGCCTGATTTAGTGCCTTACCGTATTAAACTCTGTCATGGGGCTAGGGTTGTAAACAAAATGGGGAGGATTAGCCTGACCATATTTTGGGGATCTTAAACATGAGATGCAATATTTGTAGTCATTGTCATCGTTGTAGCAGTAGCAATAGCAGTGGCAGTAGATACAAGGAAAACAAGGGGGAAGTCAGCTTTCTTTCCCCCGTTCGGTTATTTTATTCCCATTCATTTTGTTTCAGTTTTTCATTTTGCATGTGCGCACATACGTGTACTCAGCAGATGGGTACCCAAAAGTGGGTATGAGTTGAACATATACATTTCTCATTCGGCTGCTGTGCCTGACTTGCCTTCCCCGTGGGGTGTGTGGGTGTGTGTTTGTGTGTGTGTTTGTGTGCGCAGTGGTGACGAGGAGCCTCACTGACTGTGAAGCTCACCGTCTCAGTTGTGTTCTCAGTCACATTTGCACCCTCTCCCACAATGGTGGCAAGTGGCAGAGGTAACAGGAGAGGAGGAGAGAAAGGCTAGTGAGAAAGCTAGTGAGATGTTTGATATAGGCAATCTGCTTGCCCCTCAAGACTGCCCAATGTCCACCTACCTTTATTGCTTGCATGCCCTCTTTTGTGACTGCCCAGGGAAGATATGTGCTTTGACCACTGCCATGGAAGTTCTGCGGCTGCAGTCAGAAAGTGTAACACAGGAAAACCAGGTTTTAGGCCAGGATTGTCTCTCGTATTAGTGTGTATGCATTTGAATGTATGAAAAAAGAGAAATTGGGGTAATTAGTCCGAGTAATGTTGCCTTATGTGTGTATATGTTGGGGGCGGGGTACCGCATGCATGAACCAAATGACATTTGTGTGTTTCTGGGGCTATTCACATGATTGTAGAAAATCGGGCTAGCCTCCGCTAGCCCGATTTTCTACAATCGTGAGAACCAACGGGCTCAGCTGCGAGCCTGGTGATTCTTGAGCGGGTAACCCGCTCAAGTAGCCCACCCCTTAACCCGGGTTTGCAGATCAAGCGCTCCGCAAACCCATTTTATTTCATCGTGAGTAGCCACGGCGTGGCTCTGCGCTGTAGTTACTCATGAGTAGACCCCCGACAGGAGGCTGAAAAGCAGCCTCCCGGCTCGGGGGTCTCTCCAGTATGCCCTGCGCACTCATGCAGGGCATACTGGTGCTTCCCGGGGCTGTGCAGCCCCCAAACTCCCCAGCCCCTGCCGGCTCCATCACGGAGCCAGCAATCGTGTGGGGATCGTCTATGGGGAGAGCTGGCTTAGCCCACTCTCCATGCTGAGCTTCCCAAACCGGGTCTCACTGATCGTGAGACCTGGCTCTCTGTTTTCTAAATGCATAAGTCCATGATCATGTACTAGATATGTGTGATTTGCCCTGTAGTCTGGCTTGACTTGATTTTTTTATAGTTTTGATTGTGGCACAGTATTTTGGAATTCTGCCATAGATATTGTCTTAGTTCTTTGTACGGGGCATGCTTCTCTATGTGAATGTCTCTATGCACTGGCTTGAGGGTGGAGTCACAGTTGGTTGGTTGGTTTGCCTGCTCCTTACTTGCTGTCTTGAAATTCAAACTGAGAGTTTCTTCCTCTCTCTGCATAAGAGACTGTTAGTCTGTTTATTGTTTTCTTAGTCTACGTTTAGTTAGGAATAAATATTAAACTCTTGTTTCTGAGTTAAAGTTGGCTTGTTGTTTAATTACTTATAGAGGATAAGTAATTTCTCTGCAACACAGTTGTGGCCAGAATTGTTTTGTGATCTATGCGGTCCTCCAGATAATATGTGGTATTGCTTGATGATAGGGAGTTTGCAAGGATCTGGATATGCAATCACTGCTCACAGATAAAAGCATTTTCTGTGGCCTGTGTTCCTTGATTTACCAGGTTTCACCTATGTGTTCCAGTCCCACTCCAGGCCCCACCTATCTGTTAAGACTTCGTTTTCTTTAAAGAGTTGGCAACTCTGGGTACCGAGCAGCATAGTCTACTGGAAAAATTCCATTGGCTAACATCCAGATTAATGAAGTACTGGTGCAGTAAATGTGCATGCTCAGTGGTGATTTCCATTGAGCTCCTCTTCTATCTGAAGCCCACTGTGACTCCAGAAAAAATGTCCCTGAGGGTTGCATAAACTTCAGGGATGTCGGAGGCATAGTAGGCTTCAGAAGGAAGGGGGGATGGACAAAACTTACCCCTTCCCCATAGTGTGTGTTACTTATTCGCTGCATCAGTGTTCCATTTGTCTGGATGTCATCCTCTGAATTCTTATACAATTCCCATTAATTCAAAAGTGATGTCTTTTTGGTGGATTGAGCCCTGTTTATACAACAAACCATGTGAAGATACCTGAATATTTCACACATTATATATTTAAAAAACACCTCACTATACAGGATACTACACACACACAAACCAAGACTACAATAATTCATCTGCATTGCATCATATCTGAAGGCAGAAAATGGATGTTACTGGTGTGTATACCCTCTTTCCCCTGCTCACTCCCAGTCATACACTGATTTGCTGTGGTATGATGGAATAATGAACTTTCTAATTCTTCAGTGGGGAAACAACACTTCAGTGGGGAAAGAATCCCATCAAGGATGTGTATTTTGTGAAGGAAGTCAAACATTCAGTTTGGCTTGGAAAAACCCAAGACCTAGGAGCAGGAGAGACAGTGCTCTTGGCAGACAAGGGGAAGAGGCAGTGGCACTAGACAGGCAGGAATGCTGGTGACTGGGAAGCTGAGTGGGATTAGAGCCCAGGAGGTAAGGGGCCAGGGAAGAGCGTAGTCAGTGAGTTGAGAAATAAATTACCCAGCTCTCTTTTATTCAGTTTAATTAAAAGCCTATTCGAAGTCACCCCTTCCTTCACAGAGAAGAATTCCATCATTCAAACCTCACTCAGGGGAAAAAAAATGCCATATTGGTTCTGCATCTTACATTTTCAGGAAACCAAAATCAAACACAAGCATTTTTTTTTCAATTGCTAAGTTAAAATGTTACTCTTACAACTAAAACAAGCATTGAGCAGATAATACTTTCCAACATCCTATTTCCAGCAAGGAACAGACACAAAACCCACTAATGTTTGATTTCCTTTGTAAAACTATCCTTTGATTTAATGAAAGGAGAAATATGCATCATTACCAATAATATGCAACAGTGTCAACAGGAGAAATAGCTAAGCTTAAACACACACACACAAAAGAACTCTGCCTTAACATTTCTGGAAAGCAGAGGCTTTGAATCAAAAGGAGGGGGAGGAATGAGGCAATGTGTAATACTTTGCATCACGGTGGAGCAAACACTAAAATCTCTCTCTTGGAATCTCTTGAGCCTGCATGCTAGGCTCAGCCAATCAAGCGAAACAGTTGACATCCTCATTCAACCAGGTGATTTCCGCCAGTTGACCATCTTAATGCTCACAATGTGTCATGTAACACTTCCTCAGGTTTCCACTGACATCCAGGCATTGCCAAAAATGTCATGTCTACCTTTGGACAAACTTTCACAGGCACTAAGGAGAATTTCTAAGGGAACATTCAGTTTTCAGGGAGGAAACTTTGGGTGAATCCAGTTCAAAGTCAAAGTATATCATTTGTCTGGTTAGCACATTGGCTTACTTAGCTGGCAGGTACATTTCCCTTTTTTATTTGTCTTTCTTAAACATTGCTTTGGCTTTTTTTTTTAAAGGCTGTCAGTGTTCTTTCAGGGGACTGCATGGCTCAGAGGTTTGAAAATGAAATTCAGAGACTTTCACCCCTAGGTCAGTGGCTCTGTTCTGGCCCAGTTAAATTGTGACAGCTTATTCCTAACTAATGTGCAGTGGGTTAAAATAATCTCATTCCAGTTCTTTGTATCTACACACTCCAAATCTCACATTAAACAATGCCCATCATTTCCTCTTTTTGAGACACCTTTAGGAATTAGACCCAACTCTAGTTTGGAATGAAAGTGAAACTATTCTATTAGCCCTGGATCTGTTGTAGCATGGCGGCATGGTAGTTTTTCAGGGACATGGATACAATGTATGTATAACAGTGTGGAGATGTGCATTCAATGCACATCTCCATGCTGCTGTACATACATCACATAGTCAAATTCAGCACACGTTGTTCCTCACATGTCCCATTTCACACTATAGAAGAGGAATGTCTGTGAGACCAGTATAAATTTAGACCTTTGTTAGAGGATTACTTTCCATCATCATTTTTCTGCCTGGGAGGATTCAGGTATTCAGTAGAGGAAAATGGTATCTGATCAGGGCTGTAGGGAGACTGGTGATTTGATTTTTCATGAAGGTGCTGATCTGGTGTGCATTACGGAGACCTGGTTGAGAGAGGCGAGTGGTCCGATTTGGTCCCAGCTCCTCCCAATGGGTTACTCCACGGTGTAGCAGGTGAGAGGATGTGGGCAGGGAGGTGGGGTGGCTGTGGTCCATAAGAATACTATCTCCCTTACCAGAATCCCTGTCAGGGAGCTGGCCTATATTGAATGTGTGTTCCTAAGTCTAGGAACCAAAGATAGACTGGGATTTCTGTTGGTACATCGATAACCCCATTGTCCAACAGAGTCCCTAGCTGAGCTGATAGACCTGGTTGCTGAGTTAGCATTGGAGTGGATCAGGTTGTTGGTCTTGTGGGGGGTGGGACTTCAATGTCTATTCTGGGACCGAGTTGTGAGGGGAGGCTCAGGAGTTCATAGTGGCCATGAACCAAGTGGTTTCTGGACCAATGCATGATGCAGGTCACATGCTCGACTTGGTCTTTTGCTCTGATCAGGTTGGTGTTCCATTGGTGGGGGCCCCTGTTATGTCCCCACCATCATGGATGGATCACTATCTGTTTAAGGTAAGACTTGCAGACACAACCCACCTCTGTAGGGGTTAAAGACCCATTAGGTTGGTCTGACTGAGAAGGTGATTGGATCCAATAGGATTCCAAGAAGCCTTGGAAGAGTTTCCAGCTGGCTCTGCTAGTGATTCTGTCGATGCTCTGGTGCAAACATGGAATAATTAACTTACTAGAGCAGTAGACACAATTGCACCTAAGCATCCTCTCTGACCTGCTTTAAATTATTCCCTGTGGTATTTAGACAAACTGTGGGAGTTTAGGTGGCAAGGCAGATGACTAGAGCGCAAGTGGAGGAGGTTTTGGTGTGAATCTTATAGATTGCAACACAGAGCTCATTTGAGGGTCTATGCTCGGGCAGTACAGATGGCAAAGAAGCAGTTCTTCTCTGCCCGCATTGCTTCTGCAAATTTATGTCCAGCTGAGTTGTCTAGGGTTGTGAGGGGGCTAGTTGATGCCCCCTCTGCCTTGAATTTGAATTTGGAACCATCTGTCACTCGCTGTGATGTTTTTAACAACTTTTTTTGCAGATAAAATATCTTACATCCGCACTGAACTAGACTTCACAGTTACTGCAGAGTCTATCGTAGAGGTACACAGCAAATCCTCCTGTAGGATGAAACTGGATCATTTTCAGTTTCTTACTTCTGAAGATGTGGACAAACTGCTTCAGACTGTATGCCCTACCACCTGCTCTCTTGACCCTTGCGCAACTTGGCTTATTTCACTTGATAGTCATATCATATCATCTGGTAAATATCATAAATGCTTCACTGAGAGGGCAGGATGCCTCTTTAAAAAAAAGAGGCATCCTGCCCTCTCTCAGTGAAGCATTTATGATCCTTGTTTTAAAGAGGCTATTATTAGACCTTATTTGTAAGAAACCTGCTTTAGATCCCTCAGTTAGCTAATTACAGGCCTGTCTCTAATAGGGATGTGCATAAAACCGGTTCACCTGGTTCGGTTCAGGTCCGAACCGGGTCCGAACCGGGAGGGGGTGGTTCAGTTTTGGTTTTGTCCGAACCACCCCCTGGTTCAGTTCGGTTCTGAACTGAACTGGTTCAGATCTCAAAAAGTAGCTAGGATGGTAGCTGGCACCCAGGGGTACCTGTCACCCAAACCCCAAAGCAATTGGACACTCGTACGATTTATTGTGAATTTTTGAAAATTATTTTTATTTTTTTCTCATAGGATATAATGGTATTCGAACCAGAACATTATTCCTTATTGTGGAGCACCCATGGGTGCCAACAACCATGCAAACCATGAAGCAATCAGACACCCCTATGATTTTTTATGAATATTTGAAATATTTTTAATTATTTTTCTCATAAAGTATAATGGGACCCAAACCAGTCCATATCCCCTATTGTGGAGCACCTAGGGGCACAAAAACAGGGTGGGTGGTAGACAGGCAGGGGTGCCTACCACCCAAAAAATCCCAAGCCAATTGGACACTCCTCTGATTATTGGTGAATTGTTAAAGTATTTTTGAATTCCTCATAGAGAATGAGGATTGCAGCAAATGTATAGCTTCACGTCGGGGGGAAAGGGGTGTTGTAGAGTGCAGTGTGGTGGCTGGTAGTTCCTAGGGTGGGCAAGGAAGCTACCTGAATTATTTGAAAGGAATTGGGCAAAGGGGTGATTTTTGGTTAATTGTTGAAGTTTACGTGTCTTTAAGGTTTTCCCCCATTAGATATAATGAAGGGTGTATCGCTTCATGTCGGGGGGAAAGGGGTGGCCTAGAGCGGTGTGGGGTTGGTGGTAGTGCCGGTTATGAGCAGGGAAGCTACCTAAATTTTTTCAAAGGATTTGGGCAGAGGGCTGATTTTTGGTTAATTGTTGAAGTTTACGCGTCTTTAAGGTTTTTCCCCATAGAGAAGCATTGAGGTGTCAGCAGCCCCATAAGTGCACTTGGGGGGTGCTGGGGTAGCCCAGAGCGAGTGGTGGTGTAGTGCACATAGGGTGCCAACCACCCCCATGGGTTTCTAACCCATGGCATACAGGGTTCTGTTGTTTCTGAGGTATTGAGTGTGGATTCTATGATAGCATATTAGAGTGGATTCATGGTGTCTCATTGAAAATCTCATTTGCTATCATAGAATCCACACTCAATACCTCAGAAACAACAGAACCCTGTACCCCCTGGGTGCCAGCTACCATCCTACCAATTTTCAGGTGTCCGAACCGGTCCGAACTGGTTTGAAACGAACAACCCCCGGTTCGGTTCTCATCCGAACCGAACTGGGGGGGGGTTCGGTTCGGATCGAACCGCCGAACCGGAACCGGTTCGGATCTGAACCGGTTCGCACATCCCTAGTCTCTAATGGTTGGGCAAGGTAATTGAGAGAGTGGTTGCTTCTCAGCTCCAGGCAGTTTTGGATGACACAGATTATTTAGATACTTTCCAGACTGGTTTTCGGGGTTGAGGCTGCCTTGGTCAGCCTGATGGATGATCTCCTGATTGGTGATCGACAGAGGGAGTGTGAGTTTGCTGATCCTTTTGGATCTCTCAGCATCTTTCAATAGCATTGACCATAGTATCCTACTGAGTTGCCTGAAGGAGGTGGGATTGAGTGGCATTGTTTTACAGTGGTTCCGTTCCTACCTCTCTGGCAGATTCCAGATGGTGTCAATTGGAGGCTACTGCTCTGAAATGCGAGTACTGAAGTTTGTGGTTCCACAAGGCTCCATACTGTCTCCAATGCTTTTTAACATCTACATGATACCGCTGGGAGAGATCATCAGGAAGTTTGGTCTGGGATGCTATCAATATGCTGATGACACCCAGATCTATTTCTCTATACCAACTTCATCAGGAAATGGCATGACCCCTCTAAGTACCTGCCTGGAGGCAATTTTGGGCTGGATGAGGGACAACAGACTGAAGTTGAATCCTAACAAGACGGAGGTACTGTCTGTAGGGGGTTGGAATCTGAGAGATGGTTTAGATCTGCCTGTTCTGGATGGTGTTACACTCCCCTTAAAAGATCAGGTTCATAGTCTGGGAGTGTTCTGGGATCCCAAACTCTCTCTGGTTTCTCAGGTTGAGGCTGTGGCCAGGAGTGCTTTTTATCAGTTTTGCCTGATATGCCAGATACGTCCATTCTTGGAGACTAGTGACCTTAAAATGGTGGTACATATGCTGGTAACCTCTAGGCTTGACTACTGTAATGCACTCTACATGGGGTTGCCTTTGTACTTAGTTTGGAAACTACAAATGGTACAGAATATGGCAGCCAGACTTGTCTCTGGGTTTACCCGAAGGGACCATATAACACCCATTCTAAAGAACTGCACTGGCTGCCTATCAGTTTATGAACAAAATACAAAGTGCTAGTTATTACCTATAACAGGGATTCTCAATGTTAGGTCCCCAGATGTTATTGGACTTCAACTTCCATAATCCCCAGCCCCAGTGGCCTTTGATTGGGGATTATGGGAGTTGAAGTCCAATAACATCTGGGGACCCAGCGTTGAGAATCCCTGACCTATAAGACCCTTAACAGCTTAGGTCCAGGGTATTTAACAGCTTAGGTCCAGGCACCTTCTCTATCCTGAACCCTGTCACCTATTAAGATCTGATAAGATGGAGAGGTCCGATTACGGTTGCCACAAACCTGTTTGGTGACAACTCAGGACTGGGCCTTTTCTGTGGCTGCTCCAGGGCTTTGGAATGCGCTCCATGCTGAAAAAAGAGCATCACCTTCTCTGTTTGCTTTTAGGAGGACTCTGAGGACATATCTGTTTTCCAGGGGTGTAGCAAGGTTGTAGTGGGCCCAGAGACAAGATTTTAAAACCTCTCACTGAAGCTCAGCTCATGAAGTAAAGAAATCTTAAATGAGGCTAAATTATTTTTTAAAAGGTTTTGTAAATTGTGGACAATGCAAGTCATTTAATGGTAATAGAGAAAGACATGCTGTTCTGGTAGCTCCAGGTCTTAACACTCACATCAATTTCGAATGATGAATACAACTGAAGAAAGCCCGGGCCGGTACACAGCTGAGGGAGTCAGTCATGTGACCTGCCTCGGGGGGGGGGCTCCCAAGGCAGTGGCCCCCCAGACAACTGTCTCCCCTTGCCCAATTAAAGTTACAGCCCTGCTGTTTTCCCAGGCCTTCAACTGAGATTCGATTTTTAAATTATCTTATATTTTAATTCTTTATATCTTCTATATAACTTATGCTTTAATTCTTTACGCCGCCTAGAAATTTTTATTCTAGGCAGTATAGAAATTCAATAAAATAATAATAATAATAATAATAATAATAATAATAATAATATACGAAGCCAGAATTACACAATATAGACAGAATCTCCAACACCATACAAGCCATAAACACCTGGGCTCTACCTGTTATCAGATACACTGCAGGAATAATAGACTGGACCCAGGCAGAACTAGAGATGCTAGATCGTAAGACCAGGAAAATAATGACCATCAATCATGCTCTGCACCCCCGCAGTGATGTAGATAGGCTATACCTCCCTCGCAGCTCAGGTGGAAGAGGAATGCTGCAAGTCCATCAAACAGTAGAGTAGGAGAAAAGAGGCCTTGAAGAATATATCAATGAGAGTGAAGAAGATGCACTTCAAATGGTCAATAACGCAAAACTATTCAACACCAATGAAACAAAGCAGGCCTACAAGTAAGAACAAGTCAAGAACCGAGCAGAAAAATGGAAAAAGAAGCCACTGCATGGTCAATATTTGCACAAAGACCTGGCAGTGGCTTAAGAATGGCAACTTGAAGAAAGAAACAGAGGGTTTAATATTGGCTGCACAAGAACAGGAAAAGACCATGAAGAGCACCTCAACACCAGAGGGGGCCACAGAAATCACCACCAGCCAATTACAAAAAGCAACTTTACTGGGAACAGCCTATAATCTGTGACGATATCTATAATAACAAGAACAATATTGATAATAAAATTCAGCCATCCCAGGTCCTTGGGAAGGACTCGATGTCTGGATAAAAAAAACCCAGTCAATAACGCCTGTCTGACTGTGTAAACAAGAAATAATAATAAATTATACTGTCTCTGAAGGTGTGGAGGAAAACACACCTTCGTTGTACTCCCCCCACCACCCTTCTCCATTTTATCAGAAGTTGTATGAAAAGTGGTGACATGAGTTTTGTGAGCACTTTTCAGATAGCTCCTTTAACACTTCTGCTTTTTCAGTCAATGCTACCGGCATCATTTTTCTTTCCATTTTCTTGGGTTAAAGAACACTTTAAAAAATATTTTCAATCATTCTTGCTGTAAGTTTTTTTTATCAATATCCACTCTCCAACAATTTCAGAAAACTGGACTGATTTAGTTGCTAAATTTGTAAGATTTAGGCAAATGGTCATTAGAAAACAGTTTTGGCTCAAAAGACAGCTTTTGGGAGAATCAGAAAGGCCCCCTTCCTCACTTCCTTTGCTGGCTTTGCATACTCCTGGTGCTGGCACTGATTGCCAGTACAAGCCAAGTCCGAGTAAGGGCAGGTAGCAGCGTCATGCTGCAAGATGGGCAGTTAGATGGGATCGAATTTCTGAACCTTGTGTATATGTGTGTGTCACTGTCCAGTAACAACAGGCAGTGCGATTGCAATGGCTACGAATTAGGTAAAATACTTTACTGCTGTGTCCAGCTCTTCATTTCCAAAGGGGCTTGCAATATGGTGGTAACATTTGAGGCGGGGGGGCATTTTTGTTTCAGTCAGTTTCCATGCTGAATGTATGCTACCCATTCTGCAAAGCTAGTCTTGGAGATGTAATTCATTTTTCTTTATGTTTCTGCACATGAGCGTGTGTGTGTGCGCGTGCGCACACACACACACACCAAAAAGTATAACTATGCCTTACCCTCCCCTCAAGACTAATGTGCCATCCATTACATCACTCAGCTGGCCTTGGACTTATAGTCCTATGGATAAATATCCACATTTTTTGTCACCTGGAATTTAAGGCCTTGATCTTAAATAGGCAGCTGGCAGAAATCTTTGCAAACATCTTATGTGATGTTGTTTTATACAGATATAATTGGAGCCCAATCTGTTTTTCAAATTGATGCCCTTTAATCCCCAGCTAATACATTTTCATCTCTCTTATTGCCATAAATATGATTTTGCATCAGTCTGTATTCCCAGGGGATTCAAATAAATTACCTTGTACAGAACTGCAAAGGTGTTGATACAGAAAGAACTGCATTGCTTTATCTTTAAAATTACCTGTTTGACCTGCTACTTCCTCAGACCTCAGTCCTCAGATAACAGCTTTGTTTCCCAATGAGATCAAAGGTGGAGTCTCTTTCCCTCATATGCAGTACTGGGGTGGGGGGGATTACCTTGCCATGAGCTACACCAGTTACAAACACTTCTTTCTCTATGGAAGGAAAACAATCTGTTGTGTATGTGTGTTATAACAATGACAGTATTATTGATTAAAACAGGTGGCTCTGAACTGAAGGCCCTCGTGACAGCCTTTAGTTTAAACAGCTCCAGGGACTTGCCTGGAATTGACTAAACTGCTCTCTCTGTCTTCTTTGTGGATCAGCAGATAATTGTGACCCTCCAGTTTCCAGGTGGATGCAAAATTGGGAGCGTTTTGCTTTAAAATCT
Organism: Hemicordylus capensis; assembly: GCF_027244095.1. Lineage (NCBI taxonomy): Eukaryota > Metazoa > Chordata > Lepidosauria > Squamata > Cordylidae > Hemicordylus > Hemicordylus capensis. The sequence continues at coordinate 177,897,598 of NC_069657.1, read as the reverse complement.
TGGTAGGGCTGCCTTAATTCATTTTAAACTCCCTCCTCAATTTGACAGATTTACGGCTGTCTGCTCCCCCCACCCCCTTCCTTGAATTTGAAGCCAACTCTGAGTGTGGTGCTATTGTACAGGTATGACTAAGGACTGTCTCATTGCAGTGAATGTGGTATCATTTGTCTTGCAGCATACAGGCTGGCTGCAGTACACGACAGCACACGGTGACAGTAATTTGCACTGATCTGCCCCCACTGCTAGCCCTGCTGCTACAAATAGCAATTGATTATTATGCTGTAGTGTTATTGACTGTCACTAGGAACACAGGCTTTATTTCATTTTTTTAAAGGAGCAGGCCACAGATTGGTTTAGCTTGAATGCAAAAATGGGGGCAGGGGGTGGAGAAAAACAAGAGGGTGATAGGACATTCCTTGCCAAATGAGTGGCAGTGCACAAAGGCCTTTAGAATTCACAATAGTTTTAAAAAGATTAATTTAATTTGAATGCAAAAAGAAAAAAGAGCCAGCGCTGGTGGGTGACAAGGAACGCTTGTGTGAGAGGGAGATACCCTGCTCATTACCAGATGACTGGAAACGTAAAATGTCTTTATAATTCCTAATAATTTTTTAAAGGATGGCAAAACTTATTCCGGATCACTTCCATTCAAATCCCTCCTTAATCTGTGCATGCCCTACATTCCTTGCTATTGTGCTGTCTTGCTCTCCTCACTTCCCTGTGGTAGGAAGTCCCAGAGGCAGCCTGTCAGAGTGTCAGTTTCCTCATGAGAAGAAAAATACTGGAGATTTATGGTATTTTTATAATCTCACTTTATGTGCACATATACAAGTTTAGCATGAGGGGAAAGGCATGCACCGAGGCAGACAGGGCTAATTTTTTAAAGGAGAAGTAGTTCCACAAAAAGCAGATAGCATGCCCTTAGAGCCAGTCCTGGCGGCTCTTCCTGGCACCCAGCTGCAAAACTCAAGACTCTTTGCATTGGATGTATTGCAATGGGGAAGAAGTGTGTGTGTATGTGTGTGTGTGTAGTGGGGGGAAGCAGAGCCATTGTAAGGAGGGGGAAACATCAGATATACCAAAAATTCAAAATACAATGTGCTATTTCCCCCCAGGGATATTTTGAACAAATAAGACAAATGAAATAAAAGAAACATGAAATAAAGAAGAGTCAAGCACTTGATGTGAGAGAGAAGCCCTTTTTGATACACTGGCCATCTATAAATACAAACTGCCCCCAATGTTGCCTTCAGCAAAAGGTGAAATGTCATGTAAGCAGAATCAGTGTACAGGTTCCCTTTCAGGGCCTGAAAATGTGGATTTGGATGTAATTGCTAGGCCTATGCATTATCAGATTTCTGATATCAGAAATGACCTGATATTGGTGATAGCTGAGTGATTATCAGAAATAATTCTGATCCTATATAGGAAAGCCTACATCAGTTCAGAATTATCCAGTACAGTACCAAAGATATTGTGTAAACTATCTGACAATGTATTGGAATATTGGAGCACAAAATGGTGGTGGAAATACAAAATGGACACACACACACACACACACACACACCGATTACAGCTCTGGAAAAAAAAGTCATCTTCTGCCATCTATCTGCCTACCTGCACATTTATTTATTTATTTAGATTTTAAAAATTTAATTTTTACCTAAAGGCAAAGTTGTGCCTGCCATCGTGTCGGTGTCGACTCCTGGTGACCACAGAGCCATCTGGTTTTTCTTTGGTAGAACACAGGAGGGATTTATCATTGCCATCTCCCACGCAGTATGAGATGATGCCTTTCAGCATCTTCATACTGTATATTGCTGCTGCCCGATATAGATGTTTCCCATAGTCTGGGAAACATACCAGCGGGGATTCAAACTCGCAACCTCTTGCTCCCTAGGCAAGTTACTTCCCCGCTGTGCCATTAAGTGGCTACCACTTTTTAAAGCAAGTGGTAGATTCTCAGATGTTACATAATTTCCCTTGCAATCCTTGGATGCGACATAACTTCCCCTATGATTCTCGGATGTGATAGCACTTTTTGCCACAATTCTCAGTTGTGAGTATGATTTCTGGATCATACTGATTTCTGGATTACTTTTAAAAATCATTAAAATTTAATGGATGGACAGATTTAATTGAAAATAAATACACAGAGCCCTGTCATCATGGACTACATGTGTGCCTAATTTTGGAAGGCACTTCCCATCCATTTTTCACCTCAGATTCTTTTTTTAACATACCCATAGACTTCTATGGGGATTTTTACCGTTGGTTATCAGATTTCTGATCCGAAATCCGATAATAACGATACTGATATTCCAAAGAGTCAAAAGACCTGGTACCAATATCTATTGGATCTGATCTGATACAATATTTTCAATTGTGCACAGGCCTAATAACTACTGACCAGAGGGCTGTCTAAGATATTGCTTTGGAGGTGTTGTCAAATGTAAATGAACTTCTCCTGCTAAACAGTTGCCCTCCTTAATTTTGCTCTTCACTGCCTGCTACACTTGGGCAGGAAATTAAGACTTCAGTCCAATAACATTTCCTTGAGTGTAAGCCCCACTGAACACAGTGGCCCACATACAGTGTAGTGAGTTGCCGGTCCAAGGGAGAAATATACTTGCTGTTTTTAGGCACTCTGAACCACACCCATGCTCTTTGTGTAGGCAGGGCTGCTCTGTGGCTACAAAGCAGTGGGAATGATGGGAGCAGCATTGGAAGTCCAATGACACACTCCTTAGTAGCCATGGAGCAGCCTCACAAAAAGAGTGGCTGTGGTTTAGAGTGCCTTGGAAGTAACAAGCAAGCCTCTCCCTTGGATTTGCAGCTCACTGCACAGTATGGGAGCCAGTGGAACTTAGCTCTACGTATACACACATAACGGCCATTCACTTGACTGTGCAAAGCTGGGTAGGAGCAAGTAACCCAGGGTAGAGAGGCTCGTGTGGAGCCTGGGGTCCTGCCCCTATCCAGCCACTCAGACATAGGGCTACACCATCCTTTTACCTTGGTTTTAAACAAGATTAAATGTGATTAGCTCCCGGGAGCCCAGCTCTCTCTCGACCATCGAGTGCCACTTATAGAATGGCCACAAAGCCAGGAGCTGCTGCATTGCCACAGGCAGCCTTTTTGCTGCCCACACAATGCATTGTGGGAAACTGGGGGACCTCCTCCTTCAAATCCTTTGTACTGATATCTCCACCATAATGACTGTGTGGGTTCGCGGCATGGCAGAGTGTTAGACAGCCTCAGACCAGCTGAGGCCAATTCGACCCCAAACTGAGCCTGGCTCAAGCTGAGTCAGTTCGCACACCCCTGCAGACTCCAAAACACCTCCTTCCCCAGTGCAATATTTGAATAAGGAGGCTTTCCCCCTATCGAAGTGTAGACCATTGACACTTCCATGGGGAAACTGGTTCCCATGGACTAGGTTGCACAATATGCCTGAGATGGCGCCACCACAACAACATTGAGGATGAGTCCACCTGGTGAACCACTCCCCTTTTCCATATCACATGGGAAGTTTCATCTACATTTCCTCCCATACACAGATGGAGCAGTTCAGACAAACCAATGCACCACGGTACTGGATAAGGAAATATGTTCAAGGAAGGAGAGTGGTATGTGCTCAAGCATTTCCCTAATCACACAGTGGGTAGCTTAGCTCAGATGTATTGTTCAAACTTCCCCCATCATATTTCCAGTATAGATGGTCATACCTGTCTCTCAGTTTAGTGACCCTTCAAAGCTTAAGACCAGTTCAGCATAGGAAGCTCAATGTAGAGGTACACAGAGACACATTTTTAAAAATTAAAAAACACCTCTTATTTTACTTTATTGATTGCTACTTGTAGACACCCTTTGTTTATAAATGTGGTATCAATACACATTTCTCTGGATTTAAGACTAGTGCCCAAACCCAGTCCAGATGCCTAAATGCAGTGTATGTTACTGATTTCAAAAGAGTTATTAGAGAGAAACTAAAAAGATTCATGGCCAGAGAAATGGGGTGGCGGGTGTGTGTGTGCCCACAGACCTGTCATTACTCTACTCTCCTAAGTAATCCCTACATAGATACCCCCTACTTAGGAAGGAGATACTATCTTGTGGAGAGCTCTTTCACTCTGACACACATATGTCTCTGAAGAGAAGCTTTATATCAGAACAGCTAGCACAGCAGTGAAACAAGATGTGATGAAGCCCCTGTTCTACCTTTTTAAGAGCTGAATAAACATTAACCATTTTAGATGACCATCTTAAATAGATTATAAATTTTATGAATGCCATAGTCGGCTTAATTTAGAGTAGTTCTGAGCAGTGTTCTCTCTCATTTTTTTCATCTGTGTGAGGAATAAGTTTTGTTCTGCACAGCAGTATCAAGGCAATGTGTGTGCACCTACATTCAGAATGGGGCCTTCCTGATTCAACCTGAGTGGGATCTAAAATTAACTGAGCGGATATCGGAAAATGTGTGAACATGTGCACATGTGCACGCCTTTGAGGGAACAGTGGTTCTGAGCCCTTTCCAAATGTTACCATTGGTGTGTCCAGTAAACATGAGGAGGGAGTATTACTACACCAGGCTCCCCCTGATATTTGTGGGTTCATTGAAGGCCTCCCCCACCACCATAGGTTCAGCTGTTGGTGCAGAGGGTTCCATCCACATGATCGATAACCCCAAAAGGCAAGGTTTCTGGTTGCATGGACTGAGCCCTCCACATGTGCAGCTGTACAATCAAGGTTCACTCCTTACCAAACCTCATTACCTTTCATAAGCAAATGAAGATTGTTCACTCAAGTCTTTGGTTATTAGTAAGTTATATGATGGATCTTTTCTGCTGTGGTTTCTGTTTGTTTATTGTAGTTTGATTCTATAGTTTTAATGACTGACTTTATGTTTATTGTTAATATGTGTTGTATGTATACCACTTTAAGATTTTGTATGAAATGTGGTATATCCAAGTAATAATGATGTTCAGGCATTCTGTAAACACATAAAGATCAGAGCAATGGTTGGAGCCTGTCACTCCATACATGCATTAAATGAACACGCAGACATGTGGCAAAGAGCTCTATTCAGCCTAAAATTCAGTTTGAATTCAGTGTTTTGACAGTTCGGTGCCAACCTTAATATGGAGATTCTTTTTATATAAACTTCCCAGTTCACATATATGGAAGAAGTAGCTGAGTGGTGTATCCTTTTGCATGTTATAAGCCTCCTTTACTGAACCAATAGGGAAACCTTGTTTGTTATTGGCTGCTGTTCTCAGTGGCACTTGAACCTAATACAACAAAGGCATTTGCACACATGAGATTGCACACATGATTGGCCAGTCATGTGCTTCAAGAATGACAAATAGTTTTATGTGAAAATTCTCTTCAAAAAGAAGGAATATTGAATTTAAGATTCTGGCATCCAAAACTAGCATTAACAAACTGATTCCTCCTGCATCCAGTGATTTACTTCCCCATGTGCAGAAAGCGTATTACCAAACATTTCTATGGAGACAGGCACACACAGTGTCACCAATTGTTCTACCATCTACGAATTTTGGTTGGATGACTAGCTGTGTGATGCCTGTGAAAGTGAGTGAAGGAAAATGAAAAAGATGAAGAATTCTCTGAAGACACTTGTAGCAGGCAGCTCCACAAGGGATCGCAATGAGACCAAGACCACAGTCACACTAGAAGATGAACTGTGGGGATAGATTTCTGTAATACAATTCAGTTATTATGGATGTATACCCACTTCAGTGGCCTTTCTTGGAGCAGTCCTTGGTGACGGAAGGAGGGCTGAAGGTCCACATGGAACCTTCAGCATTCCTGCACTGAAGGCTTCTTTGCGCAGTGGACTGGATGCAGGGATGGGAGCTATTTTAGCATCTCTCCCCTCCCTCCAAAGGCCCTTTATACATGTGCATACATTTACACACACACACACACACACACACACACACACACACACACACACACACACCCCTCTGAAACAAATATATATGTATGTATAACCGCCTTGGGATTGTTTTTTAATGAAAGGCAGTATATAAATAGATAGATATGTACCAGTGGAAAGAGCAGGAGAGAGATGCACAGTCTGCTTTTATTTAAAGAGAGAGAGAGAGAGAGAGAGAGCGCCTTCAGCACAGGGATGCTGAAGGCTCATTGTGGACCTGCAGTCCTCCTTCCATCACTGGAAGGCTGCATACATCATGTAAGCTAGTGTCTTTTCATATGTATCCACAGTCATATATGAAAGGTAGAACTTCCATATAAAACCCCATATATATGCCTGCTGATTAACTTCCATTGATTTGACAGTGTCCAATGGTTCCTTAACATGCAAAACATGAGATCTGACACATCCATTTTCCTATGTGACATGTTTCATGTAATATAGAATTACTCAAATGTAATAATCTCTCTGCAACTCCAAAGCACTCTGAATTTTTTTGAGGAAGCCTATTCAGTTAGAACAACTTACTTCACCTATCAACAGGCATTCTCACATGAAACCACTATACTTGTTTAGATGGCCACTTTAGCAGGCATCCTGGGCTCTTAATTCATTTTAGTCAAGGCAGAACTTCACACACACAGCCACATAAATAGATATAGAGATCTCAACACACTGAACTCTACTTGACATGACATGGATCAGCCCAAAGCCATGAATTACAACCAAAGGGTCAGGAGTCACAGCCAGAAAGACACCAGAGCCGAGGGGAGCCTGTTGTTCAGACAAAAGACTCTCCTAAACAGGAAACCATCATAGTTCTTCCTGTTTCCAAAATATAGAATGGCCACCCTGGTTGGACATGGCCATTCCAGAGCTTGAGAGCCCTTTATTCTTGGGGGTGATGTTTCAGGTCCAGCAGCTTCTAACAGGGGGCAGCTGCTTATGAGCCTCGGGCTTTTAGCTTCAGGCCAAGCAGGAATTCTGACTTTGTAATGCTTTCTTTACACAAGTTCAACTGGTCCCCTTTTAATTTCTTTTAGGCATCAGGTGAAAATTGTGTTATTTACCAAACCCTTTGGTGCCATTTAATATATGACTAGTTCCAGTTTTATCTTCAGCTATTCTGCTTTAAACAAAACTTGATATTGGATGGTTAATGTTTTAGTTTGATATTGGCTTTTATATTGTTTTAAGCTTTATGCAAGGCTCCTTGGACACAATTTTAACACAAATGCAAATATTTTAAATAATACATGTTTAAAATCTTCCAAAAAGATGAAAAGAGGCCAAGGGGGCTGCATTATAGAACAAGACAAAATATGCCTACTTGCACTTTCCACAGTGATTCAGTGAGTTTCTGTGTTAGGCCCTGTTCAGTACTGCCACCAAGTACTCTAATTATTTGCCCTCTCACAAGCCTGCCCAGTGTGTGTCTCACCTCTTTGTACCATAGGAATATGCTGCTGAAAATATTCCTTCGAGAGATAAATTCTACAGTACCTTAGCTCAAGGGAAGAAATATCTGCAAAGTCACATAGTAATTTGTGTTATTATTATTTGAGAATTTGAATCCTCAGTCATTAAATATCCAGACTCTATATAATCTGCTACAGGATTTGTTTCCCAGTTTTGATGTAGACTGTAAGCACAGATTTACTTGCATATTCCTTTTTCTGATGGTTTTAGTGCATTAATCTGCAGCAGGATAGTCCCTAGAGTCCATTTCACATGGGTGCAGGAATTCAGTTCAGGTAATTATCCTTCCTTTCCACGTGAATTAAGACATGAGAATCCCATGTTTAGCTGAGATTTTGTTACTTAATGCTTGTCACCTGTGAGACAAGTCACACAGGTAAATCTCAGTCTGTCTCTTTCTGCCCATACAAAGTGGATTTTCAGGGTATCTCTGAAGTTTAATACTCAAAGGGCATTATAGTTAAGAGAAGAAATGGTAATGCCTGTGTATAAAATGTGATTTCCTGTAATAGGCTTTAGGAGCACAACTCTTAACATGATATTTTCAGTGTTAATCTAGTATGGACACTTCCTTGTAATAAAGCAACTATCTAAATTATGAACCCCATCATCTATAATTTTAACAGTTACTTAGTGAGGACATTCACACAATGAAAAACTGTGTTTTTACTGGGTTTGAGAGCTGGTTAAGCCCCCAGATTTGGTTGTGTGGAAGCAAAGGAAAACCTTGGTAGAAGTGATTGTGTGGAAGTAAGGTAGGAGGAGAACCTGGGTAGCTTTTCCTCCTATCTTGCTTCTACACAATCACTTCTGCCCAAGTTTTCCTCATACCTTGCTTCCACACAACCAAAAATTGGGAGCACACACAGCTCTCAAACCCGGGTAGAACACAATTTTTGATTATGTGAATGACCTCAATGACCTTACTTCTCTGCTAAAGAAGTAAAAGGCAATATATGAATTCACAGTCAGTCCAGGACCTCCACACTCCCTGGAGACCCCCCAAGTCCTCTTTAGTCTGTCCCAGGTGTTGTGGTTGCTGCCCTGTGCCACTGCCCTGCACTGAGCCACACAGCCGAGCGTGACTGTGACCTGTGCCAGGTGGGCAAGCATGACCTCTGCTTTAGAGATGGAGTGGGGAAAGACATATGTGGGATGGGAATATGTTAAGTTGTGTGTTGAAATGTTTCTGCTAATGCATATTTGCATAAATATACCTGTTTTAAATTCTTACATTCTTGTGAGTTCAGTTTGTGTCCTTGTAATGAATAACGACTAGTGAATGGCAGATTTAAGCCCAGCCTTTGTCTCAAAGCAAGTCCACGTGGGGGAAAGAAAACTGCTGATTCATTCCCTCCATGTTTGCTCAACAAAGGCTGTTCCTTTAAAATTTATCCATTTCTTGGTAGTTGCTGCCACCACACCCTAATTACAGAGTTTAACTCCTCCCTGGATTTGGGTGAGTGTCCAGGGAGACTCTCTTTCTTTTGCTAAATGGAAAAATACAAAAACCTCCCACATGCAGGCTACATGTGGTGAGAAAACTTGGTAGGTTGCTGAACAATTAACCTTGAGGCGTGTCTGCACCAGAGTAAAACTCCTTTTCCTGAGTTAAAAATCCACTCAGAGGCAGGTGACATTACAAAGAATAAAAAAAGAAAACTTTATGCAAAAGACTACAGACTGCTTCAGTATGAGGCTCTAGCAGCTTCAGTTACAGGTAACAGAGACACTCAGTACTTGCAATAATACTTCAGAAAGCACTCCAGTTGACAGTGGGAGCAGTACACTTTAAAATCAAGATTACCCAGTTGCAAAGATAATTCAAGGAGTACCCCCAATTGCAAGGAGCCTTTAAAAGCACCTTTACAGGGTACAGAGACTTCTACAGAGCACTAGTTTGAAGAAAGGGCTCGGGCTAGCATTGCCCTTAGCTTGTTACGTTAGATAAAAACACAATAAACCAGTTGTAAAGATTTGCAGTAGCACAAAAAGAATGAAATCTAATGTGAGTAAGCTAACAAACTGTTCCCTCGCTAAACCCTTCAGAAGCCCAGAAGCCCTGGCTTCCTTCCCCCTTGAAGCTCACCCCAAACTCGAGGAGAGAATTCAAGCTTCCTGCAATCCTGTCTCCCAATGATCTGCAAATGTCCTTCCATGAGAGAGTTCTTCAGGCTAGTTTTTGCCATGAGGTGCAAACTCCATTGCTCCCAACTAAGCCTTCCACCCATCCTCCCTCATCTCCTGCCTGGCTCCAACTGAGACAACAAAGAACCCCTTCACTTCCTGTCTCAAGGCCTCCTAGGTCTCGGTCACCATGTGCTGAGTGGCTGATCTCTAGAGGTCACTGCCTGACAGGCAGGACAGGGCTCACTTATGGTTCACTCTTTAGGGTAAGGGAGGGGCCGATTGCTACAGCCGTCATGAACCCATGTGTTAAAAAATACTGCATGTGTCATGGTGTCTGTGTGTAGGAAAATTATGCTTAACTTGCAGTGGGGGAAGGATGTGGTGGCCTCCAAAGGCCTTTAGGTCCAGGCCCCAACATTACCTAGGTGTACTTCTAGGTTGTGATATCTGAATTATGTGAACTGAACTCCTAACATATTGGGGGGTGCAATTTAGATTAGAGCTATGGCACGGGGGGGGGGGTCTAATCCTTCCTCTCCCCGCCATAGTACTGATCCAATTCCCAACCACAGCTGCTACTAGTCTAGGGGGCAGGGGGGGAAGCAGACATGAAAAATACTAAAACCAGGGGGACAATTTGATATCAAGACTCAATATCACTGCCCCGTACCATGGCCCCTGGTCAAATCAACCCTCACCCAATGCTGCTTTTTGGAAAGATTGGTAGCAGGAGTATGCAGCAAAAGATATAATGAAGAGGGTGATGATCTCACAGAAAAGGCACCAGTTCTAATTTCACAATTAACCATAGCAAACCTCCTTTTATTACCCACAACACTAAGAAGCTATTCTCACGATGAGGGGAAACCGGGCTAAAGGAGCCCAGCCTAGTATTCACTCCTCATGGGTGAGCCTAGTGGTTCAATGGCAGCTAGCCTACTAAAGTGGCCCTCCCCTAAAATGAGGTTAGTGGAATGAGCACTCTGCTAAATCCATTTTCTCGATCGTGAGACGCTGTAGCGCAGCAACATGCTACAGTGACTGACGAGGAGAACCCAAACTGGGAGGCTACAACAAGCCTCTCTGCTCGGGGGGTCTCCCCAAAATGCCCCATGCACCCACATGGGGCATTCTGGGACTTCTGAGGGCTGGGTGGCCCCCGATCCCTGCCGCCCCTATCAGCTCCATAACGGAGCCAGTAATCGTGTGGGTGGCTGGTCAAGTCCTCTCCCCCCGCACAATCCCTGCAGGCTCTCCACACTGCTCATGTGGAGAGCCTCTAGGAATGCTACTCTACTCCTGTGTTTTAAAAAGATGAGCATTGCTTTTGTGGTGTTGATAGACAGTGTGTGTGTGTGGGGGGGGTACCTTCACATTCCTCACCATATGTGCAGTTTACAAAAGCTAAATGCAGAGTGATTTTGTAAAATGAAAATTACAGGTATTACTCATTTTGCAACCATGCAATAGATCAAATTAATACTTAAACAGCTACGTATTTATCAATTAGCATGATTTTCCTCTTCCTGTCTGACTCTCGGTATTGTTGTAACTCCATCAAAAAGTCATTTGCTCTTTTATGGTAATAATCCCTTCAAACTCGCTACTTTCATCTGGATCCCTGTATGTTATTTGTTGTTCTGCTAAATCCTTATTACATAGACCTAGGAGTACCACAGACCTGATGAATAATTAGAAATGTTTTATCCCTAAGCTTCAAACGGGTGCTAGAAATAATTATAAGCAAACATTTTATGTATCATTCCATATCAAGCCAATCCTTGCTTTATGTTGTTTGTACTGTAGATAGCGAGGGAATGAACAAGATCTTGGTTACAGCTCTGTCAGCAGAAAAGAGACAGATGTTCAAGTTGCTTTTGTCATCTGCCTTGATTCTGCTTTCTGGCAAGCTTGGAAGGTTCCGTTCACTTCCCACTGAGTTTAGCTCAAACCTGTAATCTCGCAAGGGCACCGTTAATTATTGATACATCAAAATGAACTTTGCAATCCTATTGGCAACCCATACTGTACTTGTCCTGTTTCCTCTCTACTGCCCCCCCCACCCCCACCCAATGTCTATTCCATAAGTAGCTTTACTGTATCAGTTAGTAATGATAAATAAATCCAGTCCAGATATTAGAGTTTGGGAGATAAACTGAGGAGTTCTGGGCCCCCAAAATCCCAATCTACTCTCCAAAACCAGAAAACTGTTGTGGTTGCACAATGCTCAGGATCTAGTTGTCAGCAAGGAATCATCTTCTCTCACACAAGACGATGCTTTAGATTTATTTTTGTTGCTGCCTTCTGAAGCAGGTGACTATTATTTTGTGTATGTGTGAGTTTATAGATTGAATAGATAGACAGACAGACAGATAGATAGATCACACACACACACACACACACACACACACACACACACACACACTATGTGTTTCCTCTCCAAAGTGAAGATGCCCATGGAAGTTCTCCACACAGGAGACTTTACCATGAATTTTCTGGGAGGCATTACTGCAAACTCAAAGTTATCCCAAAAACTTGATGCAAAAAGTAGATTTTTTTTTTACCTCGGATATAAATTGGGCTGCACTCTAACATGCAATGAAAACCCCAAATTGTGTGTGAAGTGCTCCCTGATAGCTTGCAGGGACTTTGGAGTAAATCTGCACAATATGTGAATGCACACCATCCATTTCAGAGGAGATGCGAGCTAAAGGGCTCTAAAAGCCCTGTGTGGAAGGCTTCATGGTATCTAACAATCATCTTTAAAAACGAAAATAACAGTGGCTGACATCCAGATTAACACTGCACTGGTACTATGAGGAGGGGTGATTTCTCCTTTCTTCTGAAGCCTACTGTGCATCACAGAACTATGTCCCTGAGGGTTGTACACCAACACTCTGTTAGTTTTGATATCAGCCCATGGAAATATTCAAACAAAAATTATAAATGAACATTATTAAACAGCAAAACAAAGTGAAACAGTGGTGAAAAAGGAGAAAAAACATATAGACCTTTAAGCTCAGACACTGAGACAGCATAACCAGCTAAACTAAATTAATTGCTTGACAGAACAATGTGGTTTTAATGCTGGCAAAGTAGGAAGTTAGGAACTAAGTGGCAGTTCAGGCAGAGGTGCTCATACCCCTGGACTTTGGGGCCGAAGTCCAGGGCCTCCACAGCCCCTGGGGGCCACCAAAACCTTTTTAGCCTGTCCCAGGTGGTGTGGTCACCCAGCAGAGCATAATTATGCTTAATTTGCAGGGGAGGGGAGCCTCCAAAGGCCTTTAGGCCCAGGATCCAAAATTACCTAGGTGCACCTCTGCTCTCAAGACAGGGAATTCCATAGCCTGCATGCCACAACAGAGAAGTCCCTCTTGCGTATTTCTGCTAGATAGTCAGTAGACTTGCAGTAGCATTTGGTACCAGATGAAATTTCAGAACAGTCTTCAGCGACAACTCTGCCTACAGCATGTTGCAGTAACCTAACCTTGATGTCATCAATGCATAAGTAATTGTGGCCACAGATACGGTGCCAACCACCCCCAAACCTACAAGCCCATGGGGTACTGGGTTTTGTTGTTTCTGAGGTGTTCTGAGGGTGGATTCTCTAGTAGCAAATGAGAGTGGATTCAATGTTTCAGGGTGGTTGGCATCCTATGTGCACTACACCACCACTTGCTCTGGGCCACCCCAGTGCCCCCCCAAGTGGAGTTATGAGGCTGCTGAAATCCCCATTTTTCCCTTTTGAGAAAAAGCTTAAAGTTGCGCAAACTTCAGAAATTCTTTAAAAATCACCCCTTTCATTGAAATCTGGATGGTAGCAGGCACCCATTGGAAACTACCACCTGACTCACTCTTCTGCCCCAAAACCCCTTTTCTGCCCCAAATCTTCCTCAAAGACATGCCAACTTCAAACATTCTTTAAACATTCTTCTTTGCCCAATTCCTTTGAAATCTGGGTGGTAGCTTCCTTGCAGCCATTGGGCACTACCACCCACTCTGGGCTACCTTGGTGCCCCTCCCCCTTGGAGTTATAACTAAGGCTGCTGAAATTCCTCATCATTCCCTATGGGGAAAAGCTTAAAAGCTGTATCAACTTCAAGAAATGGTTAAAAATCACCCCTTTGCCCAATTTCTTTGAAGTCTGGGTAGTAACTTCCTTGCAACCACTGGGCACTACCAACTACCACAACTTGCTCTGGGCCACCCTGGTGCCCCCCACATGGAGTTATAAGGTTGCCGAAATCCCCATTATGGGGAAAAGCTTAAAGACGTGCCAATTTTTATTGTATTTTTATTGTCTTTTATTGTATGTTTTAACTTTTGTAAACCGCCTTGGGGTTGTCTTTTAGCGAAAGGCGGTATATAAATGCAACAATAAAATAAATAAAACTTCAATTTTTTTTAAACAAAAAACATCCCTTTGCCCAATTTCTTTGAAATTTGGGTGGTAGTATTCACCCATTGGGCACCACCTCCCACCCCACTCTTTTGGCCCTGGGTTTTGATCTGAATCGATTTGGATTTGGATTTGGAAAATTCGGGTACAAATTGAAACTGGGATGATTCGGCATGTACAGGGGGGCAGATTCAGACCCAAAACAAATCAGGGGGTGATTCAATTCGAGTACAAATCAAAACAAAAAAAATCAATTTGTGCACATCCCTAATATTCCCATATGCTACCCGTTAGACATGGAACTACTTCGCAGGACATTTTGATGGTGCCACCTCTCAAGGAAGTTCTTCAAAACCCAGCTATTCCATAAAGCCTTTGTCTTAAATGTTATTCCAAACTAAAATAAAGACTGAACGTATGTAATTGCATTTGCCCACATTTGTTCTTTTCACACTTTGCCTCTCCCATTTAAGTTCCCTCTGTTGTCCTTATGCTAGACTCTCCCTTCCCTCCTGTTCTTAATTCTCTCATCAACCATTCCCCACCAAAATTCAGTACTCACTGAGGCTATTCCTACAATTACTGGAAAGCAAGCTAAGGGAGCTTAACCCACTTTCCTGGGATTGTGGGAACCACCGGGCTCACAGTTAGCAAGCATAACTTGTCCGCTTAGCTAAGCAGGGTCTGCCCTGGTTGCATATGAATGGGAGAATTGATGTGTGAGGACTGTAATATATTCCCCTTAGGGGATGGAGCTGCTCTGGGAAGAGCAGAAGGTTCCAAGCTCCCTCCCTGGATTCTCCAAGAGGGCTGAGAGAGATTCCTGCCTGCAACCTTGGAGATGCCGCTGCCAGTCTGTGCAGATGATACTGAGCTAGATGGACCTATGGTCTGACTCAGTATATGGCAGCTTCCTATGTTCCTATGTTCCCCTCCCCTTAAATGAGGTTAATGGAATCTGTTAACCTCATTTTTCTGTTTGTGTGTCACCATGGTGCGTGGCAACACATAACCTTGACCAGGTGGCTGCAAGCAGCCTCCTGGGCTCGGGGGTTTCTCCAGGATGGGGCATATCTTCCCCTGGGGCATCCTGGAACTTCTGGGGGCTGCACAGCCCCCAGTCCCACAGCCCCTGCCAGTTCCATGACAGATCTCCATGACAGAGCTGGCAGCCGTGTGGGCGGCTGATCTGGCTGCCCAGCTACAAGCGGCTGCTCATCTGCTGAAAAAGTGGGTTAAGCCCACTCTCCCCACAAGCCCAACAGAAGCTCTTCTCACAGATCATGAGAAGAGCTTCACTATGTGAGAATAGCAGCACTCAGTGGATCTCTGGTGATAATAAACCATTTATTGCTAAGAACTTACTGAGAAAGCTCAATGCATACAATTTTGATAGAGAAAAAATTAAAAAGCAGAGCTAATCTGAGGACTGTCTCTAGTTTTTTGTCCCTTTGACCCTAGGAATATTCTGACACTAGGGTCATCATACAGGACCAATCCTAACACAGGCTTCTGCTACAAAACAGGGACCGTTCTTCCAGTTCTCTTACCTAAACTTCTTATCTTGTGATCTTCCAGGCTTGACAATTAAAGATGCCAGATATAATATTTAGATTGTAAGCTCTTTGGGGCAAGGACCTGTTCTTTTTGCTCATGTAATATGCAAAAAGACATAGACACCAACTCTTATCATCATTGCCATTCACATATGCATCTTCCTTCACATTAGGTGAGATACAGGAATTGCTTGGATTTTACTCTTTGAAATAAAGACCATATCTGCCTTCAGACATCATGCCAAACCAGAGGCAATCATTCTAGAGGTTTGGGTTTGTGGTCGTCCAAATGCGGGAAACCTCGATTCCATTAGAAAAGTGACCTGAGGTTTCTGGCCACAAATCTAAATTGTCACCCTCGGTTCCTGTTCGGTTTTGCTGCCGAAACCTCCAGTCTGAAAGTGGCAGCATGATGTCCAAAGGTGACCTGTAGTTGTAACCTGAGTTGAGGGTAGGAAGCTCCTCCCCTGCTCCATCTTCGATTTGCTGCCACAGCTGTACTTCATGAGAAGAAGGAAGCCTGTGCAACCAGTTCGTCCCCCCTTTCAGGCTCTCAGACTCCATATTGGGATCATCTGTGAGCGCGGCAGGGGAAATGGAGGCAAACCACAGGGCCGTTGGACCTGCGGTCTCTCATTATGTGTGAAAGTGGCACATGTATCAATGTGGCAGTGGTTTATGGCCACTGGCTATTTATAAATCATTAATATGTATTAAAAGCCCCAGGTTTTTGGTTTTCTTTTCTTTTCTTTTTTGCCTCTGCTTAAATACTGCACTGACTCTGTAAATAACCTGCCTATTTGAGTTTTATCTTGTCCACTTTACATTGCTCTGCTCATGTACAGGAAATGGACTGTATTTAATATTGATGGCTCTGCATGTGTCATTTAATCGTCCTTATTGATTGGATTTCATCAGAGTGTTGGACTTGGACAGAAGCTTTGATTATACTGTAAGGATTCTTTGCAGTTTTCTGTTACTCAACACCATATCAATGCACCTTGCGGTGTGATATCACTTTCACAATCAATACCTGGAAAGAAAATAAAAGAGGCCTCCAGGAAAAGAGAAAGAAAATCTGCTTCAAACTCCCTTTTTGCACATAGATTAAACCTTTCCAAGAGAAAAAAGGTTTATTGCATGCCTTAATATGAGAACAAGAGGGTGAAGGTGGGTGAAGGGAATCTGAGGAAAGTCTCCATGGATTTCCGTGTAATTCAACACCATTGTATTTAGAAGAGGCAAATGATGTGGCGAAATATTCTCCAAAATGGAAGTTCTGTCAGAATGTCAATTTTTTCAGGGTTTCCCTAAGGAGAAATTGAAATTATCTCCAAATGTCAGGATTTCTCTCAATTTCAGAAAATTTCCTCAGTGATTCTCCACATCTCAGTCCTTGTTGGGAGTTACTTAAAACACCTATAAATGCATATGTTTACTGATCCCACCCCCCGCATTTTGTACAAATTTGGGCTTTCATAGTATGGGTGGGTCCATCGGGGTGGGGGTGGGGAGACAAGATACCTAGTGTGAAATTCTGTACAGGGAGAGGATACTGCAGCACACTGAGCCAGACATACTTTTCTCACAACTGCAAAAGTTTAGCTTTCTGTTCTCCAAAACTGCTAACCACTGAAGCTACATGGGGCAGTTCAGCTTGTATTCTGAACCAGCCCCTTTAATGCATGGGAGAGACTTGTGGGCACATATTCTTTTCCCAGCCTCCAGTGCATTGTGTCACACTGTGGCCTAATCATGTGAGGGAGTTGTCTGTAGTGAGAAATTTATCTCAATGCACAGATTAAATACTACTTTAAAATAGTATTAACCTGCACATTGAGGGGTGGCTCAGATGAAAGCCCTCTTCCGCTGTGACCACTGCAATGGTGCAATGGGCAGTGGGGAAAACATGCATGCACCCACACTCCTCCCCCACGTTTAAGGGGACAGCTTGGAGCATTGCCAAAGTAGCACAGAGAAGTAGGGAACAGACTGGTTCTTCAGGCCACAGCTTCCCATCCTGTTTCTTGCCATGGCTGGAGATTTTAGGTAGGAATCTGATGGTTTGTTCTGGTCCTCTTCTAACGTCAAACGTCAGTGATGAGCTTGTACCCTCCCTCCCTCCCTCTAGTCCACACACACACACTGTAGTAGACTGCACACATACTCTGCAAAAGATTCTGTGCACTCACTTGCCAAAGAAATGGTGGCCAGTAGGTTGGAGCGGGGACTCAGGAGGCATTATACGTTTAGGCAGGGATCCATCATCAACAATTCTGAGAAACCCTGAAAGAAATTGCTATAACAGGAAGACTGCCATATCAAAAACCACAGTATGGATGTTAGATGACAGCAGTAGGTCAAATTTAACATTATTTAACATTATTGTAGACTTTAGCCCACTAATACCAATGTTGCCCTGTGGTCTTTCCCCCTATCTTTCTGTTAATGTATATATAAGCAAGAATGAAAATGGATGGGCAGCATTATGTGATTACTTCCCATGTCAGTCCCACCAGCTCTCTGGGTAAGGTAACAGGTGACACAAGAAGCAGCCATTTCATCCTAGCCATTCACCTCTGTCTTTTCTATAGTTGTTACCAGAGTAGCATGGGACAGACCCATATGTGTGTGTCTCCCATGCTGCAAATGACATTTAAATCTGGACTAATTGATTATAAAAGAAATGGCAGTGGAAGGAACATGGTCATGTTTTGCTGAAATTTATTTCTTCGTTTAGTTAGTGACGTGAGAGCATGTTTAAAGAACCTCATCAACTAAAATGGGATAAAGGGGACTTCTAGGGCTCGAAAGGCCACAAAATGTTCAAGTTACATCAAAACCAATTCAAGTTAAAACCAAAGCAGTAGTACAGTGCAAAAGTCGACCATGTATATCTGCATGACCTTTGCATTAGCCTTTCACCCTAAAAACATGGGCTTGACAGATAGGCCCATCTTCATAATAGTCCATGAATGTGTCTGTTTGGATCGGGCCTTTTCCTACCTGATCATTAGCATTTGGCTTAGGCTGCCCAATAAATGTGCCAATTAGTGCAAATTGTGATGTTAGTTCCTGCAGACATCTCTCCTCCAGGAGCTGGATGGAATCCACTAACTCATTTGACACAGGCGACCCAATAGCTACCAGATGGTAACAATGTTCAGTAACAGCCAACCTGAGCCAGATCCAAACTAGTGACCTGCAGGTGAAAGGCTCCAAGTCCTGCTAATAACACTGTGAGCCATCTCTGTCTATGATAAATGATTAAAAGGCTGTGAAATTTACTCTGTAGGCTTGGATCGGATTCCATGTCATATTGCTCCTGTGAGTGAATTGATAATCTAGTTACATTACCACCACAATTCAAGTAGGACTTGTCTTTTGTTGTTTTTGCTCCTCATTCAAGAATGCATTATATTTTTATTTAACCCCCACCCCTGCCCCCTAATATACATTATAGTTTGCTCGTTTTCCTCTCAGCGGGTGAGCTGCTTTCTTTTGTTTAGCAGCTTGAAATAACAAATGTCAAAGCTTGGAAACTGGCAATTTGGCAATTTTAGACAATCGCCTCATAACCATGTTTTAGTACACCTTTGAAGCAGTAGAAGTTCAAAGGCTTGGGAAATAAGACTATTGCTTTGCCTGTTGCTCTAAGTCATTTGAAGTAATTGGTCTTGTCTGATGTATGTTTTGAACTGAGGAAGTTGTGCTTTATTACCACAATCAGATACAGGTTTTTAGCCAAGGAAGTGGAGTTTTCCTCACAGATGTAGATGTTTGTTTGATAAGGCAGAAAACAGACAGATGTGCCTCTATGCACCAGGGATGAGGTGTGGAGAAGGAACAAATACAACAATTGAGAATATCCACAGATGCAGTGCTGAAATGTTTTTGGTAGCGTTCCTGGTCAGGAATGTTTTCATCAACAAGTCAACTTATGTGTAACAGAGAGATGCATACCTAAAATTTATATGTCATCTAAATTTATAATGTGTTTTCTTATTTTCCACCAGTCTGTATATTTCTGGCCAAGAGCTAGCGAATAAATGAAATAGACTAGAGATATGTTTTAAAAGACTATTGGCTGACATGATGAGAAAAATTACTCAGAGTAGTCCAGTTGAAATTAAAATTAAATGTCCTTTTAATTTCAACAGAATTACTTCAATAATTTTTTCTCATGTCAACCTGTAACTCCTTTATATTCATGTGACTGCTTATAAGTTTATCCTATATTATTCCATTAGATAATACCTGCCAAATGCTATTTAATACAGCATAAGTTATTTTAATATAGCATAAGTTATTCTCAGTATAATAAGTGATCAAGTTATTGATTAATGTGCTATAATTATCTGGGAGATATAATTTTAAATTGGTCCATGTGGCTACTGGCTTCTCATGTGAACTGTCACATGACAAAAAGGTTGGGGAGGCTTTCTTTCTGCAATGGGGATTTTTCTAAAATTTAAAATCTAAAAAATGCGCTGTCACTCCATGTTAATCCATGCAATACCTAGGTGAGGGCGGGGGGAATCATTGCTCAAGCCGTTATAAGTTTCCTTTAAAAGTATATTGAAGTTAGTTTAATACTGCAATTGTAGAAAGAGACTGAATGTACATCACCATTGGCTGATGCAATTATGACATCATCATCCTGTTCTCCCAGTTATTTTGACTATGCTAAATTTGCAGCTTGTTCTGATAGGTTTTACTTTCTTTGTTTCTGGTAACTTTGCTGCCAACCCCTGCTAACTTGGCAAAGAGGCACCTTTTAACGTGGTGATTCTCTTTATTTAGCAGGGGCGGGGGGAGTGACTGGCCCTATCCACCCCTAGCACAGTACTTCCAGTGTCTGTTGCTGGTGTCTATCTTTTGTTTCTTTTAGATTGTGAGCCCTTTGGGGACAGAGAGCCATCATCTTATTTATATATTATTTCTCTGTGTAAACCGCCCTGAGCCATTTTTGGAAGGGCGGTATAGAAATCAAATAAATAATAATAATAATATGCCCCAAATTCCTATCGGGCTATTAAGGTGAGCAAATTGAAGAAGGGCTCCTTCTTCCAGCTACTGTTACTGAGTTGGCCTTTCACTGATCAATGTGCTGTTCCTTTTGTAGGCTGCAAAAATCTTGCCCCTAAACAGCAAGCCTTTTGTATATGCTGAAGCTTCAGCACTGATTTGGGTGGGATATTGGGGGGCGGCGGCACTGAGAAACTCACTCTTTCTTCACCACCATCTCTAGTGACCCTGGGAGTGGTGGTGGAGTGTGGGGAGCAGAAGGCAGGAAACAGCATCTGATGGGGGGGGTGACTAGGTTAGAGTGAAAGGAGAGGCCATGGAAGCTATGTTTCCCCATTGTCTCCCATGTTACTAAAGGAAAAAAACCCTCTGAGTTGGGAGGGCCAAGAAGATGAAGATAGGAACAGAGTGTGGGAAGAGTGAAGCACCTTTTACTTGTCAGGCAAACCTTTTCTTATGACTTT
Organism: Hemicordylus capensis; assembly: GCF_027244095.1. Classification (NCBI taxonomy): domain Eukaryota; kingdom Metazoa; phylum Chordata; class Lepidosauria; order Squamata; family Cordylidae; genus Hemicordylus; species Hemicordylus capensis. Next base: position 177,876,580 of record NC_069657.1, on the reverse strand, counting down.
CAGTTGGGGCTTAAAAAGACATCAGACAGGGTTGATATCTGCCTGGAGATGGGGAGGGCACTCTGCCGTTAATGGTAATGAAAGAAAGGTACCCTGCACATCTGCTGGCATCATTCTTCGTTATTGCACATATTCCTGAGACCAGCCTGATTAGCAAATTCTGGGACGGATCTCTTCCACAGATGATACTCTGTTCTGCAGCTAACCCACTCAACTCTTCTCTCATACCAGGCCATCCTTTCCCAGGCACAGGGAATACTTTCTAGTGGGGTATATAGACATCCTGGTTTCTTCTGGCCTGTCCAAATTTTGTTATATTTTTAGAATTGTGCAAAATTGTTTCACCAATATCTGCTGCAATTTGTATACATTTATTTTAAGAAAGTGTTGGGTAGCTAGGTCAACATGTGCATTTCAGATGGTTGTGAATGTATAATGTCAGAGAAGGGGTATATAAAGACTCATTCAGGAAATCTTCCATGTTGAGGTGGACTCATAGTTGCCTCCTTCTTTGCTGTCAATGATGATATAATCCTCTCAATTGGCAGTAAAGTTACCAAAAGTAAAACCCAACACATAACACTGCAAATTTAGCTTAGTCACAGTAACTGGAAAAGCAGGATGGTGATATCATAATAGTATTAACCCGGGGGGGGGCGTGTTTGCCATCTCCACTGTTGCTAGGCTAATTTTAAAGTACATATTTTTGAAAATTGAAAAAGTCACAATGGTTCTTGTTTCTCTATCTATTTACATAAGTGAATGCAATGATGGGACTGATAGTGAAATCTGAGAATTAGGAAAAATCCCTATTATGTGTTAAGTCACAGAAACCATAAAGTGATCTCCTGCACATGGACAGGACACTATTTGTTGTTAGCCTCTTCTAGAAGGCCAAGAGCTGCCTGGGTTGAAATGAAAGTCACAGATTTAGCATACAGTCCAATGAGCAGAATGCTAAGCTGCAAGAGAACATTGCACCCTCAGGACTGGACTGGCACCACCCAGCCATACTGGCTATTGGCACCTTCCAAAACAGGAAGATAGCGGTGTGCACGGAACTGGCTGGCCCGGTTCGGTTGGAGACTGGACTCAAATCAGACTGGGTCAGTTCAGTTTGGCACTCCCTCAAACCCCCCAGTTCGGTCCGGTCTGGGGGGGCTCAAACATTCTTTTAAAAATTTTTTTACACTTACCCCCTTCAGAGGAGTTGTTGGAGGTGGTGGTGGGGGGCTCCTGCGGAGATTCCCGCTCCCCCTGCCGGCCTCCTGGCTCCTTGGCCTGTTCAGGCCTTCCCCCTCCATCGCGGTGGCCGTTTTGGAGGCTGCCACACCTACACAGTTGGCTTCTTTGTGACCCAGGCCATGCAGAGGCCAATTGCTCAGGCATGGCAGCCTCCAAAATGGCCGAGGTGCTGGACAGGGAAGGCCCAAATTGGCCGGTGGTGGCAAAAAGGGAGGCTGGTGGAGGGGGAACCTCTGCAGACCCCCCTGCTACCACCTCCAACAACTCCTCCAAAGGGGGTAAGTTAAAAAAAATTGTATTTTTAAAAAAATCTGTGAACCCCCCGAACAGTTGGGGTGTGTTCAGTCTGGGGTTAGACCAAACAGGGGATGGTTCAGTACAACCCCGAACCATCAAACCTGTTTGCACATCCCTACAGGAAGAATATAAATGCTTTCAGTATAGAGTAAGGCTTTGTCTCAGTATCACAGTCTTCTTGATGCTTAGTTTGTCTGCTTGGCTTTGACTCCTGGCTTGCCTCTGGTCCTGCTTCCCAGTTTACCTTCATGGCTTCAAGTTGTGGCTCTGGCTTTGCATAGCAAGGTTGGAGTGGTTCTTGGGACAAAAAGTGAGGATGGTCCTGACCCTGCCTTATTCTTCAGAGGGGCATGAGGGAGAGCAATGAGAAAGCTGGCACCCAACCCAACCAGCAGATACCCCTCCCTCAGAAGCCCAAGGGGTGCCCCTCCTAGTTCAATTGTAGCTACACCCTGCTTGGCTGCTTCCTGATCCTGTTCTTCTTCCTGTACTCCTGGTCCTGACTGAGTTCTGCGCTACCCTACAGAAGCCGCCCAAAGCCCAGCCTTGGCACATAGTGATTTCAGGCAGCCTTCACATGGTGACTTCTATTTTTCAAGAGATAAGGTCAACTGGACTAAATAGAACTTTATCATGCTACAGACTGGACTGTAAGATTACAGCCCAGTGCAGCTTGTTGTGTACTTTAGTGCACAGTTTCAGGAACAGTGTGTACACCTTCTCCTATGTGAACTGTGACAGGGATGTATTCCTTGTATCTGCCACATAAATGATAAAGAGATCAGTACAGGCTGGACCATGATATACACATATATTGGCCAATCTAACTCAGTACTGCCTACCCCCACATGTACCAGATCTTCAGGATTTCAGGTAGAGGTCTTTCCAGCATTACCACCTTGAGACCTTTAGTTTCAGATTTCAGAACCAGATCTCTTACATATGTAAAACATGTGCTTTCTTAAAGGGTATGTCCCATCACAAAAGTGACAAGAATCAGACACATTTATTCAGTCTGTGTGCGGGATTCAAGTATAATTACATTTGAAAGCCCTGCAAAGCACTGTCCTCAGCAAAGAAATCTAAACTTCAATAACTTACTTTTAGGACTTTATCCTGGTGATGGTAGACATGAGGCTCTTCATCCTTTCATTTCTAAGATTTCATTGTAAAGTCTGGCTATAATATTATAAAGAGCAGAGTGAACAAACAAAATCCTGTATGTGTCATCCTTCATTTTACGTGGCAAAACACACATTCTGCTTCATCACCTTTTTTTGTGCACACTACAACTGTTCTGGATTGGCCAACAGGAACCATACATCAAAATCAAGTAGCTACATGCAAAATCTCCTCAGTCTATAAGGAAAGCACATATTCATTTGTATGGAAAGAAATATGTTGGGAGAAGGTGTTATCATGCAAATCCCCAAGACAGAGATTGAAACTTTGTTTTACAGTCAACGTGGCATGAAGCTTTCCTTTTGTGTGAATAGCCATATATTCCTTCATGCTGATGACTTCCACTATGAGCACAAGCTTTTGCCTAGTTTTAAAATATCTTTTAAAAAAAATTCAGTTAGTCATCAGTTATTTACTAGGGTGCTTTTAAGGAAAGGGTTGGTTTGTGCTAGGGCTGGGTAACTTCTGATACAGGAACAGTTTGTTTCAATATAGGTGAGAGAATGATCTTTTGTAAACTTTATGCAATGGCAATTATTCATCTGCCAATAGTTGGTATTTTAAAACATGCTACACATTTTGTCAAAACAACATTTTCTAGAAATTTAGGAATAGCACATTCAATTGGTCCAGATCTCCACCGAAATCTCAGCATGTAATTAATTTGTTAAGCATGTTTTATATAACAAAAACACAAGGAGAATGATTGAAGACATGAAAGAAGGCACAAGATGTACAGATATATCAATCCCATTTAGCTGGTATTATTGCTTAGCCAGATTGCATGATATTTAAACAACTATTTTGACTGTTAAATGGTGTGTGTATACACACACACACACACATCAAAGCGAAGGTGCATTAATAAAAACCTAACGTTTTTAAAAAGGGTTTGAAATTGTAAAATTATTTGTAAATATGTATGAATGGATCAGCATTATACATTTCAAAAAATATGCAATAATTTATGTATAATTATGAATGGGCACAACAAGCTGTTAATGGACTAATCTGTTGATAAGCAATATTTCTTCCTAATACATAACAGTTTCAAGGCAGGGTTGACATTCTGCTCAGTGGTATGCTAGTGTTAGGGACCCACTGGGGTCGCTATGCAATGTGAAAGCAGCCCCAATGGTGTAGTGCAACAGGGCAGTTGCACAAGAACATCCATATAGTTGCACAGCACTACTTCAATTTTCTTCGGTTAACAGCACTGAGGCCGCCTTTTATATTGCACATCGGTCCGGGTGGATCCCTAACACCAGCATACTGCTGTTATCCAAGGTTATGCCATGCCAAAGGCAAGGGGTGTTTATGTGTTGTATATTCAGTGAATCTCTTTAAAAGACACAAGCATTGGCCAAAAAGGACTGAACCTCAACTTCAATATAAAGCTATCAATTGGTAGCAATACATGCAGGCACTCTTCATAAGTTAGACAGAGCGTTTGTATCTGTTCTTGCGTACAACTTGTTGCATGAAAGAGCATTTTCACTCACTCAAAATGTTTGAGGCAGTGCCTTGACATTACCTCACAGCCACGACTGCCATTGCACATGAAGCTACAGCTGTAATCCAAAGAGATAATTCTGTCTTTCAACTCTGTTCAGAATGACATATTTTGCAAAATAAAAAACAAAAACCCCTCTAAGCTCAGCCAAGGAGCCCTATGCACAAGTAGAATGTGCTGCAGAACCTGGTATGTGTGCATGCATGTGCATATGTGCATGTGCTGATTTTCCATTTGAACTGCAGCCCTTTGTGTAATACTAAATCCTCCTAGGGAGAGTTCCCTGGTGTTTAGAAGTAGCTTTTTGGAGGGCTTTTAGCAACGCCCCCACCACAAAAATCTCCTCAGATTTATGCACAGATATATCCTCAGATATATGCACAAAATTCGATAGCCTGCCTGAAGATATATGTGTGGTGTTAAATCCATTCCCAGACTATGAGGATCTTTGGGATTGGTGAATACTAGGGTCAGGATGATAGGTTCTAAAATCAGGTGATTAGATTGCTGGGATACCTCAGCTAGAGAGAACTAGAGAAGTTATAAGAGCCCTATTTGGATTTTGCAAGCTAGATATATACATAGTACACACATAAGGATCTGTATTCGGGAACAACACATATACAATAGCAGACTTCCTGTCTCTAATGTGCATTTGAGGGGGCCTGTATGCAGCATCACTTTTCAAATGAATACATTTACAGTCATCCACACACAAAAGGTGTGCATGTGTACAGACATCTGTACGCACAATGTAATGTCTTAATAGTGTCCATTTGATATAGCTAATATGACTTATTTTTCATTAAGGTGGTAAACCTGTGTCTGGGATATACCACTTGAGTCTGCCAGCAGGGTGCACACATTGAACTGAGTGCTGTTCAGAAAATAAAAACTCTAGCATATAAAATGAATAAGTAATGAAGAAGGTTGGACTAGAATACTTCTCCTTGGCATTTTTTCAGTGTGGGAGAGAGTTTAAAACACGTAGTGCTTTCTATGTTGGGGGCATTTTGAAAAATGAAACAGCATTCAATCATGTGAGTCCCTAGCTGCCGTCTGAAGTGGTAGAGTCCAAAACACAAATTTACCACCTCATGACAACCGTAATGCGTGGCAGAACAGGTGGGCTGCAGTTGCTAAAGTTTCCTCAATTCTGGGTCAAGGTCAGCCACATACCAGCAATTTAGATGACAGCCATTTGGAGTACAGTGAAAGCAGAAGACTCACATAGAGCAAGCTGGCAAATACTTGGCATTCTTAAACTAATTAACTCCCCAGACAAATGAAAATATTATAGTCTGGAATAGTTTGGTATCTGTTGTTAATCTCCAGAATTGTGAGGAAAAAGCAGTATGTTATTTGGAGAAGAAATAGCAAGCAAAACAGATTTGGTTCATAGAACTTTATGAGAATTGCATTCGGTTGCAGATTGTACATAATCTGGATTTAAATATAAAAATATTTATTGTTTTACTGTACATTATATAAAGCCTGTGCTGCTGTTTTTTCTTTGTTTAGGTTTTAAGAGAACCATATTCACCAGCATTAAAGTGCAGCCACTTGCTTCCAGCACTGTCTAGGGTGTGGCTTCTTTAGCCCAGCCTTGTTTGAATGGAGTATGAGACATTGGGGCTGTTTTGATTGGCTCTGTGGCTTTGGAGGTGGGGAATGCTCAGTTGTTTCAGTTCATGCCTCCACAACCTCCTAGCCATGTTTTAGGAAGCAACCCTCCCTTCCTTCCTGGACATAGTGTAAGCTCTGCCTGGTGGCCATTGTGGGGGCCAGGTAGGAATGATTTGGCCCATGGCAGATTGGCATTGGTCGTGGGTCCGTTTTTGTTTTTGCCTACCTCACACTATTGTTCTTTAGCTAGTTAGTTTTCCTTGGTCACAACAGCAGGTACTGTGCAACATACTGTTGGAGATGGAGTTCCAGTGCATCGACCTTTTGCACCTACTATCCTAATGACCACTAGAGGCATTGGGAGTAGAGCCAGTGAGTGAGGGTCTCCTTAACTGTTCTACCTGTCTCTACAGTATCATCCCTGATCTGACTCTTCTGCACTTCCTGTGCTGAGTCACAATCCTTCCTTTCCTCCTAGAGAGAAGATGGAAATATCTCTCTCCCTCCTTACCTATTCATTATGTAATCCTTTCGATTAGGTTTAGGTCTTTCCTATCCAAGTGTACTTAACCAATAAATATTTAGTATTTAGTTCTACAAAGATCTCCATGTGTTTTCTCTAAATAGCTGCAGCAACTAAACCATCCTCTGCTACATACTCTGTAACTGGAGTCTGTGCTCATTCCTTAGTGCTCTGCTGTTTTACCTACTGGGGGTAAAAAATAACAATCCCCAACACATACATGGGTAGTGTAGGGTCACTGAGCACCTTGAAGCATGCATCTGGCACGAAGAAGAATCCTTAACAGTCCCTAGATGATTTACTGCTCAGAGAGCACTGGCTTGGACTTCCTCTAACCTGTGGTGGGGTTACCAACATTAAAGGCTATATGGCTAGAGGGGGGTGATTCCTTAAGCAGGTGCCTTGACACTAGGTTGGCAAAGAGGGAGAGCATCTGCCTTAAGGCTGAAGCTGTCTAGAGCCAAGGTGTGTCACCTTATGCATTTTGGTTGGACTTGCACTGATGGCAGCTAGTCCCTAGCTACCACACTGAAGGGGGTGGAGATCCAAGCCTCCTTATTGATTGAGTTTTGCTCAATGACAATAAAGTTGTGGTCCATTTTTAACTCCAGGTACATGTACCATGTCTTCATTGAGTCTAGGTGCAAAGAGTACACAATGCACTGCTTGCATACTGTAATGTAGAAAAAGACAAGACACCAAACAGTAAAACAAAACAAAACAAAAAAAGAAAGAAAGAAAAAGAAAGAAAGAAAGAAGCAGCAGCAAAGGAGAATGGGAGGTCAAAAGGAGAATATATACTACAAAGGAAAAATAAATATATCTAAAATATTTGCTGTTCCTCTTTGATGTCAGTAGGCTTTTAGAATAACCACAAACTGAGAAATATGCATAACTATCAAAGGTTTCAACATACAAGTTTGAAATGGCAAGGTGCATATTTTCTCAGTTCCTTTTTTGCACACTATGGACCTTCATCTTGCCAAATTTGGAAGTTCTCCAGTGCCCTTTCCTTCCATTCAACAGGTGAATGCCTTTGTTTTTGCCTAATTCATATAGGAAAAATCAAAGTAAGTTATGAATGATATTCAGAATCTGTTTTAAGGACATGTTGGTTTTATGATCCAGGTCTACTGCACAAGACAAGCAAAATTATATTTAATGGGTGTGAAGTGTTTGATGGAGAATCTCAAAAATAGAATCCATCAGGGCTCCATTTTGTCTCCAATGATTTTTAACATCTACATGAAACTACTGGGAGAGATCATCAGGGGATTTGGTGCAGGGTGTTATCAGTATGCTGATGACACCCAAATCTACTTCTCCATGTCAGCTTCATCAGGAAATGGCATAACGTCCCTAAATGCCTGCCTTAAGGCAGTAATAGGCTGGATGAAGGATAACAAACTGAGACTGAATCCAAATAAGACGGAAGTGCTCACTGCAGGAAGTTGCAGTTCGGGAAATGGGATAGATCTGCCTGTTCTGGATGAGATGACACTCCCCCAAAAGGAACAGGTTCGCATTTTGGGAGACCTTCTGGAGCCACCTGATACCTCAGGTGGAGGTGGTGGCCAGGAGTGCTTTGACTGGTTTGCCAACTACACCCTTTCCTGGAAGTGAGTGACCTTAAGACAGTGGTGCACATGCTGGTAACCTCCAGGCTTGAATACTGCAATGTACTCTACATGGGGCTGCCTTTGTATGTAGTCTAGAAGCTGCAATTGGTGCAGAATGCTTCTGCCAGATTGGTCTCCAGGATGTCCTGCAAAGACCATATTACTATCATTCTAAATGACCTACACTGGCTATCAATAGGTTTCTGGGCAAAATAAAAAGTGCTAGTTATTACCTATAAAGCCCTTAATGGCTTGGGCCCACGGTATTTAAGAGAACACCTTCTTTAGTATGAACCTGCTGCCTACTGAGATCTTCAGGAGAGGTTCACCTGAGGGTGCCGCCAGATTGTCTGGTGGCAACTCAAAGGCGTGCATTCTCTATCATTGCCTCAGGACTGTGGAATGCACTTCCTGCTGAGATTAGAGCTGCTCTATCCATGCTGGCTTTTAGGAAACAACTAAAGACACATTTCTTCAGCCAAGCTTTTTAGTTAGCTGGTGTTTTTATGGATGTTTTAAATCAGATGCTATATGTTTTAACTGTTAAATTCTTTGTTTTATGCTGTAAACTGCCTAGAGACTTTGATAGTGGGAGGTATAAAAATGTATTAAATAAATAAATAATAGTATCCAACCTCCAAATGGGCTCCTAGAAGACCTCTCCTCTATGGATCACTAAAGTGTGTGTTTATGTGTATGTGAGTGTGTGCATGTGCATCACAGTGAGAAATCTATTTTATTTCCCAGAAGAAGCAGTGCACACACTCAGCCAGAAGTCACTGAATGGCTAGACACTTAAGTGATAATGAACATGCATATCACATGGGTCCATCTTTTCAGGGGGGGAAAGTCTAGCAGAAGTTGTTTCTATCCCTTTTACATAAGCAGGAGCCTTCATCATGATACTCCGAATGTATCATCATAGCACACGCTTTATGAAATATACATGTTGAACATCCATCAAATGCAGCAAAGGCATCCGCCTTGTTTAAAGTATGCACAGGAGTAATATTACACATATGAATAGCGCTCACTTCTGCCTCATGAGGCCTTATCTAAGGCCTTTATTTTTCTCATTAAGTCCCATAGTATACTGCCATGCAAAGCCCTCACTCCAAACAAATGAAACACTCAGTGGTAGGAATCAGTTCAAAATGTACGGAATAATGTAAATTATACATGTTTAAGAATCATGCAACATATTTAGCAGCCTCTACCCCTCAGTCTATCAACTACATAAAAGGCAGTTTTAAAAATAGTGCCTAAATACATATTTAACCAATTGACCAGAATGGCACTGAAGGAGTTGTAATGTATTTTGAAAAATTGCCTAAATACATATTTACCCAATAGACTGTAAAAGCTCATTCAAAAGCTTTCTGGTCTCTTGGGTACATAATACGTGTTTTTTAAAACTGCCTGACTATATATTTACCCAATAGACCAGAACAGCTCTCAAGTAAATAATACACATTATATAACACTCTGTCAATATTTTTTTCATCCTTTTTTCAAACTAGGAAACACAGAGAAATAAAGGAGAACAGCAAGCAACAGTGGCTAAACATTCTGAGTGAGTGATGTATTTCAGAAGAACCATACCTGCACTACACACTGCATATGCAACTAAAATCCCTTTCTATAGTACTTCCCAGCTGCATAACTGCTCTACCTGTGGTGATCTAGTAGCTTCATCCAGAAAGGGGATGAAGTGGGTTTTGAATCCTACTGTGAAAGGGTCACTTGAAACTAGAGCTTTATCAACCAAGTCAAGTGAGCCGTATTACGTTCTTATTCATCATCATCATTTCATATTGCCACCTTGACAGTCTGAAGGGCAATTCTAGATTGCCACCAAAGTGTTGCTTAGGACAAAATGTTGCATCATATGAGGAGGAAAGTAAAGGCTGATGGCTGGCATACTGACTACTGAAGCACACATGTGACGAGGGACTGAGGGAAGTAACTGGATCTTACGCGCAACTCCCTCCAGCCACTCTACACTCTTGCACAGTGTGGTGCAAGTGGTAGAAATGGGAGGGCCAGCAATGTATCTCTTCCTCTCTTCCAGATCACTTCTGGTACCCGGGCAGAGCGGGCTGCTTATAATGCTTGTGCCACAGTGCACTTGTAGAGGGACTGGGGAAGTTGTTCATGAGCTCCAGTTGGATCCCCATAGTCCACCTTTATACATGAGCCTTGGTGGTCAAGATGTTAGCCAGTCAAATTTCTCAGGGAGGAAAGCATATCTGCACAACCCTAGTCAGTTCAAATAAGCACAATGAGAATGAGGCTTGAAACAATGAAGAATCCCATGACACCTGAACATCTAATAACTTTACAGCAGTAAGAAGTTTCTTATGCAAGAATCCACTTCATCACATCAATGAAGTGGCCAATGAATGTGAGTGTGTGTGCGCGCGCACTCTCTCTCTCATATGCACACACTAATCTACCTGTATGGTGGGAGAAGAGGTTGTTATGCAAAGTGATTCTGAAACGATGTTCCTTTGTCTTATAATCTCAGCAGAAAAAAGTATCTTCTCTGCCAAGATTCATCCAAGACCTTCACATTCCACATCATACAGCTGATGCTATAGGTTCTTGCCTGAGAAAGCTATTGTCATCAAACCACCCACATCCCCTCATGCAGTATGTCTCTTTGTTGGTTTTTGCTGCAACAGAATAGAGCACCATGCATGGTCTCACATGCACATACCAAGTGTCCATTTGGTAATGTGTGTTGTGTTGGTTTTCTTTGATGACTGAAAACTTTTACCTTAGGGAATTAATTTATAATACAGAGCAGGAAAGGTTGTAAACCCATTGCTCTTCAGATGATGGGGAACTACAAAAAAGGACCTCAGTAGTGGAACATAATTTTTGGAAGTTCATATTTAAAAAAGCAGTTCCTGAAAATACATTGGTCCTAGACCATAGGTCATCAAAGGTAAAAAGCAGCACATGGTAGAAGACACTGATTAAGTTTGTGGTTTGCAATGCCATGTCCTGTCAGTGGCTTACATGAAGTATTGGTGGAAGAAGATGATTTCCAAGTCATACAGTTCTTTAGTCTATACTACATTGTAGTTATCAACTGAAAAGCAATAGGTCAGGGCTTGGCATAGTAAGTGAAGGAGCAATATTATGGTAGGGCTATCTACACTTATTATGTACAATATTATTATCTACCGTATTATGGTAGGGCTATCTACTACAATCTCCATTAGTATTGGGCAATAGCAGCTGAGCATAATTCATGGGTAACACAACACAACCTCTTGCAAAACCAAATAATGCATGTTATAGGATTGCATACTACCCACCTTGATTAGCCCACCCTTTGTCCAATCAGTAAACACATTACACAATACATATGAAACATTACATTACATTAGACAATGCAATTATATTAGCACTGATGGTTAAAAATTAGCACATACAAAAAAATTTGATCCGATCAGAATCTGACCGGATCTGATTTTAAAAATATCAAAATAGGATTCTTGGGCCCTGGGGTTGTCGGATGCCCTGTTGGAGTTGGATTTCTGGTCAGAAATCCAACCTAACTTCCGATTGTTCTCCATAAGGTCAATGGGGAAATGTAAAAAAAATTCAGGAAAAATAAAAGGTGGGCTAGGACTTCAAAATTTGGAACAAATGAAGCACAGGATGCAAGGACTCTGTGTAGTGAATTTGAAGTGAATTGGACAATCCTGAAATTTTTAATGGTTTTTTTTTTTTACAAGGCATTGTACAAGAGCACAACTCTGGCAAGGTAAGCAAGTAAGTAACAAAGGAAGCAAGAGCAAACACACCAGGAGGAAAGAGACCTTGATAATGAGGCAAGACTGGCCTCAGACAGGAAGCCTCTTATACTCTTCCAGCTACAGGAGGAGCCAGTGGTTGATCTAAAGCAGGCCTGCTCAACTTAGGCCCCCCAGCTGTTTTTGGACTACAACTCCCACAATCCCCAGCCAAAGTGGCCAATAGCCAGGGATTATGGGAGTTGTAGGCCAACATCTGCAGGAGGGACAAAGTTGAGCAGCCCTGATCTAAAGGAATGGGGCTTATGAAGTTCCTAAAGGATTAAAAACCTGTAGCAGTGCAGAAAGCTGCCACAAGGGCAACACCATGCAGAGCCTCAAACCAGACAGAAGATGATAGTGAACTGACTTAGCTATGGGCATAGTAAAGGAGTTGCACACTCCAATAACTCAGCACATATTGACTGCCTTTGGATATCACACCAAATCTAGAAGCAACCATGTGAGAGGCTTGGGTTTGTGGTCGTCTGGATGCGGGAAACCTCAGTTCCATTAGAATAGCAAACCAAGGTTTCTGGCCACAAACCTGAATTGGTACCCTTGGTTCCTCCTTGGTTTTGCCACCAAAAACTCCGATTGGAAAGCAGCAGTGTGTCATCCAAAGGCTGCCAGCTTTTGGAAGCGGAGTTGAGGGTAGGAAGCTTCTCCCTCTCTCCATCTCCAATTGGCTGCCGTGGCTATACTTCATGAGGATGAAGCCCGCACAGCCAGTTCCTCCCCATATTTTATTTACATATTTATTTATTTATTTATTCGATTTCTATACCGCCCTTCCAAAAATGATTCAGGGCAGTTTACACAGAGAAATAATAAATAAATAAATAAATAAATAAATAAATAAATAAATAAATAAATAAGAAAGATGGATATCAGACTCCAGATCGGAATTGTCTGGGAACACGGAGGAGGCAATGGGGGCAAACTGTGGGTCTGTTGGGCCCGCAGTTTCCCGTTATGTGTGGAAGTGGCCATTGACTCCAATATTGAAAGCTGCCAAAAGTGGGCTGAGTGAGGGTCAGATAAATTGCAAGCTATCATCTTGGTGATGTAATCACATGGCCATTTTATCATGAGCATCATAGAGTCAGGTTTTTTCCCACCACATTCTTCATTCTTCACCCACACCAATTTGCTTTTGTGGCTTGACACTGGATATATCATGAATGAGTGAACACATGAATTATTACCATAGGCGGAACTGGGGGGGGGGCAGGCAGGGCACGGGCCCTAGGTGCCACTGAGGGGGGGCGCCATGCCAGTTCCTGCCACCCCCACCCCATTGCCCACCTGCCCAGCCCCAGGGCCCCTCAGCCACTTGCCTCCAGCTCCGGCCTAGGATCGGGGAGGCCTAGGATCGGAGAAGCCTGCAAACTGCAGAGCTCTTCTCAGCTGATCGGCAGGTGGGCGGGGCTTCCAGAGAGGCCTCGTGTAGTAGGCCTCCCTGAAGCCTGAACTCGGCAAGCCCCAAGGGAGGCAGGAAGGAGGCTGGCAGACCCTCCCTGCAGCAGACCAGACCATCCAGCACAGCTTTTGCAAGGTAGGCTGTGAATTCCTTTTTGTGGTTACCCCCATATATAGGGATCTGCTTGCCACAGGGCTTTGAAATGGGTGGTGGGGCAAGACTGAGAAGTCTCTGAATATTTAATTTAAAACAGACTGAAAAATGTGCTGGCTTTAAAAACAAAAACTATCTAAGGCCTATAAGTGGCTTGTTTCATGTTGGAAAATTACAAAAACTTCTGGAACAAATATTTATTTATTCATTCTTTCATTCATTCATTTATAAATGCACTTAAGTTCAAGTTGTTTTGCAACCCAGAAGGTCTGAGTGAGAACTGTGAAGCATGTGATGTGCTTTTATTTTATTTTATTTTTCTTGTGTGTGAACTGCTCTCCAATAACTTGCAGGGACTTCAGGGTCAATCTGGCCAACATGTGAATGCAGCACCTCCATTCCAGAGGAGATGTGTGTTAAAGTGCTTTAAAGCCTCGTGTGAAAAACCTCCTGGAATCAAACTTTACTGAATTTGTTCAGAATTCTGAGAAAACAAACATAGGCTCACCCTGCATGGTTGAAAGTCTCCTTTGCTAATCTGCAGCGAGGGGGCCATTTTAATAATTAGCGTTGCTAGTGTGTTCTAGGCATTAAAAGTAGCACAAATATATAGTACTCAATGTATATCACTATATACTGTGAAGTGTGCATGTGTGTATTCAGTGAAATGTATTTCCAGGCAGCATACTTATTTTGAAATATTAGACTTAAATCCTTGGGGGTCTGGGGTGTGTGGAGGCCCTGGACTTTGAGGGGCTGGGGGCCCATTTTAAAATCTCATCTTGGCCCATTCCAACCTTGCTATGCCCCTGGCGGTCACTACACATGGGTTTCTGCACAACACCTGCACAGAAGAAACTTCCATGTAGAAAATGTGTCTCTTGTAAATTGACCCTGCATTTTCCATCCATGACTGGGATATTTGAGAGTTAGAGTCAATAATAAAAGAACAGCACATTGCTTGTGACAGGAAGGGGCAAATTACAATGATTTCTTAGTCTGGCAGGGGCTGGTTTTGGCCCTGGCAGAACTTGGCTGTCTGCTCCTGTTGCAAATGCCTCTGTCTAGTGTGGCAAACTAATGTATCCTCCTCCCTCTTGGTGTCAAAGTAAGCACTGGTGTGGTGAATGCACATACTGTATACCCCATCATGAGCCTACAGTCATCATAAGACAAAGGCTGGCAGGAATCATTCACTGGTTTATAGACACACCACCACCACCACCTTCTTCTTCCCCTATTTTGCTAGTGGCTATTTGGGCAGGTGATCCTCTAGGACAAAGGCATGTTTTTTAAAAAGAATGAGATGAGACAGAGAAAATGACACTTGGAATCCTCGCATAACTCCTGACTGTTGTTCTAAGTCTTTTACAGAGATAGCTCATGTTTTCAGGTTTTGATCAACAACCATGTCTAGATGGTACAGTGTTCCTTTTAACAAGGATTTCCAGATATTGTTGACTACAAGTCCCATCATTCCTGTTTGGACAGGGGCGCAATTTCAGTGCTTGCCCTAGGTGCTATTTTCCCTAGTTACGCCTCTGATTATTACTTACTTGAGTTCACATAATGGCTGGTTCAAATCAATGAATGAAGACATGTTCTTCCTACACAATCATATACAGTGGTCCCTCGACTTACGAAGATAATCCGATCCGAACGCACGTTCATAGGTCGGAATTTTCGTAAGTCGAAAAGCGCATCCACGGAGGTCCGGAACACTCGTAAGTTGAGGAAACCACATCTAAAAATTCGTAGGTCGAGGAAGCCGCATCTAAACCGGCAACGACTTCCGGTATTTTTTGTCGTTCGTATGTCGAATCCTTCGGATGTCGAGTGCTTCGTAAGTCGAGGGACCACTGTACTCAAGTATGCAATCATGTGACAAACTTCCTGGATGCACAGGGATGCCTGCAGTCACTTCTGTTATTGCAGGTACTGTTCGTCAGCCTACCATAGTCATAGAAACTGTACAGGATGTCCCCATGTAAAAGGTTGCCTCATAGCAAGCAGCTGTGTACCTGAGTACCTCACTGTGTGATAGAATAGGTATCCCTTGTTTATGACTTGTGTAGAGATGCTCTGTAATTTGCTAATTCAGATATTCAGGAGACTAAAGAGTTCAGATACTCGGGAGGATGAACTTCAGACTAAGACAGAAAGTGTGGACAAACAATAAATCAGAAATATTTAAATGTAACATAGGAAGCTGCCATATACTGAGTTAGACCATTGGTCCATCTCTCTCAGTATTGCCTACACAGACTGGCAGTGGCTTCGTCAAGGTTGCAGGCAGGAGTCTCTCCCAGTCCTATCTTGGAGAATCCAGGGAAGGAACTTGGAACCTACTGCTCTTCCCAGAGTGGCTCCATCCCCTAAGGGGAATATCTTCCAGTGCTCACAAATCAAGTCTCCCATTCATATGCAACCATTCATATGCTAAGCAGGTGGACCCTGCTTAGCAAAGGGGACAAGTCACGCTTGCTACCACAAGGCCAGCTCTCCATCCCTTTGTGCCTCAAAATCAATAAAGTCAAAACCTGTGATCAAAGGCGTAGATCAGCAATCACTAGTGATTTAGATAACATGGTAGTTCATGCCAGATTCATCAGTGTGCATATATGCCTTTTGTTAGTAAATATTCCCTAAGAAACAAGCTGGGAGTACCTTCCATCTCATATAAGCTGCTTGGAAATCCTTCCGATGATGGTAAACTTTTTAATACAGTTAGCCTCGGCAGGATGTGATATACTGTTCTGTAAGTGAAGGCTTCCGTATCCTCTCACCATTCCTACTGTTCTCCAAATTCCCATTCGTGGGTGATTTAAATGAACACCACAAATATTGCTAGCACTAAATTTAATGCAGAACAAATCCATGAAGTTTAAAGTAAAAGTATATTGACTTCCAGCAAAATCATAAGGGTTTAAAAAAGAAAAGAAAAAGAATTTCCAGTAGGATTTCAGTTTTTTGTTGTATCCCTTCCAAGCTTTCTATTCACTATTGAGAAGCTTTCCTGCAAGACACAAAATTCATTGTGTAATATTTTCTAGCAGACTGCGGGAGTGTAAAAGTGTACACTGCTTCCTTCAAAAATGGAATCATCTTTCACAGATGTAGATGTGAGCTTGTCATGCCAAGAAGAGACAGATGTGTCTCTATTCACTGAGGGACAGGTGCGGAGGAAGAAGAAATAAAACATTGGTAGAAATGTAAGCAACTGCATCACTGTCAAATAAATAAATTTGATGCCAAAAGAAAAAAAAGTTTGTTGTATGAGTCCCCCCGCCCCCAGCCACCAGAATATATTTCTTTTAAGTGGTAGTTAACTATACTTCCTTCATATTTGATTTTTTAAAGTCCTAAAATTAAAATAATTATAATACAAATGCTGTATAGCCAATGCATATGGTGTGAATGCTTGAGAATGCAGACACCATGTTTTGTGTGTAATTTGAACCTATGGGTCAATTTTCCTAAAATGCTTAAAGCCACAGGCCTTATCACTTTCTAATTAAACCGTATAATCCACAGTAATCCCATTGTATGTAGTTTGAGGGTTACAACTTAAATGATTTATTATGAGCCGGAGTTCACCCTTTGAAACACACTTTTGAGTAATTTTCACTGAGCTCAACCGGACTTAAATATGTAAAAGTAATTATGTACATGTTTCCTTTTTCAGATATCCTGAAATAATATCCTAAGAATTCTTATTCCCTCCTCTTCCAAATTCACGACTTGCCAGGAAATATTTTTCATATCCAGCTGATGTTGGTCCTTGTGCCCAGGATTGTCTATTGAGAATGCTGAAGACAGACATTATACGAAAACAGAGCTCATAGGGTTATTCTCAAGTTGCAGTACAAGCCATTCCTCCTCTTGCTGTTGCATGTGCATACCTACAACTGAATGCTGGTTCAGCCATGGGCATTATCCTCCCTCCAGGCTGCAAGCATTCTGCCTGCCTTTTAAAAGCACCACATGATCTATCTATCTAGCCATTTGTTGACTTTTTGACTAAAATGGACATTTAAAAAAAATGGGCAAGACTGTTATTGAAAAGGAGGAGGAGAATTTCTGGGTGACGCAATAGAACCAGCCAATCAGCACCTGGCAGGCACACAATAGGAACCAACCAATCAGCACCAGGCAGGCACAGACAGCCTCTGCTTGAAACTTGAAAAACCATTTTTCTTTTCAGAGTTTGACCCTGAGAGGAATAGGAATGCTTGAACGGCAAGTATTGAGGTCATTGTCAGAGCAGCCTCACACTCTAAACATGTATGTTCTGTGCAATGGCATCAGGCCCGTTGCTGAAATCGCCAGTGGCAACCATTCCATAAGGATCACGAGGAGAGGGGAACTCTCATCCTTACTCTTAAGCACTAGGAGGTGGTGGCGGATGTTGGGGTGTTGCATCATCCTGGACCTATAAGCCTGTTTGCATAGTGCTGATTGAAGCACTCACTGCTGCCTTTCAGAGTCTGAAGGTAAGAGCTGGAATTTCTCCTCACCTCTCCTCATGAAGCAGCCACTATGAGTTTTATGTTAACAAACCAGTTGCTATTGCTTATTTTTATTTTATTTATTTATTGTTGAATTTATATACCGCCTTTCATTAAAAACAACCTCAAGGCGGTTTACAAAAGTTTAAAAAAAACATACAATAAAATGACAATAAAAATATTAAGCAAAAAATATAAAAACAGACCAAATTAAAAACCTATAAAATACAAGCATAAAAAACTATACACAGGTAAAAACACATGGAAGTAGCCATGTAAAAGCCTGGATAAAAAGCCAAGGTTTAACAAGCATTCTAAAAACTGAGATGGAGTCTGTGGAGCTTATGTGTTGCAGTTCAAGCTTGGAGCAACCTACCTTTAAAAGCAAGATCCCAGAAAATAAACTGAAGCTATAAATTGAGGCGATTCATATAAGCAGTCACCTTAAGTGGCACAGTGGGGAAATGCTTGACTAACAAGCAGATGGTTGCCAGTTCGAATACCTGTTGGTACTATATTGGGCAGCAGTGATATAGGAAGATGCTGAAAGGCATCATCTCATACTGTGCGGGAGGAGGCAATGGCAAACCCCTCCTGTACTCTACCAAAGAAAATCACAGGGCTCTCTGGGTGCCAGGAGTCGAAATTGACTTGTTGGCACACTTTACCTTTATTCATATGAGCAGCATTTGAGATTGTGTGTGTGCTTGGGCTGCATGGAAACCAAGTGCACACAGAGTTGGGTGCCTAGAGCACCCAACTCACAGGGTAATCCACCAATGCACCACGCTGGTCGCACAGTGCTTGATGAGATTCTTGGAGGCTGGGACTCATTTTCCTGGCCTCCAGTGATCCACGCCGCCGGGAGCAGCATGAATTGTGTGGGTGCATGACAGCATGCTGAAGAGGAGCTCCTTGCTCATCTGGGGGAAAGGTAGGTTCAACCTTGCCTTCCCCACTGCCCACCTTCCCTTTCCCATTATGGTCATGAGAATGACTTTATTGTCAGGCGGGGTTTGGGTCAGCACACTGGATATGATTGGCTTGCTTATGCAAAACATATCTCTAAAAAGGAAGGAAACCTGAGAAAGGAATTTCAGATGTGGAAAGGGAAGGCAGCTATGTAGCTAGTTTGTTTCATTTGACAAACCTTCATAGGCCTAGAGTACCTACCTTATGAGGCAAGGCTACAACACCTGGGGCTTTTTGGTTTAGAAAAATGACAATTGCGGGGAGACACGATAGAGGTCTATAAAATCATGCATGGTGTGGAGAAAGTGGATAGAGAGAAATTCTTCTCCTTCTCACATAACACTAGAACCAGGGGTCATCCCATGAAATTGATTGCCAGGAAATTTCATCAGACAAGTACTTTTTCACACACAACAACCTGGATGGCTTTAAGAGGGGTTTGGATAACTTCATGGAGGAGGGGTCTATCATCAGCTACTAGTCGGAGCACTATAGGCCACCTCCAGCCTCAGAGGCAGGATGCCCCTGAGTACCAGTTGCAGGGGAGTAACAGCAGGAGAGAGGGCATGTCCTCAGCAACTGCCTGTAGGCTTCCAGTGGCATATGGTGGGCCACTGTGTGAAACAGGATGCTGGACTAGATGGGCCTTGGGCCTGATCCAGCAGGGCTGTTCTTATGTTCTAACCTTGTTAATGTTGCTTGTTAAACATAGATCTTGTTGGAAATAACTATTAGAGCAAGTAGAAATAAGATGAGGAAAGAAAGAAACATTTCAAATTGAGGATGACACATGAGCAGAAACCTTTTGTAATTTAGCTGTTGCCAACTTGCTTGGCTATACCTTTTCAAACTCCATGTGGGGACTCAAATTTGAATTGTCCCTGACATAAACTCTCTGCAAGCATTTAGGTGTAGAGGCTAACCTGGACATGCCGAGTTTTGCATAAGTAGTCGGGGTGTGCATGGACCAGAAATTGCAGTTCGGCTTGAATTCAAGTTTGGCAGTTTGGGCAACTAATACTTGTAAAGGGGAATCTGGTGAGGATTCCCCTGTACAAGTACAGGAGTGAGTGGGAGTCAATATAAGTACAAAGGTGGCCAGGCGGGGCGGTGAGAGAGGTAAAAAGATCCTTACCTGGCTGGCACGGTTGCCGATGCTGTCTCTTGCCCCACCCCACCCCAGCGTGGCCCCAAGCGTGTGCAAAGCCTCATTTAACAAGCTGTCCATGCGGCAGCAGTGCAGTTCTGGCCTCTGCAATAGATACATTTACTGGGGAGATGGCCGTCTTCATTGTGCCCTCCCCCCCCCATTTCTGGAACGCTCTCCCCAAGGAGGCTTACCTGGTACTTAGCGATATGAGATTTTGCACCAGACACGGGCTGACATGCAGACTAACAAAATGTGGGTGCTGGCGAGACATGCCAGTGCTGCTGCTGAGTTCCTGACTAAAGCAACAGCGGTGCTCACACAAGAAGGCAAATTTTGGTGCCATCACCTTCCCCTGGAAATGCTTTGTGCCACCGGCGGGTGGGGGGCTGTGCAACTCTCAAGGACATATTTTCAGGTGACTGGAATGCATCTGAAGGAAGGGCAGCTTGCTTCATCCCTTCATGTGATGGCCAGTGCTGCATTAGTTGAACCCATCAGGAGCACCAATGGATCTCACCTAGCACCCACACTTTGTTAGGTGACTTATACATTATGCTAGGCTTTAAGTTTATGCTAACACCTTAAGTGGCTCAGCGGGTAAATGCTTGACTAATTCTGTGCTGGAGGAGGCAATGGTAAACCCCTCCTGTATTCTACCAAAGAAAACCACAGGGCTCTGTGGGTGCCAGGAGTCAAAATTGACTTGATGGCACACTTGACTTAGGCTTTTTAATTTGTGATGGGAAGTATTTTAATTGTAGCTGTTTTATCCTGCCTTGTCTCTTAGACTTCAGAGCATTAAAGCACAATGTCCCTTTCATTTCCAAATACAACTCTATAAGGCAGGCATGGAATTTCTCCAATATCCTTTATTTCCCCCTGCCCCTTTTGTTCCATTACTATTCTATTAACACTTCTATACAGGAATCATTGAACTCTGTGAAAAGATAGCTCCCAAATTATTAAATGACCACCTTTTAGGAGGCCAACTGAGGTCCTTTGCTTACAGCCCTTAAAATAGCAAGTGACCTATTTTATCTATCAATAGGGACTTCATTGGTTTCCCATTTTAAAAAAAAATTCTAGACAATTTCTGAAACCCTCTTTAAAGTTGTGCCAGAAGGAACTGGAACAGTAGGGATATTAAAGCCATGTCAGGGGGCTTTACTTTTACATTTCTCCAGACCTGTCAGCTTAAATTGTTTGGGTTTTTTGCTTGCCACTCTTTAAAAATTAAAAAGAGAGAGGCAGGTTTATTCTTTAATTTGTTTTTCTTTAAATCCAAGTTTTCATAACATGACTGATGAATCCGGCTTAATAAAAACATTTCTCTTTGTAGAATGAATACTTCTCAGGACTTCTCTTAGACTTAAGTTGAAGTGTATGATACCAGTTTCTTTGAATGCCAAAAAGTCATACAGAAAAAAACAAGTCAAACCTTTTCTGTGTGAATTCTTAAGGTACCTTGGACACTCATTGTTCAATGATATGCAGTGCACTATAGTTCACGGCTTGCTTTTTGATATATTAGCCTTTGTGTAAAGAAGGGACAATTGACATAGTTTCGTTGCATGTAGAAAATGCATAAAAAATAGTGTTACTTTCTTTATGTTTATATTTCCTGCAACCAGGCCTTCATTTGCTCCTTATTTAAGCAACATTTTCCTGATAAATTAAAAAAGCAGCAATAGCCATTACTGCAGGCTATATACATCCTCTAATATCACTTAAGCATATTACAGAATATAATATCTGGTACTTAACGACTAACTTGCATATGAAAGCTCACATAATGTCTCATAAAACCCTTAAAATGGCTTCAGTTTAAGACTCTTCCTTTAAAAAAAAAACCCCACCTTCAGGGAATATCTTAAATGAAGTAGCATTCTAGCCATGGAAAAAAAATTCACACACTTGCAGAAATTTTTAATATAAATTGAACACATTAAAAATTAATTTTGCATGACCATTTCGCATTGCAGTGCCAATGCATAGTTAAGATAAGGCCTTAACTCTTCTTTGTTTAAAGTAACATGGAATCTTCATTCGCTCCCTGACTCTATCCCTTTCTTATCTGTATATAATTATTATTTTCATTAATCAGACACTGAAACTCCTTCCTCTTATGACAGCCCCAGCTGGAGTTGAATGAAATCATACCTGTGTTGCTGGGGCAACTTCTAGGAAACTCATTAAAGAAAGGTGCAACCTGACAATTAGCCAATACTATGCTAAGCAACGACACATTAATGTTGTAATATATGCACATCACAGAGAAAGTGAATTCATTGGATATGTACAACTAATTGCACTTTTAAGCAAGGTTTGCCAGAACAGATCTCTTACTAACTTTCCTTATCCAGTAAGTTCAGCAGTGACATTGTCGACAAAAGCCTAAATGGGTTTCAGAAGTCGTGTGCAAGTTATCTCTGAATGCATGATTTATATTAAGATGTTGCTCCTGGACTGGAGAAAGAAAGAAAGAAAGAAAGAAAGAAAGAAAGAAAGAAAGAAAGAAAGAAAGAAAGAAAGAAAATCAGCTCCCTCATCTGACTCTTTCTTTTGCAGATTTTCAATTGGACTTGTAGTCACAATTTTACCACAAGAAATTCCCTTGGCTGGCATCAGTTGCAATAAGACATTGACGAATGTCTTTTTCCACCAGAGCTGGTGTTGCATGGATCTGACATGCTGTAGCTGTATTGTGCGACTCTGACATGGTCTGCTAGAAATGTTGAATACCATTGGGAAGCTTGCTTAGATTCTTTGTGGTGATTCATTGAATTATATTATGCCTCCAGTGATTAATTTTTAAAGGGTCCAAACCAAAGGAAATGTGACACATCTTAAAAACTTTTAATTGAAAAATATATATTCGATTTCTTCAGGAAATGGAATTTTGTAGCTCCAGCTTTTAGTAGGAATATTTCTTATTATTTTGTGTGTTTATTGGAGTATCATTCTGAAGGTAAAATCAGATTTGCAATGGATTGTTATTTTGATGGGGTGTTATGTACTGATGAAAAGAACAAAAAAAGGCATGAATGCCAATGCAAAGAACAGCATTGCTAGGTACTTCAAAGACCTGGGCCCTGGATCGTCCCTGCTTGGCTCAGGCCCACAGGGTCATCCCTCCCCTTCCTGTTTTTCATGCTGTTTAAAGCACATCATTTTATAGCTGGTGTGTTTTGGCTCATAGTACTTGCTTTATTTTCTAATTTCCCTCACTTTTACAGTCATTTCTTGCAATGACCCATGAAATTTGGGAGGTGGGCGTTTACCATGCATTTAGTATCTTACCCCTCAAACTTTGGCAGGGGTGTGTGTTGCACAATTTTTTGAAACAGATTTTGGGTATATGTGTAAACAGTACTTGTGGGAGGCTACCTACTTCTTACAACTGGGCCATTGCCTTCACCTCTTCCATTAAGCCTAGGAGCAAGTAGGTGGCTTGTGCTGCTGGTAACACTTGCAATAGCCACTCATTGCCCCCTTGTTGTAAATCTGTTAGCCCGGCTAACCCAACAGGATTTACAACCCGCTTCAGCACTCCCCCTGGGAGATAACAGAAAGCAGTAGCGAAACTGCAAGAAGGAAAAGAAAAGAAAAGGCTCACAAAGAAAATAGTAAACGAATTAAGTCCCCTGAACTGAACTAGGTACCCCCCTCTAACAGTAACTGAGTAATAAGTGAAAAGAAAACACAAAGCAAGGAATGAAACGAGCAAAAGACACCAGAACAAGGAATTAACGAAACAAAGCAGGAAAGCATAAACAAGGCAAACTGGAACTTGGAAAAGTCTGCAATTTAAATAGCACACTGTCTGCCACCAGCGAAAGTTGCAAAGAGCATCTGAGCAAGTGATAGACTGCTAAATATATATGGTTCAAGAGAACCAGCAGCCAATCAGGCTTCCCTGAGTCAGCACTTCGGCTTCCTCTGCCACTGAGCTTGCCTCTTGAGACACCTTCTCAAGACAGGTGAAATCCCAGGCTCCTCCCCATCAGAAATCATGTCTGGCAGCTGTTGCGAATCCTCAGCTCCAGAGTCTGGTCTCCCTGCCAAGTCCTGTTGCTGTGCCTCTGAGCCCTCACTAGCAGGTGAATCCTCCTGCTCTGACTCTTCTGAGTCAGAAGTCTGAGTCTGACACCCCTCCATTGAGCCCAGCAGCTGGGTACTCCATTGGACCTGGCAGCTCGGTTGCTGCTAGGTGTAATGGCCACTTAGCACATCTTCCACCATGTTCAACTGGTGGCCTGTCCACAATCCCGTCCATCATACTCTTCTTGGTGCGAGGGCCAGCCCCTGCCCTCTCCATGATGCTGGACAGTTGGGTTGCCGTGGGGCATGAGAGCTGACTGCCTCCCCTGCAACATGCCTGGCACCTGCGTTGTCTCTGGGTGTGAGGGGCCTTTGCCCCTTTCATCTTGCTCAGCAGCTGGGCTGTCAGTGCCACTGAGAACAAGGGATGCACACTGCCCCTTTGCCACCTCTTCCACCATGTCCTTCAACTGGGTTGCCATTAGTCACAAGAGCTGTCCGCTCCACAAGGGTTGCTTGTCACCGCCTCCGCTACCCCCTCCTCCATTGGCCCTGGCAGCTGGGTTAAAGTTAGATGTGAGGACCACCTGATGCCCTGTCATTGAACCCAGCAGTTGCACCACCCCCTCCATAGAGTCTGGCACCTGGTTTGCAATAGAAAGGGCAGAGACAGACACAGAGTAAAAGGAAAGAAGGCCCTGTCCGTTACAGATTTGGTTCAGTTTGATTCAAGTACGAAAGGCTTACTTTTAACAGTGATCTCTTGTAAGATTTTCAAACAATATAATTGTCTTGGAAGAGGACCTTTTTAGTCAAAAAGCATTGGGATTCCAATAGAATATACATTTACAGACATCTTGGATGTGTTCCCTTTTTTCCCTTGGTGTTATGTACTGATGAGACATTAATGAGATTATAGAAATCATTATACAAATAAGAGTTTGTCCTCTCCCCACCAGGAACCAGTAATTGCACCCTGCAATTGTACCTCCCTCCTGCCCTCTTTGTTCCTTCCTGGGGTTTAATTTACTGGTTGCCTTATTGGGAACTGTGGGGAATTTTCACACTTCTGCTTGATTGGCTTTTAGCAGGGATTGGTGTTGCCGCCACCAGGAATGGATCTTTTAGTTGTCAGTTTGGGCAGTTGAGACTGGAGGACAGATTGTTAATTAGGTTAAATCAAATTTGTAGGTTGCAGGGGGGCAGATTCAGAATTATGTTATTCATTGTCATCAATTGCTTATTTTTGTACAATGTCATTGTTGTCATGTGGTGTTAGGTTCTTTAGGGCCAGTAGAGGTTCCTCTTTAAGGCCAAATGGGGCAAAGCCCTCCCAAGGGGGGGGGGAAGCAATTAAATTAAATATTTAATTGCATTAAATCTATATAGCCCTTAGACTACTAGCCATCGATAGACCTGTCCTCCATGAATTTATCTAAACCCCTCTTGAACAAAGATGAGCAGTGATAGGGGATTCTAAGTTCTGAACTTAGAATCGCCTATCACTGTGCATATTGGTTCATTCATAATCTTTGGTGCAAAATGATAAGAACATAAGAACAGCCTTGCTGGATCAGGCCCAAGGCCCATCTAGTCCAGCATCCTGTTTCACACAGTACATCTAGTCCAACATCCTGTTTCACACACTACAAGATGCCTCTGGAAGCCTACAGGCAGGAGTTGAGGACATGCCCTCTCTCCTGCTGTTACTCCCCTGCAACTGGTACTCAGAGGCATCCTGCCTTTGAGGCTGGAGGTGGCCCACGGCCCTCCAACTAGTAGCCGTTGATAGACCTCTCCTCCATGAAGTTATCCAAACCCTTCTTAAAGCCATCCAGTTTGCTGACTGTCACCACATCTTGTGGCAGAGAATTTCACAAGTGGGTTATGCGTTGTGTGAAAAAGTACTTCCGTTTGTTGGTCCTAGATTTCCCAGCAATCAATTTCATGGGACGAAATTGATTGCTTGTTCTAGTGTTATGTGTGAGAGAACCCCTGGTTCTAGTGTTATGTGTGAGAGAGAAGAATTTCTCTCTATCCACTTTCTCTATGCCATGCATGATTTTATAGACCTCTACCATGTCTCCCTGCAGTCGTTTTTCCCCCTAAACTAAATAGCCCCAGGTGTTGTAGCCTTACCTCATAAGAAAGATGCTCTAGACCTTTGATAATCTTGGTTGCCCTCTTCTGCACCTTTTCCAGTTCTACAGTGTCCTTTTTTAGATGTGGTGACCAGAATTGTACACAGTACTTCAGGTGTGGCTGCACAATCGTTTTGTATAAGGGCATTATATTAGCAGTTTTATTTCCAATCCCCTTCCTAATGATCCCTAGTATGGAATTGACCTTTATCACAGCTTCCATACATTGAGTCGACACGTTCAAGGAGCTATCCACTAGGACCCCAAGATCCCTCTCCTGGTCACCGACAGCTCAGATCCTATGATTAATGAACTAAGAAAGAATCCACTCTCATTTCCTACCAGAGAATCTACTCTCAGAACACATCATACATTGAAAACAACAAAACCCAGTGCCTTGTAGGCTTGTTGTTTGTGGGGTGGTTGGTACCCCATGTTTGTGGGGTGGTTGGTACCCCATGTAGTGGGGTTGGTACCCCACTACACCACAACCTGCTCTGGGCCACCCTGGTGTCCCCCCCCCAAGTGGAATTATGGGCCTGCTGCAAACCCCATTATTCCCTATGGGGGGAAAGCGCAAAGATGTGCCAACTTCAAAAAAAGAAATATTAAAAATCACCCCATTCAACAATTTCTTTGAAATCCGGGTAGTAGCAGGCACCCACTGGGGCACTGCCACCCAACCCACTCTTCTGTCCTCAGAACCCCTTTTCTGCCCTGAATCTGCCACAAAGACATGCCAACTTCAAAAAATTGTTAATTATCAACCTCTTTGAAATTTGGGTGGTAGCTTCCACCCATTGGGCACTACCACTCTTTTGCCACCCCCATACACTTTTTTGCCCCATATTAATTCAGATTTGGATTTGAAAAATTCGGGTACAAATTGAATCTGAAGTGATTCAGGGTGTTTGTGTGTTTCAGATTCAGACCCAATATAAATCGGCGGTGATTCAGTTCAGGTACAAATTGAATAAAAACCCCCGATTCATGCACATCTCTAATAATGAATTTAGGCTCTTGCTGACAGAAGAAGGAACCAGCAGATTACAGATCACATGACAAGGTTTCCTTACTCCAATCTTCTCAATACAGGAAGGGCCAAACTGGCTTATCTTGTTTTGGCCCCTGCTGGGCAGCAAAAGTCACATGGAAACTGCTGAGTTGGCAAATGATCAACCAATAGAAATTTTCAGCAAACCGGAAATTTCAACCAATCACATAAAGCACAATGGCATAAAGCAGCCTTGGGCACGACTGGCCCCTCGGATGCTTCTTCAGATACTTCTCTCTGATTGGTCAACTTTCCACTGTGGGGGCTGGACCATGCACACAGAGACCAATTGGCATATTGGGAAGAAGAGGCACAGTTCTAAAGAGCAGATTATTTCTTCCCTTTTTGCTTTGGTGTTTCTAGATACAGCAGAAGGGCCTGGCTCCAGTGGAAAGAATTCAAGGTTAGTAGGCCTAGGCTAGTAGGCTTTTATTTTCAAGTTTGTGTTTTAGTTAGTGTTGGCAACTCCTCCTGAAGCTATTTCTGCAGAACTCTGCCCTGCCCCCATGTTTTTCACAATATTAATCCAGTGAAAGGACCTGCCTGGCTCCTGTAACAGGAAGCCCACTGGGTGAATCATTCAAGGTACCAGGCCTAGTCTAGTCCACTTAGACCTTTATTTTCAAATCTGTGTTACAGTCAACATTGGCAACTCCTACTGCGAGTATTAATGGAGGACTCTCCCCACTGCTGCCAATGTTTTTCAGCATATTAACCCAGGGGAAAGGCCTGCCTGCTTCTCAAAGCAGTTTACATAGCAAAAGCGATGAAAAATTGGTTATCTGTGCCCCCAGATGGCTCTCCCCAAGACAGACTTGGGTTTTTTCCCCTTTTTTAAAAAAACCTGTTCTATGCTTATAACAGCAGTTCATACAAATATCATTTACATATTGTCTGTTTATAGGCTTGCAGTAGAATTAAATATCCACCTTGTTTGCTGCTTACACTCAAAACGGATAAATACATATTCTCCCCCTCCCATTCAACAATACATTTTTGTATGGTCTGTTTTTTGTTTCATCGAAATGATATTTTGTAAAATGAATCATGTGGAATTGTTTTAAAGGATGCCATTTTGGCCTGCCGCTGAAGTCTTGCTTATTCTTAAATCCTTAAAAAATGGGGTAAATCCAGGTACCGTTTGAAATCAGATTGGTGATCAATATGTATTTCCCTATATTGTCTGCAATTTGGTGTCTTTTCCTTCTTGATTGGTCTTTTGGCAAAGTAATCCAAATTAACTTTTTGTGAGGAAAAAGTGGTATTTGTCTATTTGTCTGAGAATTTGAATAACTTCTTGACCGTATTTAGTGGTATTCAAATGTATACTGCCCCTATATCTCAATGATTCACATTATAGCCATCATAACTAACAGCTAGTGACAGACCTTTCTTTCTCTATGAATTTGTCTAATCTGTGTTTATATCCTCTAAACTGTGCTAAATTGGTGTGTGTATGTCCTTGAATGAACTTGCCAGTAGGGGAATTATGGGTCCTTGGGGGGTGGTGTGTTAGAGACCATAGGAAGCTGACTGTCATGTACTGGCTTGGGATCACAGTATCTAACCGCCTCCCTTCCTCTGATCCTGTTCATAGGCTGTGGAAGTGGCCTCAGAAGTGCTGGGGACAGAGTTAATTGTCACCCTATTTCTCTACCAGCTGTTAGGGAGAGGGGTAAGACTGCTACTCGCCGGGAGAGTCTAGGTCCAAATCACTCCCATCTCTCTGGACCTCCTTATCCCTGGCCACCCAAACCTTAAATAAACCCCTGCAATCAGGACAATCCCAACCACCCTCTCCTATTTCTGCCCTCTTCAATGTAGCTGCCTGCATCCTCTCTCCTTCAGCTGTTGCCTGCCCTGCCAGCTGTTGAGTCCCTGCCTTCTCTTCTTCGCCACCAGGAGGCAACCTGTTGGGCCATGCTGTGTCTTGGCTCTCCTTGGCAACTGTGTAGGGTCCCAGCTGACTTTGCCTGTACCCAGGGGCAGTATTGCCTCATCTGACTGGGCGAGTACTCGGGCCCACCCACGGCCAGCGGGAAGGCCCAACACTGCCTTCTACTGGGTCTTCGTTTAAATATTTGTGTGTACTGTAGGAGAGACTTTATGTATGGGAAGTATGGGAACTGGTGTTCAGTGTGGTGAATAATAGTATTTATATTATGTTTGTGAGTGTTAAAGGTATCTCATAGATACAATTTCATGAACCATGATAACCTACTGTAAAGTACATTAGTTGAAGCAATGGAATTAATCAATATCTGTTGGCTACCTACTAGATGATATACTAAGGTAAAGTGTGCCGTGAAGTCAATTTTGACTCCTGGCGCCCACAGAGCCCTGTGGTTGTCTTTGGTAGAATGCAGGAGGGGTTTACCATTGCCTCCTCCCGCACAGTATGAGATGATGCCTTTCAGCATCTTCCTATATTGCTGCTGCCCGATATAGTACCAGTGGGGATTCGAACCGGCAACCTTCTGCTTGCTAGTCAAGTATTTCCCCGCTGCACACTTAAGGTGGTCTGATGATATACTACTACCCTTTGAATGTTTAAGGGATTCTCATTGTGGTTTTTCCAAAAGTGTGTAACCCCCCCCATCCCCAAATATGGTGTGCTGTAGTGGCATGACAAAAACGCAAATTGTCCCCACCAACTTCAGACTTCACCTGCCTCAACTGCATAGGGCGATGAGTATCTTCCTCCTGACTGGATGATATGCCATGCTCAGGTTATTCAAAGGACATTCTCTCTGGCAGTGCATGTGTACAGTGCCGGAGAGGGATGTTCTTTAGTGTAGTTACATTGCTGTCCTTCATTCTATTTTGCAAACTAACATCTGTGGTGAATTTGATTGAATAATGTTTGGCCAGGTTTATTCCTGTGCCCTTTTCACCCATCTGCTGTGTGTCTGCTCCTGTGATTTCTCTTTGCAAACTAGTTATGTTGTTTCTTGGTCTCCATATTTGTTGATCGATGACAGAAAAGTTCTTCTGAGAAGCAAGAAGTAACTGAGTGAGTTATCCATCATACTAAAATTGATTGTAAGGATAAATATAATGATGTAAAGAAACTCTTGATAAGATTCCAAAGAAAAGAAAAGCGGCGGGAGGGAGGAACTGGTCAGCTGCTATAGCCCTTGATGAAATTTTAAAAAAACTTGTGGGTTTCTCAACACACAGTTGTGAAAGTATGAAAAAGCAGGTGTTCCAGAGATTCAGGGGCCATGACTCCTCGGCTGATTATCCTGCCTCAAGGTGAGTATTTGAGAGGTCATCGTAAGAGAGGTTTGTGGGATGGGTCTGGTCATATAGCACTATGATTGCAAGGTATTTTCATGAAATTAGATTCAAATGATGAAAAAGGTTTTCCTGCAAATAGTGATCATTATATGCACAAATATTAGGCAAGTCACACTGCTGGCTGGGTATGTGTGCATTCTGATCTAGCATACTCCTTTTATATCAGATATGTTGAACTAATTCTGCCAGAATAATAGATAGACACCATAAAGAAGAAACCTAGCATGGATTTAGATGATGATTATTTTTTTTTAATGATCACAACAATTTCATGAAGGTTCATTCTCTTGCAATCTGTTTTGCCTGGCCTTTCAGGGTTTTTAATTAGTTTTAATTGTTTTAATGCTAACCTGGTTTTCAGGGTTTTAATTGCTCTGATAGTGTAATTTTTTTTAAGATGTTTTTAAATTGTTGTTCATATTTATATTTCTGTTTTAATTGTTATTGTTTTTAATGGTTTCTGTTTTTAATTGTAAACCACCCTGAGCCATCTCGGAAGGGCGGTATAAAAATCGAATTAATTAATTAATTAATTAATTAATTAATTAATTAATTAATTAATTAAATAAGTTTCATTGGCTGTCCATTTATTCATTCGCTGCATTCATCCCACCTATAAAGCTTACAAAGTAGGGGTGTGCAATTCAGGTTTTCGGGTGATTCGGCTCGGACCCGAACCGAATCACCCCTGTTCTGTTTTGTGCCTGAATCTGGGTCACCCGAATCACCCTTGATTCGGTTCGGATTCGGATTTAATCTGAATCCGAATCCGAATCAATTCGGGGGGGTAAAAAGGGGCCCAGGGGCAAAATTTTGGGGTGGGGTGGTAGTGCCCAATGGGTAGAGTCTACCACCCCAATTTCAGGGGAATTGGGCCAAGGGCTGATTTTTGGTGAATTTTTAAAGTTTTAGTGACTTTGGGGCAGTTCGGGGGCATAGCATGGGATCTGGGCAAAAGGAGTGGGGTGGGGTGGTAGTGCCTAATGGGTGCAGGCTACCACCCCAATTTCAGGGGGATTGGGCAAAGGGCTGATTTTTGGTAAATTTCTGAAATTTTCATATCTTTGGGGCAGATTGGGGCATATTGGGGCAGAAAGTGGGGCCTGGGCAGAATAGTGGGGTGGGGTGGTAGTGCCTAATGGGTGCAGGCTACCACCCCAATTTCAGGGGGTTTGGACAAAGGGGTGATTTTTTGAGATTTTTTGACGTTTTAGTGACTTTGGGGCAGTTTGGGGGCAGAAAGTGGATCTGCCCCAAAACAGTAGGGTGGGGTGGTAGTGCCTAATGGGTAGAGGCTACCACCCCAATTTCAGGGGGATTGGGCAGAGGGCTGATTTTTTGAGAATTTTTGAAGTTTGGGTGTCTTTGGGGCAGATTGGGGGCAGAAAGTGGATCTGCCCCAAAGGAGTGGGGTGGGCTGGTAGATAGTGCCTAATGGCTGGAGGCTACCACCCATCCCCAATTTAAGAGTGATTGGGCAGGGGGTGAATTTTGGTGAATTTATTTGTATGAGGTTTGTCTTCATAAGGTGAAGTGTGCTAAATTGATTACTTCCTCATATTATTCATAGTAAAGGAAAGTGTGAAAAAGTGAAAGTGGGGTCATGAGAGTTGTTTAATTGAAAAAAATCTCATTTGCTATGATAGAATGAGAATTCACACCTCAGAAGTTTTTTCAAAAATCACCCCTTTGTCCAAACCCCCTGAAATTGGGGTGGTAGCCTCCACCCATTAGGCACTACCACCCCACCCCACTATTCTGCTCCAGGCCCCACTTTCTGCCCCAATCTGCCCCAAAGACATGAAAATTTCAGAAATTTACCAAAAATCAGCCCTTTGCCCAATCCCCCTGAAATTGGGTTGGTAGCCTGCACCCATTAGGCACCACCACCCCACCCCACTCCTTTTGCCCAGATCCCATGCTATGCCCCCGAACTGCCCCAAAGTCACTAAAACTTTAAAAATTCACCAAAAATCAACCATGAACCGAATCACCCGAATTTTTCAGGTCTGAAATTCAGGTGATTCGGCTCGTGCCCAAAAAATATCGGGGGACATCGGGGGTGATTCGGTTCGGCCCCGAATCACCCGAAATTGTTCGTTTCAGGCACAGATCGTTCTGTGCCCGAAATTTTTTGCACATCCCTATTACAAAGAGTAGGGATGTGCACGCGCACCAGCCACTTCCAGTTAGGGATGTGCAAACAGGTCCAACCTACTGACTGACAAAAATAAAGACTGACAGGTCCAACCATTCGGGATCAAACCGAACCATCCCCTGTTCGGTCCAACCCCAGACCGAACACACACACACACACACACTGTTTGGGGGTTTGTTATCCCCCCCCGCAATAAAATCAAATTAAAACCTAAATGTTCATGACCCCCCCCCCGACTGGACCAAACTTGTGGGGAGGGGTTTGAGGTTGTGCCGGACCAAACTGGCCCTATCTGGTTTGGGTCCAGTCTGGATTCGAACCGAACTGGACCAGCCGGTTCTGTGCACACCCCTACTTCCGATCTGATGCTGATCAGGGCAGCAAGAACGTACCCTGCTGCCCTGCACCAGTTATTTTTGTGAGAGTGCTGGTGGGAGAATGCGGTGGGGGGTTATGAGCACCCTCCCAGTCCCTTAAAGGTAACCCTCGCCACAAAGCCGGACCTCCAAACTGGTTCAGCAGTCTGGAAAAGGACCGCCGAACCGGTCCGGGCACATCCCTAACAAAGAGCTCATAGTGTCTTACACAGGCTTCTCAGGTGACCTTTTGTTCAGGCAGGCCTACAAGACCTGCTTAGCTTTATCAGTAGAACTGTGTCTTGTGCTTTCAGACCATTCTCTAAGGGCAGAGGTTCTTCATACTTTTTAAGCCAATGATCGCCAACTGAATTAGACAATCTTATCACAAATCTGTGGTCACCCTTTCCCCACTCCTACCCCTTCCATTCCTCACTCGCCTTCTCACCGTACCCTTGTGCTCCCCAACATCAGTAAGATTCAGAGGCAGTTGCAGGGAAGCTCAGCAGGGGAGGGGCATGCCTTCCTCTCCTGCTAATGGGCTTCCCAGAGGCTTCTGGTGGGCCACTGTGGGAAATAAGATGCTGGGCTATAGGGTTTAGGCCTGCTCCAGCAAGGTTATTCTTAGGTCCGTATGAAGATAAAAGCAGGACATTAGCTAGGAGAAAATCAAGTTCATAGCTAGCAACAAAATCAAATTGTATTCACTCTCCTGATATAAAATCCTCCTTAGCGTCTATGGGAGACATGTTGACAAACAAAAAATAGTCGTGTTATTTAAGTCTTCTTTCAGTGGCTCGTTTTATAGCACAGCTATTGCAGAAACTCAGCCCAGGTGGGATAGGATCCTTCCTGTCCATTCATAGGTATACATCACTATAGTCCTGCACTATGTTGTTCAAGAAATTTAATATCAGAGGTGCATCTAGAAACAGCTTCAGTCCCTCAATAAAAGATGAACGATTCATGTATTATACATACATATGATAAATAAATTATACCTGTGGATGTATGTGTGCATGTATCCACTTTCTTAATAACTAGTGGGGATGTTATCTAGTGCGCATTGCCTTTTGACCTGAGGAGTCTTAATGACATTATAGGGAAAGCATGGTGGATGTATTGCTTTTGTTCCCAAAGTTAACTATCATGGACTAATTAAGCTCCTCAACAGTGCAAGCTAAACTCAAAAGAGGCTCAGGAAAATAAAAATCCAATGTGCTGAATAAGCACTGAGTTTTTAACAGAGTGCAAGCAATTTTGCCTGCTCCACCAAATGTCTCTCCACCCCCAGCTCTAGAATGAACAGCCTGCCTATTGCAATTAATTGTTTGCAGGCATCATTCAAATATAAGATTTGTCTTTCTATTTGACTGCTAGCAATCAGGTATACAGAATATTAAAAATGTAACGTTGCGATGCACCAAAATACCATATTTCTAACCTTTTGCTCTGACTTCTTGGCTCCCATCAGTCCTCATAGACAAGCCTTGATAATCCGGACCCCAGTGTGATACCAGAAGCACAGGCACAACAGCAAGTGGCTTGCAGAGCAAAGATCTCCAGGAGATTCAATCAAGCGAGCTGAATTCAGAATAAAGCTGTCTTGGAGAATAATTCAGAATCTTCATTTTAATTAAAATTACTATAGTAAATAGTAGCAGAGACACAATTGAGATTTTCTTTTTTTTAAAAAAGTTAGCTTAAGGATACAGAAAGTGAGCCCTATTGAAATGAAGAGAGACTTCTAAGTATATGTCCTCCACAGTGGCGCTCCAGGCCTCCATGTCCATGAATATGGGGGAGGGCAGTTTTGCAGCAGGCAAGGAGAAAGGACAGGGAGCCCTATGGTCTGCAGCACATCACCTTTTGATGCTCCCATTGTCAGAGGTGACACAGGAAGTGACTGGAGAGAGGCCCTTCTCTGCTGTGGCCACCTGTATGTGAAAATCCTTTTCCAGATATTTTTTGCCTAGAGATAATGTTGCTGTTACCTTTCAGCATCACGTGAAGACTTTTCTTATTCTCCCAGGGCTTTCAAGGCCTTGTGTAGGCCAGGTGGTGTGTGAGTGAAGCTGCTGAGTGCTTTAATGCATATTACCTCCCTCTTGGTCTGTTCATGCCATTTTGGGCAATACTTACCCACCCACCACCTGGTAAGCAGTGTAGGATTAGCTACTTACTTAACAATGGCCAAGTAGCCATTTCGCATTATCTGGCACGCAATGACTTGCTCTACTTACTCTGAGGGGTGGTGGTGGTGGTGGTGGAGAGCTGGTCTTGTGCTAGCAAGCATGAATTGTCCCCTTACCTAAGCAGGGTCCGCTGTGGGTTTTTTTCCGTTTGAATGGGAGACATCTGGGAAGAGTAGCAATAGCACTAGCAATAGCAATAGCATTAGCTTGCATGCAGAAGGTTACAAGTTCCCTCCTGGCATCTCCAAGACATAGCTGAGAGAGACTCCTGCCTGCAACCTTGGAGAAGTTGCTGCCAGTCTATGTAGACAATACTGAGCTAGATGGACCAAAGGGCTGACTCAGTATAAGCAGAGGTGCTCTAACCCCAGCACATTGGGGACCCAGCACGTGGAGAGGCCAGGAGAGCCTCCTCTTGCACCCGCCCCACCGTGAAAAACATTCCCATTTAAAAAAAAGTCCAGCCACGCAGCCAAGGGATGACTGCCAGTGGGCGATCCCAGCAGTCATTCTTTCCCCACCCCCCAGCAGTGGTGGCAGAGGTGAGCGGAGCGATGCTGGTCCTGCTGTTCGGCCCATTGTCTCTAACTAATTGCGAGGCACACCTGCACAGTGAGAGATTGTCACAAGCCCGTGATGTCAAAGGCTTGTGACAAGTAGGTTTGGGGGGCTTGTGCCAGGGGGACCCCTCGTGCTGGGCAGGCCTCCCACCAGGGGCGGTCCGGGCCTCCAAATGACCTAGGTGCACACCTGAGGATAAGACAGCTTTTTATGTTCCTGTGGCGTTGTTGTTGTTGGTGAGACTGCCTACTCTGCCTAGCAGGGCCAGAGATGAAAGTTAGGAATACACAATTACATCATTCCAATTAGATCACTGATGTCCAAGACAATATGGATAGAGGACTATATAGGCTTAAGGGAAATA
Source organism: Hemicordylus capensis (assembly GCF_027244095.1). Lineage (NCBI taxonomy): Eukaryota > Metazoa > Chordata > Lepidosauria > Squamata > Cordylidae > Hemicordylus > Hemicordylus capensis. Next base: position 177,840,393 of record NC_069657.1, on the reverse strand, counting down.
GTAGGCACTCTTGGGCACCTCTTTAATGATGAAGGGATTTCCCTAGACCTGACCCCCTTGCCATGGGGCTCAGGGGACTGGGTATGGAACCTTTTGAGAAGGGTTGATTTGATTTAAATCAAATTGATTTAAATGATTTAAATCACAATTTAAACTGTTTCACAGAAGTACTCAATTTTAATGATTTAAATCACAATTGAAATTACTACTCAAGAAGATTGTATTTAATCATCATTTTCTATAAAAAATACATTCTTGTCTAATATAACCTTAATACATATTTAGAGTTAGATGTAGGTTTCATTTTTAGCAGGTAAGTACACACTATAATAGGCACATACTTTTCATAATGCTACTTCATTCAGGTGACCAGGCGTTGCATTTCGTTGTTGCACTCTTTGCCTTTTGCATGCATGCCATTCTGACCCACAGGTACAGGAACTTCATTAACATATTCCCAAACTGGGTCTCTTGTGTGGCCTGCAGCCATGATAGGTGTTTCCTTTCAACAGTGGAGGATACACTCAGAAAAAGTTACGACAGGACTGCATGAATATGTTCTGTTCACTTTTGGTTTCACTTCCTATTTCCTTCCCCCTCCCCTCCCAATCCTGTGCATTTATATCCAGACTTCTACTCCTTGCTCAGATCTACTGCAGAATAGGAACTGATCAGGTCTGTTGCCTCTCATCCCCATATACTGCTGTTAACATGTTCATATAATATAGTTAGCAGTTATGATTAATATTCATGATGATATCTTTAACCTAAGTTATTTATCAAATAAAATAATTGATTTTTTTTATTCTTTAAAAAACCATCGGTTTTTATCAACCCTGCTTTTGAGGACCACCCAATTCACACTCCAGACCATAGGTCTTGGGTGGAGGTGAGAAAGGTTCCTTCATTGAGACTACAAGATGCTGAGACCAGAATGGACTTGCCCTAAATTTTTTCCTAAAGTTGCCAGTAAGATGACTCTGGCCAGCTCAGCCAACTTGCTAGGGGTGTGCAAGTAAGGGGGAATTCCCTGTTCTAAGAAGGGGGAGGGTGGCGAAGGGGGAATATTACCTTTAGTTTCTGCTAATGGGGATGGTGGCAGCATTGGAGGCTGTAACAGGGGCTCCGCCAACCCCAACCCCGCTGGCCTCCCAAATGACAGGCCAGGCTGACTGTGACCCGTTTGTGTACACAGAGGCCATTTGAGTCACCATGTGATTTGCTTGTGCAGAGGCCTGAACCAGCCTGTCTTTCTGGCAGCTGGGGGGCTGGGTTAGAGGAGCCCTCACTGCTGCCTATGATGTCACTGCCACCACCCCCACTAGCTGGTGGGGAAATAAAAGTAAATATTCCCCTTTTGTCACCCCCCTCTTAGTCTAGGGAATCCCCCTTTACTTGTAAGGGGAATCAAAGCCGGATTCCCTTTTACAAGTATCCCCTCCCAAGCTGGCCCATGAGCCACTTCTTCAAACTGGAGGGCAGTCCAGGTCAAACCCAGACCGCCCAAACTGCACATCCCTACAACTTGCCACCTGCATTGGAGGTGGGGAATTAGAGTTAGCATTAAGTAGAACTGCCTGACTGCATTGTAGATTGTGTTCTTTGACAGAAAAAATGTTGTGGCCCTTATAACCCATCTAATTGCCTCACATTATTTCTCGGATTAAGGGTGAAGTATTTCCCTGTGTTGTCTGATGCCTTCAGTGCTATTACTAAGTCAGACACATGGAATGCAATTCACACCAGGCATTGTGCTGAATGGTGTTTTGCACAGCACTTTTCTGTGCAACTCATGGTACCCTACGATTTGTTGTTGTCTGCTGTTGAACAATCAGGGATCAGCCGGAAGACTGGCAGTGTTACCATTTGGCTAGCAGAGATCAGATGCCATCAACAAATACATCTGAGCCTTGCAAAGGGTCAGCACTGCTGGAGCGAAAAGTACTGCTTATGAAGAACAGCTGTATTGCATAGGAATGATAAATTACCATCTTTAATTACCATCTTTTATTGCCAGTCCACAAATGTAACTGCTGGTGTCCTTCTTCAAAACAAAACTTTGAAGCTGACAATAGAGACTCTGTATTCCTGTGCTCACCACAGCTGTTCTTCACATACAATACTTCAACACAATCTCCCAAGTGGACATGACCAGGTGAACACTTGAGGACTAAAATGAAAATCTTTCTTTGTGCTGGAAACTCTTCCGTGATAGTTTTCATTTCTGCTGAGAACAATGGGGTGAGCTCCTGCAATGTCTGACGACAGACTTGGGTAGCTGGTGATTCATTACAGTATTTCCTTTTCATTTGGGGTGGTACCAAAGCCGCATAAATGTCATGCAGCTGCCACTAAAGTTGCTTGAATCCTGCCTTACTTTGGTAAAGTTGAACAAACTGTAAAGTCCAAATGATACTAAAAACACTCTAACTGGTGGAGAAAACTGCAATACTACTCCCAACTCCTGGCCTGGCCTTTCATCAGTCCAAGATCCATTCTATCCAGTTGAGTTGTGTGAGAAGCTGGCACCACGGGCATAGCTACAGTGGGGCCTGGTAGTGCACGTGTAATACCAACCTCAACCTTTTAGCTGCTGATAACTTCAAGGACTGGGGAGGGTGCTCTCCCCCCCCACCGGCGCTGTCCTGAAAAACAGTCCCATGGGCCGGCATGCACATATTGTGTAAAAAATGCAAAAAACCTGCGCATAGCTAGTGCAAAACGCAGCTGCTAGGGTTTTATCTGGAGCTGCCCGGTGGGAGCACATCGCACCCATTCTGAAAGAGTTGCACTGGCTGCCCGTTTGTTTCCGGGTCCAATTCTAAGTGCTGGTTTTGACCTTTAAAGCCCTTAACAGTTTGGGCCCGGGGTACCTGAGGGACTGCCTGCTCCCAAGGGTTGCTGCCCACTTGACGAGGCCATCTGAGGGGGGCTCTGCTCTGAGTGCCGACAATGAGGGAGGCTAGGTTGTCGTGCACTCGGGACAGGGCCTTCTCTGTTGCTGCCCCCAGACTCTGGAATGCTCTCCTGGTGGGTATCCACTCCTCAGTCTCCATCACAGTTTTTTGAAAGCATGTCAAATTGTGGCTTTTTACCCAGGCTTTTATATGATTGTCTCCACTGCTGCTTCTTGTATTTTGTATTGTTTTTATGCTTGTGTTTTAATTCTTTTTAAAAAAAATCAAATTTGTTTTTATACTTTTTAGCTCAGTATTTTAATGTGTCTTTTTTATAATCATGTTTTTAAATTTTATTGTGAGCCGCCTTGTGATTTTCTTAATGAAAGGTGGGGTATAAATTTAACAATACATAAATATAAATAAATAAATATTGTGGTTGCTCATTCACATGTTGCAATGTGCGCATGCGTACCAGGCACCTGGGTACTTTGGGTCTGCAACTCATCAGGGCGGCAAGGAGGTATGCTGCGGCCCCCTGGGGCTGTTTTTCAGGACTGCACTGGTGGGGAAAATATGGGGGGTTAGGTGGGGTGGTAAGAGCTCCCTCCCCAGTCCTTAAAGTTATCCCCCCAACCTTCGAGCCAGCGAAACTGCCAGAATTTCAAACTGGTTTGGAGGTCCATAAAAGGCTTCAGGACTGGTTCCTACCTGCAAAAATCACATACAGAGTCAGATTTTTTGTTTCCCTTTCATTTAGTCTATCAGCATTGGCTTTCCAGAAGTAATAACTGCTGACTTTTCTTTCAGACTTGTTGTTTGGGGATGTACATGGAGACTCAGAGACCCCAGGTCCTTGTCCATCATTTAAGCCACCATTAGGGTTGGTTCCGTCTGAGCAGCTGTGTTCCTAGCTCTGTAAATCTGAGGGATATCATCTTCCATTGGCCCCACTACTCCAGCCTGGTTTGCTGAAGTCGCATCTCTTTCTCTCCCATTCTTCCTTCTCTTTATGGTGGCCTGCAGCCAGCCCCGTTTGTTCCTCCTTGGTTCAGCTAGTCAAGAAAGATTGTAGCCTTATAAGGTCTGTAGGGCTAGCTAATTTCCATGTTTCTACTTTCTTATATACTTGATCCTTTTGTCTACCTCTGATCCGTGTTTCCCTGAACTTGTATAAGAAACTTGCACTTATTGCTCTATTTTTTTTTAAACTATAAAAGTGTATTTGAAGAGAGTTTACCCTCTGATGTGTTTGCCTCACGTGGGGGCGATTCTCAAGATTGCTGAGAGTGGATGGGTGGGAGTGGAGAAGGCTCCAAAAAGCTTACCTTCTCCGCAGATGATTGAGGCTTGGTGGTGGAAACGTGCTCCATGCTCCCACACAAGCAGCCCTGCTCCGTGAAGCACGGAGCAGGGCAGAGGGATCCAGGGCTAGAACTTCTTTCAGCTTCTGTGAGCCCCACAATGCAACACGTGACAAGTGCCCATTTTGAGATGAGTGCGCTAGGCACCCGTCTCTGTGCCCAATGGGGTGAAACATAGCCCCAGCGAACGCACGAGCAATTAGCCCAGAGTAAGGGAGGGAGCACTCACTCCCTCAACCTCAGCTAACAGCCGGGGTTAACAGCAGGGCTAGGTGACGCTGCCTTGCCAGGATCAAGCATGATCCCGGTGGTTCTCACACACAGCCTAACCAAGGCTGGGCATCCCTAGTCCACGGTTAGGCTGCATGCAGGAACAGCCTCACAGTTTCCCCTGAAACCCAACATACAAAGAGATGTTGACTACGCTTCTGTTGGTAGCAGGAAAATTAGAGGGGACACAGAGGCCTACAAGCACAACTTGCTTGCTCTGTACTGATACACTTTGGATCTGCAGAAGCTCCACACAACAGCTACAGCTCCCAAAAAACAACAGGAGCTGCAAAGGAACAAAAAGCACAATTAACCCAGCACACAAAACAATAGCACAGCTGGAGACTGCTGATTCCAAATGAAGAAATCTTGACAGGCTTAATTCCTCCTTGCCAGGCTCTTGAGGATGGTATTAAGGAGGAGGCTGCAGCAAGGATCCAAAGAAAAAAGGAATCTGGAGGAGCAGAGGGTGCATATTGCTTACTTGGCCCTCTCCCTACCAAGATCCTCATATCTATTAGCCATTTGTTGTTTGTGTCATTTTGTTGTTTTGCTGGGAAACCATTTAAAGCAGAAATGCAGAATTTGGTCTTCAAACCTGATCTGATATCTTCCATGTGTTTCAGATAGCTTTGATCCTTGATTAAGATGATTGTGAGAGAGGCCATAGTGAGATCGAATGGTGCAGGGAGGGCATAGGTGGCCCTTGTTCGGTGTGCAGTGGCGGCCCATGTTCCTGTGTGCTGTGTTGGCTCCCTGATGAAGTGTCCCAAAGTAGGCTGCCCTGTCCCACTGCTCAGCTGGCTGCTGTGCTAAGTGATGGGGGCAGGGAAGCCTACCTGGGGTTGCTTCATCAGCGAAGCCACTACCACTGGGCATACAGCAGGAGAGAAAGGAGCACTGCACTTGCCATAGTGGGCACCGGGTGGAATCCTGCTTCTCCGTGTGGTGCCTCTTCTTTCCCGCCCTGTGCGGTGGTGGCCTCCCTGATGAAGCAGCCCAAGGCTGGTTGCCCTGCTCTCACTGCTCAGCGTGGTGGTCAGCTGAGCAGTGGGGTCAAGGCAGCCTTCCCCAGACTCTTATGGCAGGGAGGCTGTTGCTGCGAGTGGAGCGGAAGAGAAGGGGTGCATCATAGAGAGGGATGCTGTTGGGTGCCTCCCGCGGGGAGCGTGGCAGCCCCAGAACTGGTGGTGGCTCCAGCAGCTCTGTAATTGTAAACAATTACAGCTCTGCCCCTGGTGAGAACAATGCACCAATTGTCTATATTCTCTGTTTGAAGAACAGGAACTGCAGTCATCACGTGTGTGAGCATCTGCACATTATTGTTTTTAAGCCACATAGCAGAACATTTTCTGGTGTGCCACCAACTTAAGCTGTCACCCTACAACCCTGGCTGGCACAGTGGCATACCAGCAACTGCTACGCAGCACGGACGCTAAGACTCTTATGCCCAGTTCCATGAATTGCTGTGCTGAGACAACAGCTCATAAGACTTACAAAAGTGTGACTAATAAATTGTTCTAGATACCTGTTGCAGAGAGGTCACAGCAGGGACAAATCGTCTGTTCTGTCGTGCATTAGAGACATACATTCATTCTCTTCCAAAAACCTCATTAAAATGGTTTTAATGTGGTGACTAGTTGAGGGCAGACAAAACTTTAATCTTGTGAACATCAGACACACCTGTGTTGCATTTCCTCTTGAGGATAGTTAGCAGAAACAGGTTAAAATTGTGCTATTTAAGTCCCTGGTCTGCCAAATTAGTATAGAAACCAACTTTTTACCCATTATCGTTCCTTGAACTCAAGTGGACAATGTACACCCCTAATTCATCACACTTTTTAAAAAGAAAAAAATACACTTTACGCTGTTCTTGGCATTTTTTATTCATCTGTTTAATTTTCAGCTTTTAAACTCTGATATATTATTAGTAAGTTATATTTAAGGTTCAGATTTGTCCTATCTTTTTTCCTTCTCTGACCTAGATTCAAATTTATACACTGTGAAATAGCTAATAAATCCCCATTAAGGTTGTAAAAGGTGAGGGTTCAACCAGTGTGCAAGTCATCAAGTTATAATGTAAAACTGAATGATCCTTGATGATAGCCGCAGAATGCTTTAAAAATGGTGGTGATGGGGAAGCTAGAAGGAGTCCATGGTTGTTGTTTTTTAACGAGAGAATACATTTCTAGTTGCTTAAACAAAGGATGTCTAATACCATTACATGTAGTATCATTACATACCAGAACACCAATTACAAGAGGCCTTTAAGCACTTTTAGAATAATATTCTACTACTCCACAAAAGAGCTCCTAGATCAGCTTAATATATAATAATAAGTACATTTACAGAGATTTCCATTTCATTCCAGGAATGGAACCATAACATCCCACGTTGCAGCTTTCATAAGATCTTCTCAGGGGTTTCCTTCCAATACCATGTATAAACTCACAATAATGCAGATTCATCAAGCCAAACACAGCCTAGCACCACATATGGAAGCTTACCAAGGACTTGATAAACCTTATAGTTTTGCTACGTGATTGCCCTGCAAACACAGAGAGCCAGCGTGGTGTAGTGGTTAGAGTGCTGGACTAGGACTGGGGAGACCCGAGTTCAAATCCCCATTCGGCCATGAGACTTGCTGGGTGACTCTGGGCCTGTCATTTCTCTCTCAGCCTAACCTACTTCACAGGGTTGTTGTGAGGAGAAATAGAAGTATGTAGTACACTGCTCTGGGTTCCTTGGAGGAAGAGTGGGATATAACATGCAATAAATAAATAAATAAATACTGTGGCATTTTCAAACACTCGGCACAATACAGTATGTGGACTGGTGCTGTGAACTGGTGCTGTTGATCAGAAGACCTGCAGTTAATGGAATCCCCCTCCCCCCAAAAAACCCCTAAGTAGCTAAAGGTTTTTGACCCTTCTCTACTTCCAATCACTTTTCCTGTTTCATCACAGCTTTCCTTCAAGAAGCTGAGGATGACATTGGGAAACCCTAATCCATGGTACATTAATCATTCTAGATAAAGTAAAACCCTGTTGGATATAAACAGTGCCCACAAGATATAGAGGCTATTCACTTGTGCATGCAAAACCAGGCTATGGGAGCCGAGCTTGGTTTTACACATGCATGTGAACCACCAGGATTGTGCCCGATCCCGGTGGCAACCCTGCGGCAAACCCGCCTATGAAGCCTCCCTCTAAAATGGGGTTAGGAGAGTGAGCGCTCTCCTCACTCCATTTTTAATTATCAGTCAGCCGAAGCTGCTTGCAGCCACAGCTGCCAGACTGCGGGGGGAGATCCCCATAATGCACTGTGCACTTGGGATGTTGGGAAGAAATTGAGTTAGGAATATTGAGTAGGAATAGGTTAGTCAATATATATTTAAAGATGAGTCTTCAAAGAAAGAATCAATTGTATATACAACCATCTTTAACAAAAGTTCCAACTTTTGTGCCAAAAAACCAGAATTAAGTTCTATATTGTGACTTGTTCTTTCTGAGAGCCATGGATCTAAGGCTTGAACACCTACCCCGGACTTCTGCTTTTTCCTGTCACTGAAAACTAAGAAATGTGGCTTGTCAGTCCAGCATGAGTGGGGTTCTTTTTAAACTAGCAATACAGAACATTACAATGATTTACAGAGACACGCTGAAAGTAAATTATGTTGTAAACGCCTGTCCCTTGAGTCTACAAAGAATCACAGGGAAAAAATGCAAGAAGCTTGAAATTCCCAACAGCAAAGGTTGACAGGAAAATATGGTGTTGTTTTTCTATGAGTAAAAGTAACTTTTATGCCGTGTTTTCCCATGAGAAATTATAAACTTTCAAAGGAATTTTAGTCTCTTGTATGCACACATAAGAGCAATTTATCTGGTACTGCCCCAGTGAAAATGCTGTTAAAACTTTAAAGCTGTTAGAGCTATGGCTGAACTTCATCTAGACTGCTGCTACTTATTTGTTCTTGCTGCCTTGTCTTGTCAAAACATTTACTCAGGCTTCGAAGAGCTGCAAGTTGGCAACGTGTTAATAATATTACAATGCATTTCTGTCGGCCATGTGGCTGCAATATTTCAGTAAATTCGTCACTTATTTAATGAATAATGAATCTGCAAGAGTAGCTATGGAGACACACAACCATATGTAGTAAATTAAACAAGAACTTGTCAATGTATAGAAACATGAAGTGTCACCAAAGCAATTGTTTCTATTTTATGATGTCAATCAATGACAGACTTTCCCCTGGCTGACTTGCATGTATTTCACACCATAAACCCTCTTACTTCTCTCTCTCTCAACCCCTCTGTGGGATGGATAGGAGGTATGAATGTGTTAAGAATATGGTTGTTATTTGTAGATGAGATAAATGTGGATCCCTCCCCCCGCCCCCGCCCCCAAAGTTTTTCTTTCTTTAAAAGTTCTTTGAAAAGAACATCTATAGTACTGGAATAATAACGAATGGAAGGAGATTATCAGACATTTGTAAGAAAGAGCGAAGACTTCAGTTAGAACTTTACATTGTAAAGAAGCGAGCAAAAATGGCAGCCACATATCATGTTCCAAAATGGCACCCCCATTTTCCAAAGTCCCCACCCATAATGTCTGGTTCAGCTTATCCTGCATCCTGATGTCATCATTATGTGGATTTACCAGTCCCCATTCCACAGTACTGGCTGCAGCTAGAAAGGCTGTGTAACACACAATGAAGCTATTCTGACCATCACTGAATAACCAAAGAGAAATTAGGCCTTTTTAGCAGTTTGGGGCCTACTTTCTACTACTCTGTTGAGTAGTAGGTGAACGGTATACCAGGGTGAATGGTACACCAATCTATCCTTGGTCCATAGACTCAGGGGTGTATCTAGGGTGGGGCAGGCAGGGCACGTGCCCTGGGTGCCACTTGAAGGGGGTGCCATTTTTTGAAATTAATTTAAAAAAAAAAATTGCCAGGCCTTGCAGAGGCCATTTGAGCATGCACAGTGACCATTTTGTTTTCAGCAGCCATTTAAAATATATATATATTTTTTAAAATGGCCACCACACATGTTGAAATGGTCCCTGCGAGGACCTAGAGGCCAGTGGGGAGAGGGGGAAGCTTTGCAGACCCCCCCACACACATGGCCTTTAGGAAGCCCCCTGAAGGAGCTACAGGTAAAACTGTATTTTTCAGCTGATATTGTGGTAAAGTTATCTGAAAGATGGGTGTCAGATGTTTGGACAGGGGGTGCAATTTCAGTGCTTGCTCTAGGCGCTATTTCCCCTAGATACACCTCTGCCTAGACTTCAGTACAGAAACTTGATATGGGCAGTTTCCCTGACTGGTAAGGGAAATATTATTCCTATAATATTTTATCCTGGTTTGGGAAATATTATTCCTACAGACCACAGCCACACTACCTCCCAAACCTTTATCTTAGCAAATGATAAGGTTTTGATTATGAGTTTGTCTTTGGATAGACTCTTTATCCACCATCAGAGATATCCAGCCCTTTATAGACTCAAAGCACCAACTTAAGATATCATCTTAAGATATCAGACTATAAGATACCATCTAATTCTCCAGCACAGGGTGGTGCAGATATATAGAGCTGAACATTTTCAGTGACTTATCTTATTATCTTCACATACAGCATTATTTGGCAAGCAGATGTGAAACCATGGAGCATGATTTACCATGTTCATATACTGATGGGATGCAGTATGGCATGTCAGAAAATCATTGCCACTAACTAATAAAAAAGATTGACCCATTACAGTCATACAAGGTGTACTAAATACTTTTACTGGCTAACCAATCAACAACACAAAATTATTATTAGATTATGTATGCTAATAAAAGTTGTCATATGAATATTTTTTCAATCACTGTGCAGAACCCTACACACAAGTCCCCATTTGAAGCAACCCCCCCCCCAAAACGGTGTTTGAGTCGTGCAAATTTGAGTTATACATGATAATTCTAATTCCTTGTATTCCAATAGCATTTACTACAGAACCAAAGTCTTGGGCATCAGTTAACAATTAAGACTCCCCACCATGTGAACTACTCAGGTTATTCTCATGAAGTAATATATGTAGTGTACACTTTATGTTATAAGGAACATATCTTCCCCAGAAATAGTGGCTGAAGAAGGTGTATTCTTCCAAAGAGTCCTCAAGTCTGGAACTCAGACAACTGGCAACATTCATTATGTGGTACCAAAGTATAATCCAATATTCAGTACAAAGAACAAGGCATTTCCAAAAGGCAGTGGGAGCTTGGTTTTGCAAAGGGGCATGAAAGATGATGGTGCAATCTATCGCTTTGAGCACATAAGGGAACCCTGAAATGTCATGAAATCTCTATTTGATCTGTTGTCACTACTGTTAGTCATATGAAAAATTAACATATTTAATTAACAGCCTGACCAAAGCAGCTGTTACCTTATATAAAACCTCCAACATGGATGCCACTAGATGCTCAAGTGTGCCAGGGCAATAGCGGTTTAGGACTGATTATCTTTTTACACCAAATGGCACAGCATGGCTCCACTTTAAATGGGCTCAAGTCAAGATCTTTCTTATTATGGAGCAGAGTGATGCTTCATCTGAAATGGCTTGATAACATCCAACTTTAGGTCTGCCAAGAGGACACATCATGCACACAAAAATATATGTCCTGGCCAGACCAACGGCTTCCCATGTTTTTGTGTTCCTGACATCCAACCGCCTTTTTTGCTGCCTAGATCATTGATAGGATTGGCATGTGATTTCCCTCTGAATCTTTCAACTACTATCTCATTTATAATCAATTTCTACCATGTGTGACATTTAAATATTTAAAAGAGAACATTTTTCTGCAAAATCTCTTAACTTTAACATTGCAGAGGAGCAGATGTAAAAACAATCTAAAGAGAAACTTTTAAAATAGTATTCTTGACTGTAACCGGAGAACAAGCTTTTGATTGATTTGTTGATATCCCTTTTTATGCTTTTTAGAAAGTAAAATGCCCACCAAATGGTGGGAAAATGTTTCAGACAGCTCTATCAGATGTTGATCTCAGTGGCTAACATCCAGATGAAGTTATTCAATAGTACTGCTCAGAACTTTTTCTAAAGGACTACTAAATTTCAATAGGTCTTCCTCTCCTGAATTTAATCAAGATGTCAGAATCTATTATGACATTGATGATTATGACATTGAGGGGAATATCTTACTGTGCTCACACTTCTAGTCTCCCATTCATATGCAACTAGGGCAAACCCTGCTTAGCTAAGGGGACATGTCATGCTTGCTACCACAAGACCAGCTCTCCTCCCTTTGCTTGGGTGCTGATGCTTGGGCACATGAGAAGGGCAAATTTTGACAACCTTCCTTTCCCCTGGAAGCACTCTGTACCACCTGAAATGTGCCTGAGGGCTACACAACCTACAGGAACATATTTTTTAGGTGGCACAGAGCACTTCCAAGGGCAGGTTGTCAAAATTTGCCTCTAAAGAAGCACTAATGCTTCTCTGGATGTCAGCCACTGGTTCATCTGGATGTCAGCCAGTGGTTATTTCCTAAAGCAGGAGAAAGGAGTGCTGTTCTTATGTGCAGTCTCTAGATGGAAAGTGCATAGGGATTTAGCTCAACTAAAAGGTGACTGTTTCCAAATGCTGTCCATAATATTCATTTCCCTGTCAGCTTCTGGTAATACATATCTCTTCCACACTACCAAAGTCAGACAAACAGACCTCTAGGACTGTGCAACATTATTATAATATACAAGTTTAAGACCATAATTATTTAAGACCCCCATTTAGGACCCCCAAATAAATCCTGCTTTTTATGAGTAGTCTTCATTTGCAGTATTAAAGGAAGCAGGCAATCCTATTCCCAGTCACCAGGGAACAAGTCCCATTGACAGAAGTAAGGGCACTATGATGTCACAAAGCCTGTCAGGGGGTAGAGTGACATCAGACAGTTCCAGGGAAACACCAGGCAGCATGACGGCAATACTCCGGTAAATGAATGGAATCAACAACAGAGCTTCAAGTCACTCAGTTTCCTTTTATTGAGTTTTTTTGCACCAAGGGTGAGGGACGGTTTCGCTCCCCTCCCCTCCACCTGGATGTCCTTTGTTAAATAGTCCAAGAGAGCACCCCTGCTCAACTCCAATGGAGTCACCCCCCTTCCATCAGGGCTGGCTCTCAGGGACCCCATATCTCCCTTAGCTCAATTGCCCCTGACTTTCACCATGAGGCTTGCCACCCTCGAGGTCTCCCTCTGGGACCAAGGTTAATAAATAATAATAATTCAATAATTAATAAACTTGATTTGCTAGCTGCCCCATAACAAATTGTTCTCTGGGTTTATCCAGTTAGAACAGAGGCTTTGGCTCACTGCCGCTTCCAGGATGAAGTGCCTCTCATCTTCTTGCCATCGCCTCCCCCATTCCTCTTCCTCCTCTGTGAAGCCCTCAGTCTTCCATGGCAGCTGCTTCACCTGAACCGGGTTAGCTTTGGCTCTCACTCCTAGCCCCACAGCCCCTGGGGGCTGGCTCCCTACAGAACATTCTACTGCTCACTTACAGCATTCTAACTTTTGGAGCCACTCATTCAGGGCACCTCTCTCTTGTCCCAGGTCACAGGCACTTACTCTCAAATAAAAACAGGACCACACCACACAAGACATCTGACCAATGTAGCTCTAATCCTGTCTTCAAATTAGATACGATTTTTCTCACACAAAGATTTGCTGTGACAGACTGCTTACTGAAAAGAGTTGCAAAGATGCATACGGATTTTATCCATTAATATAAAAGGTGTGAAAGAAGATCTACAGCTCACCATTCCAATCAAACTAGCAGCAGCCATTATATGTAAATTGATCTCTGAACTATGCCCCAGCAAAAGATGCTTGAGTGAAATGACACTACCAGCTTCAGAGTTTCATAAGGGGAGTAAACACTTGATGGTCCACTTAGTTAATGTGTGCAAATGAGCAGGGATTAGACCATTTCCCCCTGCCCAGCAGGCTCTTAGAAGGGAGTAACTTGAATAGGTATGAGCCATGTATCTTACAGGCATACGACTGAAAATCTGTGTGGTCCTCTTATGACCCAAGACTCAAGCTTTTTATTGCAAACACCTTTCTTCAAACATCACTTTTAACATGCATCCATCTGTCAAGTGATGTTTTCCACAGTAGTGTTAATGTGAGTGTGCCCCCCTCCACTTTGGTAGTTCACACCTTTAACTAGGGCTAGAGCTGGAGTGCAATAAACAGGCTTCCACAGTTTCAAATATTAAAAAGGCTCTAAATGTGAAATACTCTTCAAAGAAAGGGAAAGAAAAGGAAAAGGGAACAAGGCAGAACACAGGCAGATTACAGGAAGACAAGAATTGACATTTCAAATGCAGAAGGAGATGCCAGCATGAAAACATCCATGGTGAGAGACAAAAAAAAAAAAGATAATACAAGCTACAAGGAACATCTCTTCAGCAACAAGACTTGTATCTTTAAAATCAGCATTATATCAAGAGAAACACAGGTGAAATTCTTTGATTGGATAAGCTCAGCCTGTGTTTTAATTAGTTACAAATATCCCCCAAAGAGTCGGAAAATGTGTACTTCCAAGTTCCAAACTTTCCTATAAAACTGCAACTTTCTCTAGAAATACAGGATCAGTGGGAATATTAAAACCCTGGAGGGGGGGAGAGAGAGGGAGGGGGGGAGGGAAGAAAGTTACTGCTTTACATGAAATATTAAAATTGCATCAGGAATACTTTCTGGCATTAAAAATAAACAATAACGTTCCTTCCTGGTTCTGGTTCACTTCAATTCTTTAAAAATTAATTTTTACCTCTTTAAATATTTGATTAAATTAGATTTGGGTGGGTTATCAGCATCCAAAAAAATGTCTGGATGTTTCTGACATGCACATACATATGATACAGTTGTGGGGCTGTTAAAGTGTGAAACTGACTGTCTCTCCAATTCTGCTGTAAGCTCAGGATTGCTGGATCTTTGTGGTCATTTTAAATGAACAGACAGTATTAGGTTAAGAAATTCTAATAAAGTGAGGGAAGCAGAAAGAAGGAAATGACTTTATAAGATATCTGGGACTCTCCTATCAAATTATTATATCTCACATTCCAAAAAGGCCACATTACTTTTTAATCATTGGTAATTAGGATTTGGCTATAAGAGCTTGGAAATCAGAAGAAACTGCTGAACATGTGAGATTTATTTCATTCTCGGTGTACAGGACATTATGATGCTGTAAGCTCCATAGTTAGCAAGGAGAGAATAAATCCCATGGAAGGTCCAAAGAACAATATGACAATTATTATAAAAGTGAATTACCATATTCATACACAGGAATTGATAAGTATTATAGCAGATACACATAGAAAAAGAACACATGTTTTAAAGCATTCTCACTGTTGAAATTAATCATTTCCCCTCAAAATCCTAAGACATATATCTTAACTCCCTGGAGTTTTTACTTACCATTTCTAAATAGGTAGGCAACTAAGCCCCCTTCTCCTAAATCTGAACTACAAAACCTCGGCCCTCCAGCTGCTTTTGGACTACAACTCCCATCACTCCAGCCACAGTGACTAATGGGGTGATGGGAGTTGTAGTCCAACACTTGCAAGAGAACCGAAGTTGTGCAGCCTTGCTCTAAATCTTCCATTATATGTTAGATGACTGCATGCTTCCTTTTGTAGTGGACCAGGGTGTGCCCTGGTCACCACGATTGATCTCCATCATTCCAAAATTATTCATTAGTCCAACACTGAGTTTTCTAACAACCATTGGTGTAGCTGTTTGAGCTACACCAATGTTGGATTATGAGTCCAGTACTGCTGCTACTGAAGCAGGTGTAGAGATGTCCTGAAAAGCTTTTGACTCCTGATCTGGAATCACAGTGAGTTTATAAAATGGCCAGTCTACTCATGACAGAGTGCATTTCCTTGTGTTTCTATCAGCAGGGCAACAAAAATAAGCATGGATCCCAGGCTTCTGGGACAAATAGCTGAGGCAGAAGATGTGAACAGCATCACTACTGTAGGCATAAATGCTCCAGGAGGGGAATGAGAGGCCTCAGAAGATATGGGCCTGAGCTGCTAAACTGCTCCGGCTAATTTTGGTGGAAGGGGGTGACAGTACCTATATCAGAGCTTGTTTAAAATATGCACCAGCTGAATAGCACATGCTGCAGCAAACATTCTGAAGAAAATTAGGTCTGATCAGTGCCTAAGCTGAGAACCACCTGGGAACTCTATATGCAATGCCGTAAACTTCTTCAGGGAAAAGTAAAATGCAAATACTGTATATTTCTACATTAGTTAATGGGTTTTATAGGAAAGAAATGATGGCCAAGAATGACAACCACAGGAGCCATGAACACCTTCCTGAGCTATCAAGTGACTAGCAACCCAATTTTGATTGGCCACCACTCACCAGTTAGTGACCAGACCTTTTGCAGATATCCCATCTAACTAGTGATGGGATTTAATTCAGAATGGTAACATCTGAAATGCAAGCTTTACCAGTTCTAAAATCCACACCTTATTACAAACCTAAGCTTAAGTTCTGGTCCCATTAGAAATTTCCCAAAGCCTGTCAGCCCTCTCTACCAATTCCACACTTTTCAAACAACCCTTTAAAAGTGTGGAGGAACAGCACCATTTGTTAATTTCATGGGAGGTCATCTAGGGGTGTGCACAAACCATGGTTCGAGCACAAGATTGGCACAGGGAGGGGAGCGGGGAGCAGGTCCTTAATTGCTCTCTGCCACACCATGCAGCTTCCTCCTGGGGCGGCGTACCTCTACACAGCACCAGCACACACATGGTGTCCGCAAATGTGTGGGCACCATTTGCGTGGTCAGCATGGTGTTGCAGCATGGCGCATGCGTGGATGCCATGTTTGTGCTGGTGCCGCATGGGGATACTTGGGCCGAGGGACAACCCAGCAAGAAGTTGTATAGGGCAGCAGAGAGCAGGTCCTCTTTCTTAAAGCTCCTGCTCCCCTTTCTGCATTGAACCAGTGCTCAAACAACAGTTTGTGCACGCCCCTAGTTTCATCCAAATTACTCTTCTACACACTCCAAATATTATTTCAAATCTTTCAAATGTGTATTTGGAACATGTGCAGAGGGACAGTTTGGATGAACCATACTCCAAGTGATTAAGGAATGGCATGCTGGTGGGGGAGGAGACAATCACACTCATGCCTTTATCACATGGTGCAGGTTGGATGGGTGAAGTATTATCCAAACTAGCCCACTGAAAAAGCTATACTTTCCATGAATCCTACACACACACACACACACACACACACACACACACACACACACACACACCCCATGCTCAGGAGAGTTCAGCCCCAGTCAAGTGAGCTTCTTGACTCAGGAGAGTTATCTCTTTTATAAGAAACAGGGAACGTTCACACAAGTGGGTGGGTGATGTGGGAAGGCTGCTCCAACTCACACCCCCCCCGCCCAATGATCACAGAAATGTTACTCAGAGTGCAGAATGCACTCCCAGACAATCCACGCTGCACCATGTAGCATGTAGCTCTGGAGGCTGGGATGATGTGTCCAGGCCTCCAGATATCCCACAATGCACTGTGCCATGAGTGCAGTGCGTTGATGGGATCCCCCATTAGACAGGCACTCTAGGCGCCAGTCTCTGTGTCTTCTCAGGCTACATGCAGCCTGAGGAGACACATTATCCCGGCAGCCGGGTTAAGGGAGAGCTTGCTACCTTAATCTTGGCTAAGAGCTGGGCTTAGGAATGGAATTAGGCTGGGTGGAAGCACCAGGATCTGTGCAGATCCTGGTGCTCCATATGAGCAGCCTAGCCCAATCCAGGCTGCTCGTGAGAACAGCCTCACTATTTGCTTAGACGTGTCTGTGGGGGAGGGGGCAGATGCTGGGAATGTCTCCTGGTTTTTCCAACTTTCTTGTGAAAAGCTCTGAGAGATCTCATTTTCTCCCTCTGAACCTCCTGCAAAAGCCTGGAAAACCGAAAACACTCCAAACTGAATTAGGGGAGTTCAACCATCTCTAGTTATGATCCCTATATCAAGACTTCTCCAAGCTCTCTTCAAATATGAATCACATGGAGGAAGAATGCATGTAAGCTTATCCCAGCTACTGACATCAATGCATTTAGGAAAGGAGTGGAGACTGCTACCACAATGTCTCTCCACCCTTCGATGAGCATTCCTTCTCTATTTAATTCACCTGTGAAAAGACTCTAGCATGTATTCAGGAGTAACAATGACTGCCTTGAAGTATTGCCATAGTGTTTGTACCTAGGAATGACATTTTGAAAACCACACACACACACACCATATGCCTTGAGAGCTCAGCAAGAGAATGTTTAAATTGTATGAGACATTCTTCATGAAACTATTTGGGCTTCCTGCGAGGAGAGGATAAAGCAGTTCCTTTTTGGCAGAAATCTCCTTACATTTATCCTAGTAGCATGGGCTTCTCAGACCAAAAATAGAACTGAATTGAACTGAAGAGGCTGAATGAGGTACTCCTGTTTCCATAGTATTTGAATAGTGGCACCCAAATAATGAGTGCTAAATAGGGGAAGATGGAGGAAGGACTGGCAAAGTTATGAACTATCTTTTGGAGAGTGTGGAAGAAAGTAGCTTCTTTGAAATACCATCCTTAATGCTGAGCTCTCTTCCTGCTTAAGGTCTTCAGATAAACAGTTCTATACAGTGCTAAAGCACTCAGACGGGTTGTTCAGGAAGCTGAGGACAGGCAATGGTGTAGGAATAGCATTTTCATAATTGGACATTTAGAAATAGGAAGCTGATCTGCATGTGTTGATTTTGCTATTCAGCATCAATTGGGGTCCTACAGAACTTTCATAAGGTCAGTCGGAGGACACTGAGAAGTAGCACTTGAGTGGGACTGTTGGCCCTAGACCATGAAATCTGCCCCCAAATGCTAAGTACATTATTTCTGCTTCAAAATAATTTTGGATGGGAGGGCTGTTTCAGCCACCAAGTGGAACGGTGACAGTTGGCCAGGCAAACGTGGTGGCTAGCTAATCCACTGCATTTGAAATCCAAACTTATCATTTTGCCCCATAGAAGAAAATAATATGCCAAAAGTAGGAGGCAAATGGTCCTAACTCTTGTAAAAGTGGATCAGAAACGGTACAAAATAACTGTGAATGGCCACCACTCTAGCAGATGATTTTCAGAGAGGCACATAATTTTTTTCAGTCAAATTGTAGGAATTAGTAGTGCCTAACGCTCTTTTAGCACTATCAGGATGAAGAATTATCCCACGAAGGAACATTTCATTTGCTCATTCTTAAAAGTTTGATCAGTAGCTTAAGTTGCAATGTTTTGACAAAGTTAGAATACTGGATTTTAAATGTCTGATTATTTGGTGCAGGTGCAGTTCAGTTTGACTTTCTGGTAATCATACATGTACTCTTCACAGTGGCATAGCAAGGTTGGATCATCCTAAATTATTTTTTAAAATATTGGACGATGCAAGTCATTTACTGGTACTAGAGAAAAACATGCTGTTCTGGTAGCTCCAGGCCTTAACACTCACATCAATTTTGGAGGATGAATACAACTGAAGGAAGCCCAGGCAGGTGCGTGGCTTGGGTAGTCAGTCATGTAACTTGCCTCTGGGGGGTGCCCCAAGGCAGTGGGCCCCCAGACAACTGTCTCCCCTTGCCCTATTATAGTTACACCCCTGACTCTTCAGTTGGCTATCTGGCTCCTTTAAGAGAAGGTTGTGCTGTGAGGCCATTTCTGCATACTACAGGTTGAGTATTCCTTATCCGGTCATCCAAAACCTGGAATGCTCCAAAATCCGGACACCACGCCGTAACAAAAACAAAAAACAAAAAACAAAACACCTCAGCTAACTCGCTTGCAGATAGCCAGTTTTGCTGCTTTTAAACATGTAGTCAAAACTTACTTATTTCAGAAGGCTGCACACATCTCATCCCCCTCATTGCCCACCTGGGACATTTCTCCCCTGGTTTCATCATCATCCCAAGCCCACTCGCTGCTTTTCTGCTGTGCATCGCCTCCCCCCGCAGCTCTGGGGTCCCGACGCACCCCACCTACATTGGCAACCACCGAGTTCTCTTCTTCAAGGGGCTGCAGACCCCGTGGGCAGGACAAGACACAAAAGCTCCTTTCACGGGGGAGGGGCTGGAAGGGAAGGCGCCTGTGCCAAATGTTTCTTCCCAGTTGCCTCTCTAGGAACGTGGACTCCTTCAAGTTAACCCTTAAACAGGCCTTCCCCTGGCAGAAGGCAGCAAAGGAGGCTCCTCCATCCCTGCCTTGCAAAAAAGAGCAAATATTCCAAAATTCGGAAAAAATCCAAAATCTGGAACACTTCTGGTCCCAAGCAGTCCGGATAAGGGATACTCAACCTGTAAATACACAAGAGCTTTCTCTTTTTTCCTCATTGTTACAGTAACCAACATGGATCATAGACCTCACTACACCTATACACAGATACACATACACACACTCATCAAAAGGTACTAGGGAAAGCTACCTCTTAACCATTTGGGATGGTTAAGTGTAACAGCATGAATTCCACACCAGAGTTTGGAGTTCCAAATTACCTGGTCTTATTTCCAAAATGGAAGAAATGCATTAGGAATTCTCTATAGTTCTGGGTTTTGGTTTTGGTTTTTTTTTTAATTGGTTTTTAAAATCCACATTTTGTACAAAGCACTGAGGCTGTTCACACGCATAGCCTTGCCCAGACTAGGGCAGCTCAGCCTGGGCTAGGCTGCACATGTGAAGCACTGGGATAGAGCCAGATCCCAGTGCTGTCCCCATGCCAGACCCAAGTTCTTAACCTGGCATTTAGCTGAGGTTAAACTCAGCCGGCAATCGTCTGGATGACTGCCACCGGGTTAAATGGCTCCCGCCCAGCCCGCCACTATTTCTGGCAGAAAGCCACGGGAGGGGGAGGAGCGGCCGTATTCAACTCCCAGGGCACCCTGATATGCAAGAGGGGGAAGTCCTCCTGTTCCCAGCATTTCCCTTCGCTGCACATGTGAAGCGCCGGGATAGAGCCTGATCCCTGCACTGCCCCTGTGCCAGGCCCAAGTTTTTAACCTGGTGTTTAGCTGAGGTTAAACTCGGCCGGTAATCATCTGGATGTGTGCACGGTCTCACTGTATTTTTGCAGTTTGGTGTAGCCTTCATTCCTTCGTGTGTTTTCCCCTCTCTTCATCACCACTGATTGTGTGTGCATTGATAAAACACTACAAATACAACAGAATCTTGCATATACTTGTAACATAATGCTTTTCCCATGGTGTGTTATCAGTGTACATGTTCACTTCTGTGCCATAATAAAACATGACAAGAAAGCAAACTTTATGGGATTATACATACAGTCTCTTTTGCACAGAGGCAGAGCTACCAGTATTAAGGTTTCCTTGAACACAGGCCCATCCATTGCAGGGGCCCATCCACTCCTGCTTCCCCCATCCCCCTCCTACCTGCCTGTCTCCTCCTTTTACGCTCTCCTCCTCCTGCCTGCATGATGCTTGGAAGCACTTCCAAGTGTCATGTGGGTAAAGGAGGAGGAGGAGAGCAAAAGAGGAGGCATCAGACAGGGCAAGAAGAGGCGGTAGTTGGGTGAGGCAGGCGGGCAACGGAGGTGGCAGAAGGTGAGTGGGCCCTGCTGCTGTGGGTGACTCACCTCTGGTGGGGCCTTGTTCCAGGATAGATATGCCAGTGCTTTTGCAGCATTTGTTTTTCAAATATGCAGACACACATATGCGTAAGAATAAAATGCGGCACAAAAACACTCTTGATGCAGTCATACAGATGGTCACACCAAGATTGCTTTTTTGCAATACACATGTCAATAAACCTCTGTGTATCAGGAATAGTTCCTGGCATTCCTTGTGCCTGGCATGTTGCCATAGCAACATGCCAAGTGTCAAAGGGTTGAAGAGCAACCTCTCCCTTTCTCCTGCTGCTGCCCAAACAGCAAAATAAGTGGGCAAGGAAGGAACAGGAGGGAGACTTGGAGGAAGGGCTTAAGTTGCTCTTTGGCTCAGATTTTAATTTGATCTGGTGAAGCACTTTGGGGATTGTAATTCTTGTCTCATATTGAGGTGAGCATTGTGAGTCCACTAAGATTTCTCTTTCAAACCAGAGAAATACAAATGTCAGCATCATCACTATATAAAACTGACAAGTTATTTCAAAGTCAGTATGGTAAGATCCTATCAGTGGATAGCATGAAAGACTCAGTTTGCTTAGAAAGATATACATCTCCCTTTCAATTGGTTCTCACATGTGATAGTTGATCACATTCTGTCCTGGTACACTTGCATACACACATTTTATACTCAACAAATTCTTCAACACTTCTTTCTTCCCTTCGTTCCCTCTCTGTCTCAGTTAATATACACCTCATCTTCGCACCATATTTAGAATCACTGCATAATTCATTTTATATAGGAGCGCATTTACTATGCTGCATTTATTGGGATGGTGTGTGGACAAGATTTGTATTTCGAAGTCTACCTTAATTTGGCAATACATAATACAATCTGTTTCCCTACTTTTTACTACTTTTCTTTTATTCTGCTTTCCTACCTCACTTTACTCCATTGAGTAGTCATGTGTAGGAATTAAAAATAGGTAATGGAGGGATTAACCACTATACTAAGTATGGTACAGGCTAGGACACTGGCAAATTGGAGAGCCAAACTGTAATGCGTTTATCCCTGTTTCAAGATCTCATTTAAAATTATTCTGTGTTATTTTGTAGTTCCTTTATCACACAACTGGGAAGCCATGGTCATGTTCTTGAAAGCTGAAAAAAATCTAAGTAGCCTGCTAAAGTACAGAGAAACAAAACCACTATAATCTTTCCAGTTGACAGGTTTGGCATCAGGTGATGACCTCTGAGCACATGACAAAACTCTCTGTGCCATGTTCCAGCTGGAATAGGTCCTGACTTTAAATAAAAGAATAAACGTTCATTTGTCCACTTTGTTATCCAAACTACACTAGGTGGAGGATGCTGCACCTGTGGAAATCTCCCTGCTTGATAACGCTCAGGATGTAGATCTCTGGACATGTATGCTTTGTTAGACAGGGAGGCTATTCCCCTGATCACTGGAAAGTGAGCTAAGGGACCTTAGCCCGTTTTCCAGTGATCATGGGGACCACCGGGCTCACGGGCAAGCCCGGTGCTCCTAAGGCAGCTAGCCCACCTAAAACACTCTCCCCTTACATGAGGTTAATGGAGTGTCTGCTCAGTTAACCTTGTTTTCCCGCTCATGTGCCTCCATGGGACACAGCAACACACAAGTAGCCCCCTGACTGGGAGGCTACAAGCAGCCTCCCGGCATCGGGGGTCCCCCCAGAATACTGCACATGCTCGCGTGGGACATACTGGGACTTCCGGGTGCCCCGATCCCCGTAGCCCCCTCCAGCTCTGTGTGGGCAGCTAATCCGACCACTCAGGGCTGCACAACTGCTCATCTGCGGGGAGAGTGGGCTAAGCCCGCTTTCCCCACAGAATCCTCCCAGGCTCTACACACAGATTGTGTGTAGAGCCTCAGGATGTCAACCAGTATCCCTTAGCATTCAGGATGTATCCATCCATCCATCCATCCATCCATCCATCTTTATTGTTACAGTCACAGACCAGCAAATAATTCTATACAGGTTGCGGTGGGCGGGGAGTAATTAAACACAATACAGTAACATAGTTGATACTGTTTCCAATGATGTCCACCTATACAGAGTTAATCTGAGCCCCTTTTGCTATGCGGGTGCTAAAGTCTGTTGCTGGATTTTACTAGCAGTCAAACAAAACTTGGCGATGTATATCATTGCTTCAACCCCTGCAGGCGAACCAAATTTGGGTCGCATGCTCCAGGTCAGTTGGATTCTGAGGCTCACCAGCTGTAACTGGACACTGATGCCCACTGCCATATTATCCATCACAGCAGGACATGATGGGAGACAGAGTACAATACCTTCAGGTGGGCCAAATTTGGGCAGCCATGCTCCAGGCTGGAGATGGGGTGGCCATTCCGAGGCTTGCTGGCAGTGGCTAGACTCTGACATCCATCACTCTATCATTCATCACAACAGGGCATGATGGGATTTGGAATCCAACTCTAGTAGGCAGGCCAAATTTGGGCAGCCATGCTCCAGGTCAGGGGTGGGGTGACCATCCTGAGCTTGATGGCTGTGGTGGGACTCCAACACTCATCACCCTATTGTCCATTGTAGCAAGGCATGATGGAAGACAGAGTACACCTTCAGGGGGGCCAAAGATGTCAGCCATGCTCTAGGTCGGGGTGGGGTGGCCGTCCTCAGGATCACTGGCTGTGGCTGGACTCCAATGCCCATCACTCTAACATCCATTGCAGCAGGGCCTGATGGGATTTGGAGTCCAACACTAGCAGGCAGGCCAAAGTTGGGACATGCTCCAGGACAGGAGTGGAGTGGCCATCCTGAGGCTCACCAGCTATCCATTACAACAGGTATGATGGGATCTGGAGTCTGACCATGGCCACAGCATGGTCTTCAGAGCGGTGAGAAAAGAACCCATGTCCTTTTCAACCACTAAGTAAACTAGACAACCTTGTGCCAATCCCATGCTCAGATTAATAAAAAATCAAATTGATTAATATTCCATACTTTAAAACAAACTGCCTTTTTCAGAGAAAGCATGTCTCTACCTCCCCTGCTGAGAGACACTAATTCCTGGTGCTCTGCTGGTAATTGCCTGGTAAATGATTTGCAAAAAGTTGCAGATTAACTTTTCTTTTGCAAATGAAGCCACAGTGTGAGAATTATTTGGAGAACATTCTGAGAATAATTGAAAGTCCAGCAGGATATTCTTGGAATTTTCCACCTCTTATATTCTCCATGAAAACCTTTCAAGGATACTTTGTGGCATATTCATCCCAAGTCTAATCCTACTTGCTCCAGAGTACTTGAAGTCTGAACTGGAAGGCTGACATTCGTTTCAGACCTCAGGTTCCCTGGAACAAGTAGGTTAGGATTTGTCAAGATTTGTGGGTTTGGACATTGCGAACCAATCTTGCATATTCTAACTAGGGATGTGCAAAAAATTTCGGGCACAGAACGATCTGTGCCTGAAATGAACAATTTTGGGTGATTCGGGGCTGAACCGAATCACCCCCGATGTCCCCCGATATTTTTCGGGCACGAGCCGAATCACCAGAATTTCGGGCTTGAAAAATTTGGGTGATTCGATTCACGGTTGATTTTTGGCGATTTTTTAAAGTTTTAGTGACTTTGGGGCAGTTTGGGGGCATAGCATGGGATCTGGGCAAAAGGAGTGGGGTGGGGTGGTAGTGCCTAATGGGTGCAGGCTACCACCCCAATTTCAGGGGGATTGGGCAAAGGGCTGATTTTTGGTAAATTTCTGAAAATTTCATGTCTTTGGGGCAGATTGGGGCATATTGGGGCAGAAAGTAGGGCCTGGGGCAGAATAGTGGGGTGGGGTGGTAGTGCCTAATGGGTGGAGGCTACCACCCCAATTTCAGGGAGTTTGGACAAAGGGCTGATTTTTTGAGAATTTTTGAAGTTTTAGTGACTTTGGGGCAGTTTGGGGGCATAAAGTGGATCTGCCCCAAAAGAGTGGGGTGGGGTGGTAGTGCCTAATGGGTGGAGGCTACCACCCCAATTTCAGGGGGATTGGGCAGAGGGCTGATTTTTTGAGAATTTTTGAAGTTTGGGTGTCTTTGGGGCAGATTGGGGGCAGAAAGTGGATCTGCCCCAAAGGAGTGGGGTGGGCTGGTAGATAGTGCCTAATGGGTGGAGGCTACCACCCATCCCCAATTTAAGAGTGATTGGGCAGAGGGGTGAATTTTGGTGAATTTATTTGTATGAGGTTTGTCTTCATAAGGTGAAGTGTGCTAAACTGATTACTTCCTCATATTATTCATAGTAAAGGAAAGTGTGAAAAAGTGAAAGTGGGGTCATGAGAGTTGTTTAATTGAAAAAAATCTCATTTGCTATGATAGAATGAGAATTCACACCTCAGAAGTTTTTTAAATCCGAATCCGAACCGAATCAAGGGTGATTCGGGTGACCCAGATTTGGGCACAAAACAGAACAGGGGTGATTCGGTTCGGGTCCGAGCCGAATCACCCAAAATCCCGAATTGCACACCCCTAATTCTAACCTACAAAGGAAGCAACCCCCACTTGTGCAGGGATGGGGGAAATGGGAGCATGTGCTCCCAGAACTGAGGGAGGTCACGCAAACCTTGAGTTCCACATTAAGTGTGAGCTCTGCTTTATTCTTCCTTCAAAATGTCACTAAGTGTCCTCCTTTTGGCAGCAGAGGCTTGGACAGTGGTTGGGGCCACTAGCATTAAGAGGTTTCTGGCAGGCACTAAAGCAGCGCTGCCTCCTCCTGTCCTGACAAATCTTTGTACCATTATTTGGTGCCTGTGCCTTGAAATAGGTACAGAGCCATCTCCCATTGCTTAGGGATCTTCGTACTATCACCAGGGACCTGCTGTTAACTCAAGTCCTGCTGAGCAGCAAAATATATGACTAGATTTTTTAATGCTGGATTAAATATTTATCTTCACGTATAAACCCAACATTATCATTTGCATGTATGGTGACATGTCTAATACATTAAAGATCTGGGCAGCAATCCTACCATTAGGTTGCTTAATTCCTATTGACTTTAATGGAATTGAAGAAACCTTACTGGATGTAGGATTGCAGCCTTTGTCCAGATTTTATCTCCTTGCGAAAAACTTCTTAAGAATAACTGTTCTTGTTAGGTTATGTTTTCTCAGATACAGAGCATAAATCTCACACAGAGGATTGATCTCTTGCACTTTCCCCATTTATAATCATATTTGGACAGGTACGTTGCACGGGTTACTTTGATCATAATTTCAGATAGGAGCAACAAAGACTAAAGATACAATATCAAGAAACATAGTTTATCAATAGTAGAAACAAGGTGAATGGTGGGATAATTTTAGAGTTTTTCTCACTGGATTCAGTATTAGCACAGTGGTATCCACACTTCCTTTCAGGAAGGAAAATCTGGAATGGTTAAGTGGCCAGACTATCACCCTAGCAAATGTTTTCATTTGCAAGTGAATACACTTAGTCAGGCAGAGCACACCATCCCTAGGCTAATCTGAGGCTAGTTTTGATCACGTGGAAAAGAATATCATGACTAGTTCTATGAAATTCAGATACCTATGACAAAATGTCTGAAATATATTTGAATTCATAAAACAGGTGACAATGTGTTTGAATTTGGTATAACATAATGAGCTATATTTTCATTTGAGATGTGTCAGAATAAAAAACCACAGGGAGATTGTCTGTCGTATTGAAACTTCATAATAGGCAGCAAAACCAAAATGTGTGAAATCAGATAGTTGTGGGGTGTTTTTTTTTTTTTAAAGATAGACACAGATATAGATATATAGATATCTCCTTTCAAGACTAACTACAGTTGGAGTTCTCCTGTTATGGAAAGCTAGGATCACAGAGAACCTGACATCTCTTAGACATATTCACCTAACCTTTGAATCTTCTCTCCTTAGGAAAAAGCTCTGGGGTACTTTTCTAATCAGAGAGAGGGAAAGAAATAGAAGCCTCACTCACCTGACCTTGAGCTTGTAGCTACTGAATTGATAACTCTTCTTCTCTGGTGAAGTCAAGGGATTACAACAGCATAGCAAAATGGTCCTGTTCCTTATACTGTCATGACAAGGAACAGGGTCAAGGAGTCAAAGCAGGAGTTAGGGCTAAGTAGCAAGCTAGGCATCAGGACCAGTGAATCAAGCCAGGAATCAAGTCAGAACTGGAGTGTCAAGCTAGAGTCAGGATCAAGAAGTAAGCTAGAAGTCAGGCCCAAAAGTCTAAACTAAGGAGTCAAACCAGCAGCCACGAACAGAAATGCACCAGAGGAAATGAGACCTCGTTGCTCAGGCAAAGTACTGTAGGAGAAGAAAAACAGTTCAGTCCCAAAATAGAAGAGCAAAACCAGTTTGTTGAGAAAGCAGCAAAGCAAGAGGTCTTGAGATAGTTCTTTAGTATTGAAGAACTACAAGGATTTATTTAAAGAAAAGATTACAAACAGATGCGAAAAAGCCTGCAGCTTAATTTCAGCTGTAGCTCATGGCTGAAGAGAGAGACCAAGACAAAAAGTCATCTCTGGAGAGAGATAAAATAGAGACTAACACTGGAAGAACAAATCGGGGAGGAGTCCAGTACTTTTATCCATGACTCTAAAAATCCCCAGTGGTCACTATGAGACACTGCAGCTGAGAGCTGATGCTGCCAGAGTCCTAGCTCCAATACACACTAGCTCAAACAGGAAGCCTGTTATAGTCCTTCCTGTTGTAGAAAATTCAGTGCCAGCCTGGCTGGGCAGGGTCAATTCAGAGCCGGGGAACCTTTACTCCTGCAATAGTGTTGCAGTGCTGGTAGCTCACTGCCCCCTCGCCTAAGGCCTGCCCCATTGCCTAAGGCTCTCAGTCCCAGTCCAGGCAGTTCCTGATAATTGAACAAGGGAAATTTGGAGAAAGGAATAAAAGATGGCTGATTTCAGAGATGGGGCAGGCTATCACTGATCAACAGGAGAGGTCCCTTTTTATCTCTTTAAAAAAATTGTTTCCCTTGCTTCTTCAGGCTACGACGCTAGTAAGTGAAGGAAGTGCTGGAGCATTTTCTGGAGGCCATCTTTAGTCAGCTGCCTCCTCCCCCCCCCCCCCCCGCCGAATGTACCAGTAATGACACTAATTCAGGATGTTACAGGATTATAAAGTGCGGGTGGGATGGTGGCTAGGAAGAATCATGGCTGGAAATAGAACCATCACTTCCAGTGCTGTGCCACATCCCACAGAGAAGTGGCAAAATTAATTTTAAAAAAGAAAAGAAAAGAGAAAGGGGCATCTGCTGCTTTTTAGCGGCAATAAGAAGCCGCCCCTTGAAATGTCCTCCCATTTTTGCCACTTGCTAATGGGGAGTGAAAAATGGGGCCCCCTTTGGATCAAAACTAGTTGGAAGAGCTCTGAGTGGTTTTATCCCCAATTAGTCAGCAAAATTGTCATGGCATGCTACTGAGTATTCTAAAACCCAATAGGTGGTGGCTGAATTGAAGCAACTCCCTCACCTTGGAAAAGCTCCACCGGATAAGAGTGCACGGATTTGTTTGTTACCACTCTCCCTGTTATAGCACGGGCCTTCAAATGTTTCTGTCAGTTTCATTGTGAGTTTTCTTCAGCCTGTACTGCACTGTCCTCCCTGCTGCCTCATCATGGTCTGTAGCTTTCCAGTAAACCAGGGAGTCGCTTGAGCTCTGGCACATAATGCAAGACAAGTTGTGGAGGTAAAGTAAAAATGTCAGTCCAGCCTCCATGATATTCCGCAGGTGCAGCTTCTCTTGGCTTTCCTCTGCATCTGTGCAAACCTCTTCTGCTTGTCTCTCCCCATTCCGTTTTTGACTAAACTGTGGATTTCATATCAAAGATATGAAAAACCATTACCTGCTTAATTTTTGCTTGTGGTGCTCACATCAAAATCATAGAAGCAGAGCTAAATCTAGCTACTCAACCTAGGAACAAGAAAGAATTACTTTAGACTGAAGGGAAATCTTGCTTTGGTTCATGTGTGATGTTCATTTTCACAATGCTGCAGCCTGATCAAGCAGACTATTCTGTTTCTAGAGCATGTCCTCAGGTATAAGGCCTCATCTGTTATACAATACCATATCACAAAGTGTGGTGTTACACAGATACCATGAACACCAGTATATAGATATACACCAGTATATCTATCATGAACACCAGTATATCTTTTTCTTTGCATTCCCATGCCAGCCAGAGCCCTTTGTTCTTGTTATGGCTCCTTCATTCTGTAGTCCTTTCAGCTGTGGAAACTCTCTCTACCATACGGACCTTGGACTAGGAAGGAGGCAAATATTTGAAAGGGGAGGTTTGAAACATGAGCCTCCCACCTTGAATAGGATGGCTCCAGTTCAAGTTAGGCCTGTTAGGCGCCTGTCAAGCAGGGCCTAACAGGGCCTCATGACCTACATCCACCACAGTCAAGCCCCATGATCCCTGGCAGAAAACGACACTTTGCATGGGACTCCCCTGCATTGGTGAGCACCTCTTCTACCTCTTCTACTTCTACTCCTTCCATTCTTTTTTGACTAAATTGTGGGTTTCATATCAAAAATTCATTTTTTTTATTTTTAGTATCATTTTAGGATAGCAATAGGATGTTCACATATCGCTCCCTCAAAAAAAGAAGTTTGCACAAGAGTTTTCCTAACAGGGAGCAAGATTAGATGGCTGGCTACTTCTCCATAGGATATTACAGCAAGTTAACACTGGCAGGTAAAGTAAAGGTGTGCTGTCGAGTCGGTGCCAACTCCTGGCAGTCGCAGAGCACTGTAGTTGTCTTTGGTAGAATACAGGAGGGGTTTACCGTTGCCATCCCCGGTGCAGTATGAGATGATGCCTTTCAGCATCTTCCTATACTGCTGCTGCCCGATATAGGTGTTTCCCATAGTCTGGGAAACATACCAGCGGGGATTCGAACCAGCAACCTCTTGCTCCCTAGGCATGTTCCTACCCTGCTCAGTTTAGCCTAATTTCCCTCCACCATCCAAAAACCAAAGATAAAACCCAACCATATTACAATTTATATACAAATATTTCCACACACTTCTACCAGCATCACATTTCAGACTATAAGAAGCGGAACAAGCCTTTGAGAATGATATAAACATAACATTATTCAGATAACCTTTTTTTTAGGATAGTAAACAGCCACCTCTGTCAAAGTCTCATAGATGGGGGGAAAAAATCACTGTATGTGGCAGTTCAATACAAGTTGCTGGATTGTGGGGGAGAGGGTTTCCCCCCGCTCCTTTTCTTTTAAATATAGAAGTTAATCCAGCTTTGAGCGGGATTAATTCCCAATGAAGCTTGGGGACAGACAGCTGTTTCTCTTCTGGCTGGAAACATTGCCCTCCAATCTATGTGCATATACATATTTGTGTCAGTAGCCTCACTGTACCCTGTTACGGCCCTGGCTTTATTTCCTTCCCTTGGTACTCGATGGTAGCCTGCTCCGAGTTGCTTGGAAGGAATGTTTATGACAGTTGGACACCTTTTTGATTTGGGCTTGGAGTGAGGAAGGGCTTTTCAAGCTCCCTAGCTCATCTGGAGATGGGAGGGGCAGGATGAGTGTTTGCAAAGGGAGATAGTTGACAGGAAAATCAGTATTAGCCTCCAGGGCAGCACAACCAGATAAATCCTACGCTGGCTCTTATGACGGAAAAATTGCAAAAAGAAAAGGAGGAAAAAAGAGTGTGCGAGAGAGAGCTGGAAACCTGAAGTGTTTATGTACCTTAGGCCTTGAGGCAAATAAGGGTGAGGGATGAGAGGATGGAAAACAAGAGAGTAAATGATTAAGCACATGGCATTCTCTAGGGTTAGCCACACTTAACCCTTAACATTAACCACACTTAAGCTATACATTCGCATGCAGAAGTTTCTCACTTATTAAGATATGCAAATGCTTTTGTTTATTCATTGCCAGGATACCCCTGTCCACAACGAAGTGACTTACACAAAAGTGATTGTTTGGATGGTAGACACAACACACATAGGCCTGGTTCACACAGTCATTCACATTTAGATTTAATGTGGGTTACGGCTATAAGCATGATTGTGTGAACCCATTGCCAAAGTGGTTTATGACTGAAGATGAAGCTGAGATTCCCGCCTTGGTGTGAGCTGACACAATCACATCAGTAGTAGTAACCCACATTAAGCTTAGATTTAAATGAATGGGTGCACCAGGCCATTCTGTAACAAGGCCATTCTTAGCAGTAGCTGAGAACTACTATTTGGTTTCAAAAGCCACAGTATGAAAAACAAATCCCAATAGAGCCATTCACATGCTGCAGTGGGAAGGTTAATCTTTGCCTATGCCACCTATGTTTAGTTTTTGTTAACTAGCTAATGTACACAAGGCCAGGGCCTCTAAAATGTGCCTCAGTTTGTGTTTATCTCTGCTTTTTTATAGTCACACGTGGAAAATTAATAATTCAATGTTCTAATATTAGCTGTCATCTAAGCTGTGATAAAATTAATAATTCATCCAACTGATATCCAACAAATGGCACCTTCTTATTGTGGATGAGAGAGGCACTTTGCTACACTTGAAGAGCTGCAATTGGGAAGGAGTGTATCTGTCTTTTATTTCAGATCAAATGCACTTTGGGGATTATAGTTTGATTCAAAATACAGTTGTCTTTAGAACAGAAACCCTTCAGTATAGCTTGCTAAGCTTCCCTCTAATAACAGCTTCCAGTCCCACCTTCATCAAGCAAGTAAAGGTCAATTTCTGAAAGACATAAATACATAAATGTATTTTTCTAGGCCTTTTCCTCCTGATGTTATACTTTTCAGTGAATGCTTTACTAACATGCAGTGTCCTAGATGGATTCCAGCCTGAGTAATTACAACCAACCTGGGTGCATGCTTGTGTATTGTTAACCAGCTTCTCCACTGGCTTGGTTGTAAATTCAGTGGATAGATTCCAACCTGCCAGTAGGGATGTGCATGGACCGGTCCGGAGGCCATTATAGAGGCCTCTGAACCAGTTTGAAATTGGGCCAGTCCGCAGTTCCGTACACATCCCTACCTACCAGCACCTGAAGATTTTGTGGGTTGCATAGTTATTGCAAATGCTGGATGTAAGTAGCAGTACTACAGCCACATTCTGCTTGAAAGGAATTTGTGTGTAGTGTTGTACTGAATGACTCAGCCACTAATTCAGCACTGGAATCCAAGGATGGTGTGTGGGCG
Source organism: Hemicordylus capensis (assembly GCF_027244095.1). Classification (NCBI taxonomy): domain Eukaryota; kingdom Metazoa; phylum Chordata; class Lepidosauria; order Squamata; family Cordylidae; genus Hemicordylus; species Hemicordylus capensis. The sequence goes on along the minus strand of NC_069657.1, from coordinate 177,807,984 downwards.
CTGAGCTATCAAAGAGCTGTGGCTGTTGGGGCAGGCTGCCCACTTATCTGACCAGCAAATACTCACTTCCCACTGGCCACCATGCCAATGTTGTGTGGCTAGATGTTACCACTGGGCAGGGCTGGCATCAGGGGTCAGCATCATTGGATAATTACTGAGAGTTCAGGACCCTCAGAGGTCTACTGTTGATCCCTAAGCCCACCTCTGCTCCCAAAGCCTTTGAGTGGTAATGGCAGAGTGACTATCTAGGGTCCAGCTAGGTAGGAGGAGTTTCCTGGAACACAATTTGCTAAGGGCCCCCTGAAATTTGGAGCCAGCCCTGCTACTTGGCCTGGCCTCCTTGGCATGCCTGCCTGCCTGCCTGCTTGCAAAAGTGCCCATCCACCCACTTGCTGCATAGAGAGGGGCTGACTGCTCCATGTATTCCCTCAGCAATCACAGAGTACTCCAGATGTGGGTAGAGCACATCCCTAAAGACTCTCAAGGAGAACAAAAAATGGGCGGGGAGACTTATTCATCAAATCAGTGCTTCATGGAACTCCCTTCCTAGGAAAGCTCACCTGCTGGTGTCTTCCTTGCTATATTTTGGGCACAGGGAGAGATCTTTCTTTTCTTTCTTTCTTTTCTCATAGGATTTTAAACATGTTTTATGCGCATTCCATGTGTGAATATCTTCTTATTGTGTTTGAACATAAGAACAGCCCTGCTGGATCAGGCCCAAGGTCCATCTAGTCAAGCATCCTGTATCACACAGTGGCCCAACAGATGCCACTGAAAGACTACAGGCAGGAGTTGACGGCATGCCCTCTCTCCTGCTGTTACTCCCCTGCAACTGGTACTCAGGGGCATCCTGCCTTTGAGGCTGGAGGTGGCCTATGGTCCTCTGACTAGTAGCCGTTGATAGACCTCTCCTCCATGAAGTTATCCCAACCCCTCTTAAAGCCATCCAGGTTGTTGGCTGTCACCATATCTTGTGGCAGAGAATTCCACAAGTTGATTATGCATTGTGTGAAAAAGTACTTCCGTTTGTTGGTCCTAAATGTCCTGGCAATCAATTTCATGGGATGACCCTTGGTTCTAGTGTTATGTAAGAGAGAGAGAAATTTCTCTCTATCCACTTTCTCCACACCATGCATGATTTTATAGACATCTATCATGTCTCCCCACAGTTCTCTTTTTTCTAAACTAAAAAGCCCCAGATGTATCCTTGCCTCATAAGAAAGGTAGTCTAGGCCCCTGATAATCTTGGTTGCCCTCTTCTGCACCTTTTCCAGTTCTACAATGTCCTTTTTAGATGTGGTGACCAGAATTGTACGTGGTACTCCAGGTGTGGCCACACCACAGTTTTCTATAAGGGCATTATAATAATAGCAGTTTCAATCCCCTTCCTAATGATCCCTAGAATGGAATTGGCCTTTTTCACAGCTGCCGCACATTGATTCGACATTGATTTGAGCTGTCCACCATGACCCCAAAATCCCTCTCCTGGTCACTGACAGCTCAGATCCTATTAGTGTATATTTGAAGTTGGGAGTTTATGCTTGCCAACACTGAATCGCATTTGCCATTTTGTCGCCCACTCACCCAGTTTGGAGAAATTCTTTTGGAGCTCCTCACAATCTGTTTTGGATTTCACTACCCAAAAGAGTTTGGTATCATCTGCAAATTTGGCCACCTCACTGCTTACCCCTACTTCTAAATCATTTATGAATAAATTAAAAAGCACCAGTCCCAGTACAGATCGCTGGGGCACCCCACTTCTTACTTCCCTGTGAAAACTCTCCATTTATCCCTACCCTCTGTTTCCTGTCTTTCTACCATTTTGCAATCCACACATGTACTTGTCCCCTTATCCCATGACTGCTAAGTTTTCTCAAGAGTCTTTGATGAGGAACTTTGTCGAAAGCCTTTTGGAAGTCCAGGTATACTATGTCAACTGGGTCACCTTGATCCACACACTTGTTGACACTCTCAAAGAACTCCAAAAGTTTTGTGAGGCAAGATTTACCTTTGCAGAAGCCATGCTGGTTCTCCCTCAGCAGGGCCTGTTCTTCTATGTAGAACAGTAGTAAGCAGTAGAAAGCAGTAGTCTTATATATGCTGTGGCAGTTTGTTTCACTGCTGTTTTTATTGGATAGCATCCAAACTAATGCTGCCCACACACAACAATTTTCCCTGAGGCCCACTCATTCTGTTGCTCCCCAAGTATATCCCTCAGGTCTCAGGGACATAATTCCAGGGCACATTCATGACAGCAGAGGGAGCGGGTTTGGGAGAAATCATTGCTTGTGGATAACATTCAACATGAAGCCAGTATTAGACTAAATGCTGTTTATTGTTTCCAATTGCATTATTTATTTTTAATATATGCTGCCTTGACATCATTGGGGAAAGGGCAGTATGTACAGTAGATAGATAGATAGATAGATAGATAGATAGATAGATAGATAGATAGATAGATAGATAGATAGATAGATAGATAGATAGATACTTCTACAAAGTAAGAACATCAACAACGAGAAAAAAAGGCATATTTATCAAGTTTTGGACTCCTGGAGTGAATGTATGGTACATATACAAAGTAATCCAGGCTTACTTTGAGCCAGTATCACTGCAAAATCCCTCCCACCCCCGCTCCTAAAAGGAAGAGAACAGCTTCTAGCTTGGAATCCAGAGCTTTCCTTCCATTTCCCAGTGGGTCAATAAGAAAGGCAAAATCCTTACCCAGTTAGGTACAAGTGGCCTTTCTCTCTACTATGGTTGCAGAGCAGGAAAATGAAAGCATATGTCTACACGACCATCCTGAGAGGAGAGGAGATGTCTATTGACATTTCATGCTTTAAAAAAACCAACACCTTCGCTGAACTTTTGCTTAAGTGTAATTTCTATTGTGAGATACAGCTGATATTTCTTTATAACCAATTGGTAAGAAAAGTCCATTGCAAACTAAACATACATAGTTTCCAGGTAAATCGAGTATCATTGTCAACAAATACTTCATTGTTATGCATTGTCAGAAGGCTCATAAATAACAAGCAGCTTAGATTATCAGCAAAGCAAGATGTGCTATCTTGTCTGATGTGAAAAATTCATATCAGTTTTTTCAAACATCCCTGTATCGTATTCTGCATCAGTGCCCTTCACCCGAACACATCCCTGAATTTGGTTGCTGAAGAGTTTAGGCTAATGATTATACATTTGCTTTCCATGCTTTGTCCTGATGTTAGCATTTAATTTTTCCTCTACAAACTGGATCTGGGTTGAAGTTTTGGCATACATTGGGGATAGAAGTTTGAAAGTCACAGGGAATAACTGGTACCAAAGAGAGATTCTTATTATGTGGCTATGAGACGAAATTTCACCCTCTGATTGAACGAAACCCCAACACTAAGCAGAATGCATGTGTAGTTTCAAACTTTACTCTTAATAGGGAATAGAAAATTGTGGTTTTATAAAAGGAAAGCAGATAATCTGAAAAGCTGGGGCATGCCATACTTTGCATTTTTTAGTGCATATTTTTTAAAGATCAGACTAGGCTGTACTTTAAGCAAGTGTTGGGGCCAAATTGCCCCCTGACAGAGGCCTTTAACCTGTCCCAATCCAAATGACAGGTCTGGATTTAGACTGTTGCAGGGCATAGGATTAAAATCCCTCAACCCTCACCATAGTCCCAATCAGCTGCTACTTAACTTTTTTTTAAAAGGCATAGTAATGTTTCATTTGATGCAAATATGCACTGGTTGTAAGTGACACTCATACATTCAAAGACCAATCAGAACAGTGCATGGACAGTTGGGGGTATACAACAAATTGAGAAATAGTTGCAAGCACAGGCTGAAATGTCGTGAAGTGTTCCAGCATGGAAATGTTCCATGTCAAGGCTGCTGTAGATGCACAGGCAGCCCCAATGCTGTTAAGAATGAGCAGTTGTTCAAGCAGAGCTACTTGGGCTATTCCCAATGTGGTGAATAACTTTGGCACCATTGCTTGCACGGCTGTCCATTATTAGCATCAGGGCTTCCTCTATTTTTGCAGCAGTGCCAGCTCAGAGCATTCTGGAGATGGAGAACATTCTGGAGTGCTTCATGTCAGCTACTAAATACTTCGTTGAGTTATGTTTCCCTGGAGAGAAACACTGGCACCATGGCTATGCTTTCTTGCCACATGAGTTCAAGTCCTACTTGGGAGTATAGACTTTTTACAGTTGTTAGATGGATGGCCAGACAGATACACAGACAGAAGGGTACAGATGGATGTAGTTATGGTAACCTGCTTTTAAAGGACGAAAATTTCTATTTAAAGTTCTTTCTAGTAGATTAGGTTTCTTCCATTTGGAAGAATTTTAGCTCGAGATATTTTCTGATTGGTTCTCTTCTGTCCTTGCTGTGAATATAAAAGTTGCATTTAGTGAGCGTAATTTTTGGTTAGTATCAAAATGTATTGATTTTCAGGATAAATATTGACTTGGCTACTGGACTTGACCTCACTTTCCCTCTATATTTACTTCATGAGTCAATAGGGCTGGAAACTGATCTGACAGGAGTCAATAATGCTTTAAATTCTAAAAACTAGCAGCGTTGCTGTAAAGAAACCATTTTCTATTCAACAGCTACTGCTGTAAGCAGATAAGAAGCCTAACAAATGTAACAATTTACTGTACAAACCCATGAGGAGAAAGTGCCCTGCTTGGTAACTGCTTCAACACCAGGCCCATAGAGCAGCCAGGTTACTTCAGGCCAACAACACCATTTCAGACCTGACTCAGGAATATATAAAATGTTTAATAGTGACCTATTGCTTTTTCCCTCTTTCCCCTCAGGATTTTTGAAGTTTGCTCTTAGGATCTGAAAGAAATGCCTCAGTGTACAGGCTGGATGAGTTGACGCCTTGTGACCCTTAAGTTGGCTAAGTCTTGCTGGTGGGCACATATCACCATTATGAGAATCTGTTTTCCTCCATCATTTTTGCCTTTTCTTTGAGGAAACTCATTAAAGAATAACCATTCTGGGTGAAAATGATAATGTCACTTTCTATCATGTTTTCCCACAAGATGTTTGCCTTTCCCTCTTTTGGGAACAAATATTGGCTATGTTCCTGCCCTAAGTTCATGAAGGCTTCACACTTATTTATCTTTTGCTTGACCTTCCAGCCACAACAAATGCCTGTGTGCCCTTTTAATAAAGTCTTACAGCTGTGTGTCTCCTTCCTTCTTTCCCACTTGTTTAGAATGCAGATTAGCTTTGCCTTTCTGGTTTGTGAGTATCACAGATTTGATCTATTAGTCACTGTATGCTGTGGATCAAGATGAGGCTGTGGTGTAACCCTATTAGCACTTCATATTAATCACATTTCCAGTTTGGATGTTTTGGTTGCTCCCCAGACCATTAAGGTAGGCATGCTGTGCATTGGATACATATAAAACTGCCAGTGGCCATTCTATGAGCTTGTCCACGCATGCATATTCATCATTTGATAACTGTAGCATCACAAATCTAACACCGGTCATACAGGATTGTCTAGGAAACTATCAGTTCAATCAGTTTTGGTGGGTGGCCTCCTTGTACCAAGGAATGGAGAAAAATGTTTCCTTTTCCCAGACAGATTTTAAATAATTCTGCATACTTGCATTGTGCACATAGAGATACGGGGGAGGGGGGGGAGATTGGGTTCTCCATTGTTTCACTTACTCTGAACCTGTGACTTGATTAATCTACTTAAATTTTGTACCATAAGTTTACTGATTGTCCCTCAATATGGAGGCATTATTTGATGGAAGGGGACTTGTATGTACAGAGGATAGTACTTACAAGTACATACCTGAAGAGAATGCTCTCTGTGGTAGTTCTTTGGTGCATGAGCTCCACCCCAGTCTTTCTAGGCATCACCCCTAGACCTGCTCAAGCTCCACAGGTACAATTATTTCATCACCTCAGACACAATGGAGACAATGCAGCAGCCAGTCTTTAAGGGTATACAAATCACAGGTAAGAAAATCAAATGTTGCACATTTGTGAATCAGCCCACTGACCGTATCCCCTGCTAACTGAGCAAAGAGCCAGTTTTTAAAAGTGGTGATTCTCTTTATTTAGCAGGGAGGGAGCAACTGGCCATATCCATCCCCAGCACAGCATCCCTCCAGTGGCTGTTGCTGCTAGTATCTATCTTGTGTTTCTTTTTAAGATTGTGAGCCCTTTGGGGATGGAGAGCGATTTTATTTATTTATTTATATCTGTGTAAACATCTTTGGGAACTTTTTAAAAAAGCAGTATATAAATATTCGGCGTATTCATATAAGCTATGATGTATGAAGCGGTTATTAAATATGGCCTATCTGAATCTGTATGCTTCTAGTTTTCACATTAAAACTTACCCTTTCAACAAGGTTCAGGTTCTCATGGGAAAATCATGGAAATCATGTGAAAAACCCCACAACACAATGTTTTTTAATCTTTTCCCATATTTTCACATTGGGCAGCTTCCTCATATAGGTATTCATTTAAGACCTGACCAGTGACTGCACAGCAGAAACAATGCCTAACTAGAGAAGTGAATGAAAAAGTTCAAAGGATAGCTGCTAAACATTGATTAAAAACAATAGCTGATATACCGTGCAGTGTTAAGTGCACCTTGCAATGTAATGTTTGCACAGTTGTGCAAGACTGCTATTACTCCAATCATAAGATCTTGGCAACCGTGATTGTGCAATTGATGGCCATTGGAAATAATGCACAATTCTTGCAACTTAAAGGTGTTTCTAAATCTCTGTGAAATTACTTTGCATCCAGTTGTCCCTGGTCACAATTCAGCAGAATTATCAGTGTATGAATTCAGATGCATATACCACCTAGTTCTTCCAGGATACCAAATATTTCTTGTCAATGCATCAACATTTTTACTGGTATTCCATCCCAAACATTCCAGTAGCAACTTCATCCTTGTAATTGTTGAAAAACAAAATATACTTAACAAAGTTGTTGCAAGTGGAGTTCATACAGTTATTTATTTTACTTTCTAGATTCAGCCAATAGGGATGTGCAAACTGGTTCAACAGTTCACCATCGAGCCGAACTCCCCCACCCCAGTTCAGCTCAACGTGGAGCCGAACCCCTCCCGGCGGTTCGGGGGTGGTAGTTTGCGAGCCTTTTGTAAAAAAATTTTTTACCTTATCCCCCCTCCGGGGAGTTGCAGAAGGTGGTGGTGGGGGGGTCCTCAGAGGTTCCCCCTCCTCCCACAGGCCTTAATAATCACCACCATGGCTGGTTCTATAGCCTTTTTTGGCCCATTCGGGCATCCGTAGTGCAGGATGGTGGCCATTTTGTCCACCACTGTGCCATAGTGCAGCACAGTGGCTATTTTGTCCACCGCCGCACCAAAATGGCCACTGCACTGCGCTACGGAGGCCCGAACAGGCCCAGAAGGGCTATAGACCCAGCCGTGGCAGTTATTATTAAGGCAAGCAGGGGGAAGGGGAACTTCCGCAGACCCCCCCGCCACCTTCGGCACCCCCCCAGAGGGGGGTTAAAGTAAATAAATAAATAAATAAATAAATAAATAAATAAATATATATATATATATATATATATATATATATATATATATATAACAAAAGGCTCGCAAAACCACCACCCTCGATGAAGCCGAACCGGGGGGAGGGGGGCAATTCACGGGGGTGCCGGACCGAACTGGCCCGGTTGGGTTCGAGGCCTGTCTGGCCTCGAACCAAACCAGATCAGCCGGTTCTGTGCACACCCCTATCAGCCAATTCACCACTTAATACAGACATTATGAAACTGTTTTCAGAGCAACTTTGCCACAGGCAGCGATCCAGATTTAGTGCACCATTGCAAACAGTGGTATGGTGAATGGAGATCTGGCTCCATGATAAAGTAGTCCAGTGACCCCTTCATTATGATCACATCTAAGCAAGGCAGTAAAAAACCCCCACTATGATAGGAACATTAACCCTTAAAAGTGGACACATGAATTTATTCCGGGATCATCACAGTATAGGACTCCAGTGCTTGCATATTGAAGTTTTGACAGATACATACAAAGAACAGCTCACAGTGCTCCATGAAACACAACCATGTAGAGTCTGTTCCACATGGCAAGATCTTGGGATGAAGTGTCTCTCTAAGCAGTTCTGATTATTTTCCCTTTTGGTTTGTGGTGGAAGAGTTGAAATATAATATTTTGCATAAAATGTAGCATTTATTCAGTGCTTTTAAGTGTTTAAAACACTTCAGATAGAGTATCTTGGAACTCTGTAAGAGAGATCAGTCTTATCATCTCCACATTGCAGACAGTGTGGGTGGAGGCAGAGGAACTTGCCTAATGTCATCTAGTGGCCTCACAACAGAAACTGGAAATGGGAAATTTTTGCATTGTAGCTCAGTCTCTTAGCCACTCTGCTAGATCAGTTCTCAATCATCATATGACAATCCCCTTGACATTAACAATGTGTCATGTCGGGCAATATCTGCATCATTACATTCCAAGCAGAGGTGCACCTAGGTAATTTTGGAGCCTGGACCTAAAGGGCCTTTGGGCCCCCCACTACTGCTCCTGCCGCTGCCAACAGATAAGCTGCAATGCATTATTTTTTACACCAGAACATGTTCAGGGAAAGCTGGATTTTTTTAAAAAAAGAAGATATTCTGAATAAGATGTTTCCCACTGACTTGCAGAGAGATACCACATTTTGCATGGACAATCCTGCGGCTTAAATTAGTGGACCGCTCAGCATTTGGAGGCCCCCTAGGCCAGCATTTGGGAAAGCTGGGGAGCAACAGCAGGAGAGGGTTCTTACCTCTTCATATACTGCTTGTGGGCTTCTGATTGGCCACCAGATGGTAGCCTAGATGAGGTTTTAGACTGATCTAGCAGGGCTCTTCTTCAGGGGTGCAGATCCTTCTTCCTCATTTTCCTGAACTCCCCCCACCAAACCTAATAACCAGAGGCGTAACTATAGGGGGGGCAGGGGGGGCACGTGCCCCGGGCGCCATCTTTTTTGGTCACATGGGGGGCGCCGCCATGACAAAAAATTATTTTTTAATTTTTTTTAATTTTTTGTTAATACAAATGTTTCCTGCTCAGTGCAGCAGCGCTGCAGCAGTCAAGGGAGCGCGTCGGCACCCCCTCCCCCACGAACGGTCCCTTCCGCGCCGCCCGCAAACCCCCCCCATTGCTTTGCTGGCGCCTGGCGGCCAGTCAGTGGCCTGGCTTGGCGGCGGCGGCGGGCGCTTGTGAGGAAAAACCTAAGTATAATGTAGCATGTTGGGGGCGTGGGGGGCGCCATTCCAATGCTTGCCCCGGGCGCCGTTTTCCCTAGTTACGCCTCTGCTAATAACCCAAATGTCTTTCCTCCCCTCAAAATAAATTTATATGAGGAGTTTCTCCTCAAGCTTTTCCTTAGTCTGCACCACTGTTCTTCTTCCATTCTTATGTGGTTACCAGGCCACCATCACTGTTTTCATGTGTGAATCAGGTCTAAAGTGCAGATTCAAAAGGGATGCCCTTTGTTTACTGTTGGCTCTTTCCAATACCATTTAATGTCTTGGCAAAAAGGTTCAGTTTACCAACTGTGTTAGATAGGATCACAAACCACAAGGCAGTCTGTGTGGGGCAGAAATGGTAAATAGTGCACAATGTACAATGGTTCTCTGATTGCTGCCATCTTTTGCTTTACCAATCTGGAGAGGGTGTATATGTGAAGACATCCAAAGTTGAGTATTTTATTTCTATTTCCGTGTTTGGAAAAGGGCAACTTGATATTTGTAGATGCCCATGAATTGTATCAGCATGATATTCATACAACTGGGGATGGGGGGGCGGGGATGGGATGGGTGCAGAACACATGAATGCAGGATTATTTTTTTCATTTTTTAACATCAGAACCTCCCTCCTTTGTGTTAACAAAAGATAACTATGTTTTTTCTTATTTTAGGGTTTTTTAAAAAAATTAAAAATCACAAAAAGAGACAATATGCTAAAAATATGCAGTGAACAAATATCATCTGTACAGACTGGAAGAGAACCTTCATAAATTAACCTTATTAGTGCATTACTGTAAGCGAATGCCAAAAAAGCTCCTAATTTGCATTAAGATAGATTTTTCAGGTTGGCTGCATGATTTAATTAAAGAAAAGATTAAGAATCATTAAACAAGCTGCTCTACCTTGCAATAACAGAATTCATATCTGATTCAGGTTAACGAAAACACAGATGGTGATTCTGTAACTGTTGAGTTGCTGTAACAGAATGAAAATGATCCCATTAGTTCTCTGGAAATGTGAGGGAATTTGAAAATTAGTATGCAGATACATTGTATGGTGCTAGACAGCTTGGTCTGCTTGGATCATCACTGATTACTCTTTGTTTGGGTTGGCAACACTGAACTTAATAAATGAAAAAAATGTTCCAGTATACCACAGTTGGAAACTGTTCAAGGCTGAAATAGGTGTGCAGACTTTCAAGAAGAGAGAGTTAAGTAAACAAATGTCAATCATTTCAGGGCTGGCAACATTTCCCCACTCTGAGGATGTCTGTTCTTGGGAAACAAAATGTCATCAAAATAAAGACCATTGTTTCTATACCTAAATTTGTGCAGATATTATCGGAAAGGCATTTTAAATGTATATAGGGTCCCCTAGTAAGGAGTGGTCTCTGTTCAAAAGGGTGGGGAAGGGATCCCAGGAAAATAATCCCTGTAGTGTGTAATACAAAGTGTCCAGAGCTTACACAAGATGTTGCTACTTCTTCTCACACAGATATTTAACATGTGGAACTCACTGCCACAGGAATGATATTCATTCATTCATTCATTCATTCGATTTCTATACTGCCCTTCCAAAAATGGCTCAGGGCGGTTTGCACAGAGAAATAACAAACAAATAAGATGGAACCCTGTCCCCAAAGGGCTCACAATCTAAAAAGAAATGGCAGGAATTAGTTTTAGAAAGAATAAAGATGAAGAGTTAAGTGAATGAAGAGCAAAGATGAGCATAGTACTGTATATAGATACCACCTTTTTAAAAAAGCTCAAAGGAATAGGCACAAATACCTGGTTCAACTGGTCAAAACCAAGCAAGTAACAACTCTGGCTTGGCATGGCATAGAAAAATGAAGGAAGGCAACTAGCATGAACAGTGATCTCTGTCCAGTTTTCTCCACCAGTCATGTTGTTTGAGGCTGGGATCAGCAATATCAGCAGAGCTTTTGCTGTAGTCCAAAGCAAGGCCCATTAGTCTCATAGTCAAAAATGTGGGTGTGTTTTTTAAACAATTTGTTTTTGTTTCTGATATTTAACCATACTGTGCCAGTCAGCTTTTCTAGGGAGCCAATGGCAGAAGGAGGAGAAAACGAATAAAAGGCCCTGTTCTGCTGTTTTTCATATTTTTGACAGTGGTTTTTTTAAGGACTTATTGTTTTATTTGTTTCTATGTAACTGTGTTGTGGTTTTCAACATTTGAGATATAAATAGTAAGCCTGTGCACAGTGAAAAATATCAGATCCAGTATCCACTCTATCCACTCTGACCCAACAGATATATGACCACGAAGTCCGAAATGGCCCCCCAAAATCGGTGGGAGTCAGATTGGATTGCATACAACATTTCTCAGACCCTTCTCCTCTCTCAGACACCCCTCTCTCCATGCCACCTCCTTCTCCTGACTTCTCCTGCCCTCTCCCTTTCCTTTCCCTTCCCTTGTCTGCACCTGAGGATGAGAGCTGTGGCTCTTGCCACAGTTTCTGTTTCAAAAGGTACACTTCTTTTCTTCAAGGTCCTTGAAACCACAGCCTGCATGGTAATTGTGGGAATGGTAGTTTTTTGGGTGGACATAGGGCATATCAGGTCTGACATGTCCGTCAGACCCATCCGACTGCACAGCTCTTATAAATAATAGCTTGAATAAATCAATAGGTGCATAAATCCTTGTAGTTACCCACCTTATTACTGCAAAGAAGTTTTAAGTGCATTTAAAGGAGTGTTCTCTATTTAAAGGAAAATAGAACTCACATAAATGGACCCTGTTGAATAATAGTAATACAATGCACTTCACTTCTACAATATGTTGTTTCTGCTTTTCAAGCAGACATTCAACTCAAGATGTGATGATTGATTTTTAAAATGATTAGGGCAATTCATGCAAGAGACGTCTATCAATGACTATTAGTTATAACAGCTAAATGGAAGTTTCATGGTACTATAATTCAGGGCTTGGATATTTATTTATCTATCTATCATATTTCTATACCGCCTGATATGTACATCTCTAGGCAGTGTACAAAATTTAAAATATTTAGTAGTTACAAATTAAAATACATAATCAAAACAATAGAATAAAATAGATATTAAAACAAGTTTTAAAATTATTAAAATTAATTCTAATTAAAAGCCTGTGAAAACAGGAGAGTCTTGAGGTGTGTTGTGGTTTTCAACAACATTGTTTTATTTGTTTTTATGTAAACTACCCAGAAGGTTACCATAGTCGATGGTATTGAAAGCTGCCAAGAGATCCAAAAGGACCAGCAGAGTCACACTCCCTGTGTCGATAGCCAGTTGGAGATCATCCATCAGACTGACCAAGGCAGGTTCAACCCCATAGCCCACATGAAAGCCAGTTTGAAATGGGTCTAGATATTCTGCATCATCCAAGACTTCCTGGAGCTAAGAGGCTTCAGGCAGACATCAGCTCAAATGCACCTGGAGATAATGTTCTTCCCATGCTTCTCAGTTCTAGATTATTAGGCAGAAAACAGCTGGCTCATTGGAAATTATAAAGATATGGAGGTTTTTCTTTCATGAAATACAGTGGGAAGCTCTTGTATTGTAGAAGTCTTCGGGTTACCTCCAAGCTCACCTCTGTGGAATGAATAATTTACTGGAGTTAAGCAAGACTGTCAAAAGAGAACTAGACTTCAATAAAAGCAATTTGAGGACCTAGTATGGAGTGATGGAGAAGCAAAAATGGTGGAATGACCATCATGGCAGGTGGTGGCAGATTCATGTAAGGTCAACTGGGCAAGTTGGCTGTGCCATGCAAACCTCTCTCATGTCTGCTCTGCCCTGTCCAACCTGCCCCAAATTCTTATGTTTTGTATAGGAAAACAGAGCACATTCCAAGAAGAAGCCCCATGACTGAACACAACAGCAATACTGTCTCCTCTGTGCAGTCCTCAGATTATTGCGCTTCTGCTTTGGATTCTGTCCTCTGCACAAGGTTGGGTTTATCTCGCAGGAGAGACGAGGAGAGACAACATCTGCTCCCAGATAGACCCAATGGTGTGAGACTGGGTGCCTGCCTGCCTGTTTGCTTGTCCTGCTGCCCCCCTGTCTGTTATCTGCCCCCCCCCCCGGACTGGTTGTTGTGCTGAGGAGAGGCCTTGCAGGATTGGGGCCGGAGAGGAGGGTGACTTGGCAGTTTCCTGCATTCCAGCTGCCTAGAGCTGCCTGCTCAGGGCTATATAGGCTTCTGCCAGTGGCGGCGGGCCTGCCACCGGTGGGGTCGCCCCTTTGGGGGAGTCACTTTGTGAGACAGCGAGGGCCAGGTCTCTTGGCCTAGGTATTTGTAGGGGGGGCATTTAATAGTGGAGCTTCTGTTTTAATTTGTCCTGGGTGAGACATTCTTAGAATGTGTCTGGGCTTAACTGGAGATGGGGAGACAGGGGGCATGTCCACTGACTGTGGGGCGGCCATTCCGCTCATGGTGGGGAACAGAAAAAGGAATGTTGGCATGTCAGCAGGCCATTACAGGGGAAGGGGACTTGGAAATCTAATAGCTGTTTCCCCTTCCGGCTGTCCTGCCAGCTCTTTGACCTTGGGGAGCAGTGCCGATCATCCTTGGAACATCACCTTGCTCCTCTGTAATGCCAGGTAAGTCCAGAACAAATCAGAAACCATCCATGATTTGATTCTGGATGAAGGTGCCGACCTGGTATGTATTACAGAGACCTGGCTGGGGGAGGCTGGGGGCCCAGTGTGGTCCCGGCTTCTTCCTCCAGGCTACTCTGTTGAGGAGCGGGTGAGGGACCGTGGGCGGGGGAGGTGGAGTGGCTGTGGTCTATACAAATAACCTTTCCCTTACCAGGATCCCTGTTAGAGTGTCGGACCATATTGAATGTGTGTACTTAAGTCTGGGGACCAGGGATAGACTGGGACTTGTGTTGGTGTACCGATCACCCCGCTGCTCAACAGAGTCCCTAACTGAGCTGACGGACTTGGTCTCGGACTTGGTGTTGGAGTCCCCCAGGCTTGTGGGGCTGGGGGACTTCAATGTTCACTTTGGGACCGATTTGTCTGGGGCAGCTGAGGAGTTCATAGCGGCCATGACGACTATGGGACTATCCCAAGCAGTCTCGGGGCCGATGCACATTGCTGGTCACACGCTTGATTTGGTCTTTCACTCTGATCAGGGTGGTGTTCCGTGGATGGGGAATCCTGTGATTTCCCCATTGTCATGGACGGACCACCATCTGGTTAAGGTCGGACTCACAATCGCTTCCCACCTTCACAGGGGCGAGGGACCTATTAGGATGATCCACCTGAGAAGGTTATTGGATCCAATAGGATTTCAAGAAGCCTTGGAGGGATTTAGTGTTGGCTCTGCTGGTGATCCTGTTGATGCCTTGGTGGAGAATTGGAACAGCAAATTCACTGGGGCAGTAGACATGATTGCTCCTAAGTGTCCTCTCCGAGCTGCTTCAAAACTGGCCCCTTAGTATACGGAAGAACTATGGGGGCTGAAGCGGCGAGGTAGATGACTGGAGCGCAAGTGGAGTAAGACTTGGCTTGAATCTGACAGATTGCAACATAGAGCTCATTTGAAGACCTATGCTCAGGCAATACGTGCGGCAAAGAAGTGATTCTTTTCTGCCTGTATTGCATCCGCAAGTTCACGTCCGGCGGAGTTGTTCAGGGTTGTGAGAGGGCTAGTGAGTGCCCCTCCTCCCTTGAATCAGAATCTGGAACCATCGATTACCCGCTGTGATGTGTTTAATGAATTCTTTGTGGGGGGAAATCTCTCGTATTCGGGCCAACTTAGATTCTGTCTCCACAATTACCTCAGTGTCTGATGTGGAGGTGTCAGGCAACTCTTCTTCTGTGATTAGGTTGGATCGGTTCCAGTTTGTGACTCCTGAGGATGTGGACAAGCTGATTGGAATGGTGCGACCTACCACCTGTTCTCTTGACCCTTGTCCAACATGGCTTATATTATCTGGCAGGGGGGTTGTTGTAGAAGGCCTGGTAGAGATTATAAATGTGTCTCTGAGGGAAGGTAGGATGCCTCCTTGTCTTAAGGAGGTAATTATTAGACCGCTTCTGAAGAAGCCTACCCTGTATCCCTCAGACTTGAACAACTACAAGCCTGTCTCCAACCTTCCGTGGCTGGGCAAGGTAATTGAGAAGGTGGTGGACTCACAGGTTCAGACAGTCTTGGATGAAACTGATTATCTTGACCCATTTCAAACTGGCTTTTGGGCTGGCTATGGGGTGGAGACTGCCTTGGTCGGCCTGATGGATGATCTCCAATTGGCAATAGACAGAGGAAGTGTCACTCTGTTGGTCCTTCTAGACCTCTCGGCGGCTTTCGATACTATCAACCATAGTATCCTTCTGGAGCGTCTGAGGGGGTTGGGAGCTGGAGGCACTGCTTTGCAGTGGTTCCGCTCCTACCTCTCAGGCAGGTTCCAGATGGTGTCCCTTGGAGACTGCTGTTCTTCAAAATCTGAACTTTTGTATGGTGTTCCCCAGGGCTCCATATTGTTTCCAATGTTGTTTAATATCTACATGAAACCATTGGGAGAGATCATCAGGAGATTTGGTGCAGGGTGCTACCAGTATGCTGATGACACCCAAATCTATTTCTCCATGTCAGCATCATCGGGAGAGGGCATAACCTCCCTAAATGCCTGCCTGAATTCGGTGATGGGCTGGATGAGGGATAACAAATTGAGACTGAATCCAGATAAGCCGGAGGTACTCATTGTCCAGGGTTGGAACTCGAGAGATGATTTTGATCTGCCTGTTCTGGATGGGGTCACACTTCCCCAGAAAGAACAGGTATTCAGTCTAGGGGTGCTTCTGGATCTGAGCCTCTCCCTGGTGTCCCAGGTTGAGGCGGAGGCCAGAAGTGCCCTCTATCAACTTTGGCTGATACGCCAGCTGCGTCCGTTTCTTGAAGTGAATGACCTCAAAGCAGTGGTACATCTGCTGGTAACCTCCAGACTGGATTACTGTAATGCGGTCTATGTGGGGCTGCCCTTGTACATAGTCTGGAAACTGCAGCTGGTCCAGAATGCGGTAGCCAGGCTGGTCTCTGGGTCATCTCGGAGAGACCATATTACTCCTGTATTGAAGGAGCTACACTGGCTGCTGATATGTTTCCGGGCAAAATACAAGGTGCTGGTTGTAACCTCTAAAGCCCTAAACAGCTTGGGCCCTGGGTATTTAAGGGAATGCCTTCTTCTGCATGAACCCCACCGCTCACTGAGATCTGCTGGAGAGGTCCGTCTGCAGCTGCCACTGTGCTCATCTGGTGGCCACTCACGCACGGGCCATGTCCATTGCTGCCCCGAGGCTTTTGAATGTGCTCCCTAGTGAAATAAGCCTCCCCATCTCTGACAGCTTTTAAAAAGTCTTTAAAAACACATTTCTTCACTCAGGCTTTTAATTAATTTTGTTTTAATGGTTTTAATGCTGTTTTAAAATATTATTTTAAAATTTTTAAATTGTTGTAATGTGTGTGTCCCCCCCCATTTTTGTCTTTACTTTATTCTGTTGTAAACCGCCCAGAGATGTAAGTTTTGGGCAGTATAAAATACATACACACACACACACACACACACACATATATATATATATATATATAGAGAGAGAGAGAGAGAGAGAGAGAGAGAGAGAGAGAGAGAGAGAGAGAGCGCGCAGGTGGGAGGTGTCATGGCCTCCAATTTATTGTCATCTTTGTATAACCCTTCCCCCAAAGAACCTAATGGGGTGTAAGTGATCTTTGGGTGTACATGACCTTTTTATCTTTAGATCAATCCTGTAAAGCAGGGTAGGCTGAGAGAGAGTGACTGGTAGGGATGTGCACAAATTGAGATTAATGCACAGATTTGAAGCCAAACTAGTTTGTGGGGCTGCAGAACCGATTTGACTAGTGGAGGGCAGCGCTGAATGGGGAGACGAGCGGCACCTTTAAAAGTAAGGACAGCAGGTCCTTACCTTCTCCTCTTCCACTCCAAGCAGTTCCTGCTGTGGCGGCGCTTCCCCACCCAGCAGCCCTCGTGCAGTGGCACACAAATTGCCTGCCTCAGCACATGTGCAGTGGCTATGTGCATGCCTCCATGTGAGGGCTGCTGGGGAGGAGTGCCACCAGTGCATGCGGGCTGCTGGGGGATGCACCACTGCAGTAGGAAGCTGTGTGGAGTGGCGGAGGAAGAGATAAGGACCTGCTGTCCTCACTTTTAAAGGTGCCACTCACCATCCCATCTGGTGCCATCCTCCACCAGTCAAGTCGGTTTGGCAACCCCATGAACCAGTTTGGCTCCGAATCCCTGCATGAATCTCAGTTCATGCACATCCCTAGTGACTGGTGCATCATCAATCAATAAGCTCTTTGAATAAACCAGGATTTTAACTGAGATTTCTGTCACATTTGCTCTCACTCAGTCACACTGGCTGTGGAACTTCCTCCTCCATGGAAGCCTGATGAGCAACTATTCATTATAGCTTTAGCTGTCAAGTGACTGACTAAGTTCCATGCCAGTCTAACTTGAAGCTCCTTGCTTTAGCTCTTAACTTTTAATTTCAAGCACTGACCTGGCAGCCTCTTCGCTTTTAGCTGTGTTTTATTCCATTTAGAGTTATAAATACTGGTGCTTTACTTGTATCATTTTTAATAGCTTCAAAATTGTACTTTTATCAGGTACATATGAGTGATCCACAGTGCAATGGCTATATGTTTATTTCACGGCATGTTCACCAGAGAAATGTGCAAAGGCCCACTTCACACCTGTTATTTTTCCCCTCATAGATCTACAAACACATAGAGATGGAAGTCTGGACTGTATTTAAAATTACATATATCTATTTTGCCATATTCTGTAGCTGTTGCCTCCGAACCCCAAAAAGAGACAGAACGTGCATGATGGATTGAAACTTGGTCCATGCTTCATTCACTATCTACAAGGATCTGTAGTGATGCAATAAATAACTTAATTACTAGGGATGTGCATGAACTGGTTTGTGCACTCCTGGGAGGAAAAGGGGGTCCTTTCAGGAGCAGGGAACGTGCCCTTACTGACTCGCCGCTTTCCCCCTGCTGGCGTTCTCCCCAAAAGTCTTGGTGCGGGGCTTCAATGTACCTGCAGGACCAACCATTTCTGGTACAATGCTGACTGGGGCTGCAGGGAAGTACACTGCAGTCCCACGCCAATGATTTTGAGGAGCGTGCCGGGGGGGGGGAGCGGTGGGGCAGGTAAGGGCACCCTCCCTGCCCTTAAATGACCGTCTATCTCCAAACCGGCTTGAATGCCGGACTTTCAAACTGGTTTGGCACTCCAGGAAAGGAGCACCAAACCAGTTCATGCACATCCCTATTAATTTCTAGAGAGCAAGAAAATCCTCCCCACACCACAGGAAGCAGACTCACTAAAAGAACTGCCTTTCTCACTGCTGGGTGAACCGACCACATTTGGAGGCTGCCAGTAATCAGCTGACAGCTATGCCTTCCTCTTTACCACACATTTTTCTGTGCCAAGGGACAGTTACCCAAACCACTAACACCCCCCCCCCGCCAGAATGTATTCCCAGACACCTCTAAGCCACAAAACCCTGAGAGGCTGATCCATAGAAATCCACCCTCGCAATAATAGTGCCTTCAGCTGAACATCATTGATGTAAACACGCACTGACCAGTGTGACAGGGCTAACCTATTTAGCAGCACCCACCCCTAACCTAAAGCCCAAACCAAGTTCAGTAAGAAGCAGGTAAAATTAAAATTAAAAATAAACCACTAACAGACAAAGAAAACAGGGGGGAGGGATGTTCCTGCTTGGTCCCTTGAAGCCAGTGGGCTATGATCCCACTGAGAGACAGGTGGGCGGTTGAGTGCGAAGCTCCATGTGAACTGAGGGGTCTGTGGGTGGGACTTGCCTATAAAGCCTGCAGCTGATTAGACATCCATAACATGCCGCATGGATAGCAGATGACATGTCCAACCCCTCATGAGGCCAGGTGCAATTCTGCCCTCCCGAACACCATGCAGGGCACCAAAAGAGTGGCTAAAAAATGCAAGCCAATGGTATGTTCTGGAGAACATACCACTGCTTACTGAGCAAAGAGACACCTTTTAAAGTGGCGATCCTCTGATATTTAGCAGGAGGAGAGGAATTGGCCCTATCCTCCTCTAGGACAGCATCCCTCCTGTGGCTGTTGCTGGTGTCGATCTTATGTTTCTTTTTAGATTAAGATTGTGAGCCCTTTGGAGACAGGGAGCTGTTCAACTTTGGTTGAAGAGCGGTATATAAATATCCATGGTAGTAGTAGTAGAAGATATTTTCTGTTTGTTTACGGTATTTGAGAGCATTACTTAAATATGCCATTCATATTTAATGCACCTTACAGACATAACACTTTAGCATGATGGCAATAAAAAGTTTCCCAAAAAAGCACAGTCTTCTTGTATGGAAGTTAGCATTGCATTATCTTCTGAGGTGAGAACCTTCTTAGGAATGTGTGAGCCTCAACATCTCTGAAAGGCGTTAACCACCAGTGTTGTTTTCTGCCATGATAATTAACTACAGGGTTGGTCAATTGGGCCATGATGCAAACACTCACTCACCTTTAAAAAAAAAGTTTAAGGGGTTTTTTTTAAGGGTCCCTCTCACTCCCAGTATTTTTACTTCCCTTGTTATACCTAGGTTATGAATTGCAGTTGAGGAGTAGCTCAGATGAGAACTGACTGATATAAATTTGCTGCCATATGGCATTCCTTGAGAATTTTCAAAGGAAGAATAGAATCCAGTAGGCAGCAGAAGAGCTGTGATCTCTGAAAGTTGCTTATATAAGTTATTCTGTACTGTGAAACAGACAGGACTAAATGGAAGGGTGGAAACCACATTTTGTGCGACCTTCTTCTTTATTCCTCAGCCCATAACGGGAAGATAATTGCATGGTTAGCAACAAAAGGAAGAGAACCCTTTCTCCACATATGGGAGTGAAGAAAGATGTCCTTTATTGCTCTCTATGTTCCTAAGAGATGACAGATAGGCTTGATTGGCACCTCTTGCTACAGTGGCCATGTGAGTAATTGACTTTCCCCCCTCAACTTTGGATCAAAACTCAACTAGAAATTATTTGGTTCTCTTTGGATGGCTTTGATGCTATTTTTTAATTCAGTCATCTTCGGTCACTGCATTAAAAATGCTTACTGTTGCCCATTCTGACAATGTGAGCATTCCACAGGATCCACACAGCCAGCACAAAGAGGCCTTTAATTAAAGCATCTCTCTCTCTCTCTCTCTCTCTCTCTCTGCTCACTCTCATTCTGCCTCTCTCTCTTTAATTACACCATCCATCCTGTCACACTATAGTTTATTTTAGTTTAATTTTTTCAGGTTGTGTGAGCATTCAGGAAGGCCACTGCAAAACTTGGGCTGTCAAAAGATGCAGTGCGGCATCATCACGTGGCTGATGGCTGGGAGCCAGGTCTGTCAACACATGGCTTTGTACTATCCGGGGGAGAGAATTTGATTCTTCAGCAGTGTCTAATCAGTTTAAAACAAATCTGGAAGATGTTACTAAAAGACTCGATGAGTTCCAGGCCATAGCAGCCTCGGCATACAAAGGAGTGAGGGATTTAGTTTGAGAAGTAAATTGAAGATGTGGAGACAACACTTGACAGCTTCAACATGATTACAGCTGCGAATAACAAGGAATGCACTACTGTTCTAGAAAATCCGATTACAGGTACCTGGCAGAAGATGCTCACAGATACCTTGGCTGTGTGAGAGGCTGGTTTGCTTTCCAGATTCGCAGCACAGAATTGTTGCCATTGTATATGCTTCTGCTATTTTAAGACTGCAATTCTATGCTCCTAGAGATGGTCAAGAAAACAAGAGCAGAAGAAACTTCAAAGACAATATTAAAGGATGATGCACTAGTATACAAACAAGTTCCAGCCCTCCTCTCCAGTCTATCATGATCTCAAATTCCCCCCTTTTCTTTTGTAGTGGTTTAATACACAGAAATTCAAGTGCATGGAGGACTCTGAAAGGAATCCACACTAATTATGCTTTAAGGAGAACATACGCAATGTTTTACTCCCAAGTCACCCTGGTTAGGGCCAGGCTTTGGGTTAGAATGTAAAGAGCTTATCTGGAAGCCTAGTCCACCTCCTAGGACTTTTTGTTCTCACCACAGGAGTGCCTAGCCAGAGTTAGAGGAACTACCATGACAGCAGCACACTGGCATTAA
The DNA here is from genome assembly GCF_027244095.1 of Hemicordylus capensis. NCBI lineage: Eukaryota > Metazoa > Chordata > Lepidosauria > Squamata > Cordylidae > Hemicordylus > Hemicordylus capensis. Next base: position 177,786,505 of record NC_069657.1, on the reverse strand, counting down.
GCATGACGCTCTGTGGCCAATTAAAGGAAATGGGAGAAGGTTCGAAATTATGATTGTATAATTGCTGGTGAATGAAAGACTGGAAGAGCCTGACAATGGAGATAAAGGTGTGTTTCGCTCGCATGAGAATTAAGCTATGGCTACATGGAACATTTTGGCAGACTCTCCTGTAAGCCAAGCTCTTCCCTCTGTACAAACAGAATGGAAACTACCTCAGCTGATTTTAAGCCAATCCAATTTAAGTCAGACCAAGGATGCAACATGGTGTCAGTGCCACAGCAAGGGTACTGGGTGCTGTTGTGAGCCGCCCCGAGCTGTAGTGCACTGTCTCAGTAGTGGGGCTGGTGAGGAAGATCAGCTGCTTCCAGTTCTCTAGCTTGGGCTCAGCTCACACTTTCAGTTAAGATAGAGGTGAAAGTTCTGCCTGCCGCCCCAACAACCCACCCCCATTTTTGCCCGTGTTTTCAAAGGCAGTGAAGATGTGGGGCATTCATCTCTGTCAAGGAGCGACAAAATTTCCCATTTCCTCCCAGACTGGTTGGCAGCTTGTCAGTAGTGGTCTTATGGGAGTAAACTATTTTAGGATCCCTGGGCACTCCCTGGCACCCCTTCACATGGTGCCTGGCATGGAAGACCTGTATTTTCAAGTTCAAGAAAGATGCATGTATGCACTGGCAAGGGAGACATTGGAAAAGTAACGTATGCAAAGAACCTAGCCAAGGTCCAGCGGCGCTTATGGGCCATGCTGCACAACCCTGATACCCGGGAATTGACTTTCCATATCAGATTCCATATCAGAATCTCCCAAACCCTTCTAAGATTAAGGGATTGAAATCCCCACAGCCTGTTTTGGTTTGCTCAGAAACACATTTTAATTGCATCCCTTCCTGCCTTCCTCCAAAAGCCCATTAAAGGCTAACTAACCTGGAGCTCATGTGATTGCTCAGTCCCTAGGTTCACAGAAGGGAGAGAGGAGAGCTGGTTTGAGAGAGGAGAGCTGGTCTTAAGGTAGCAAGTATGACTTGTCCCCTTAGCGAAGCAGGGTCCACCCTGGTTGCATTTGAATGGGAGACTACATGTGTGAGCACTGTAGGTGACTACATGTGTGAGGGGATGGAACCGCTCAGGGAAGAGTATCTGCATATTTGCATGCAGAAGGTCCCAGGTTCCCTCCTTGGCATCTCCAAGATAGGGCTGAGAGAGATTCCTGCCTGCAGCCTTGGAGAAGCTGCTGCCAGTGTGTGTAGACAATACTGAGCTAGATAGACCAAAGGTCTCACTCGGTATATGTCAGTTTCCTATGCTCCTAAGGTTCCCCTTCCAATCCATCAGGGTGATGGTTCCAGCAGACTAAGCCCCATCGCCTGTGCCCAGGTGGGCATTTTTACATATTCCCTACCAGTAGTCCAAACCTTTTGTTCAGCCAATGATACTCAGGAAATTTCCAAGCACATGATTTTGCCCTATAAAAGAGGGGCATCACTTGCCTCTGGAACTCACTCACTTCCTGGACCATCCCCATATATCCAGCAGGTATGTCAGGAGATGCACAATCCTTCCCATGTCTCTGGGAATCTATATATTTAATTCTCTAAGGCATACCCATGGCTAATCCCATGTGTGGCAGGTCTTGCAAGAGTTGGGAGGGCTGCTGGATAGGCTAGCCATGGGATGGGTGGGAGAGGGAAAACTGGTGGTGGCAGCAGCGGCCGAAGAAAACTGTGGTGGGTAGAGTCGGATGAGTGGGAGGACAAAATGGCGGTGGGATACGTCCTGCACAGGTGGGCAAAATGGTGGGGGATGGGTGGGAAGACGGGTGGTGACAGCAGCTGGGGAAGATGGCGGTGATAGTGGCCAGCCAGTGGGCAGGCCAGTGGGCAGGGGAAGGAAGAGGCTGGGTGGGCGGGGTGGGTGCATGGGAGAGAAAACAATGGTGACAGGGGAAACGGCAGCGGGCAGGTGGTGGTAGAGGGAGGCGGCAGCAGGGCAGGTGGCTAGAGGCACATATGCTCTGAGCCCGGCCCAGCTAGTTATTATTATTTTCCTCCCCCTAGACCCCATTCCCTATCCCATGTATGAATGACTGTGTATGAATGTATAGGACTGTGACTATTAGACCTATGTTAGAATGTCTTAGGATTTGCCATTTTGGTTTGATGGTTCAAATCTTGTTCCACCTTTTAACCAATTTTGTTGTGGAAGAGGAAGCCAGCCCCTTCCTCAGGGGTGAAAGCATGCTTGGTCTCAGCCAAAATCATGGGAGGGTAATCATGGCTAATATGTTGACTGTGCAATCTGATTCCCCACTCTTTCATGAGCTTCATAAAGAGATGCATGTGGGCTAGAGGGCTTTTACTGCCTGGCCCAGTTGAGAGTTCCTTCCAAGCCCCGGGGATGGTTCAGCAAGAAACAGCCATACTGATCCTAGTGGGTGCAGTGGACCAAAACTTTAAATGCCCCCCTTTAAGAGTCCTTTCTTTGGTTAGCACAGTTCCATGGTGCAAGTTCTGCTGATGGTGCTCACCTGGCTCGCCAGGAACCGCTTCATCCCTCATGTACCCTGCCCCAGAATTCCCCACTGCAGCTAATTTGAGTCTGCAATATCAAGCCTAGTCACGCCTAAATAGCCCACAAATATAGAACCCATTCCCGGTCTTTCCTGATATGCTTATGTGAAGCTGCTTGGATACAAGGTGTGGTACGGAAGCCTTGGAAGTCAGGAGTGTTTAGAGAGAGAGACTGTTGGACCCTTAGATGATGAGAGTGTGAAAGGGATTATTGAGGAGGACAAGGAGATTGCTGAGAAATGGAATGAGTTCTTTGCATTTGATTTCACAGTGGAGGGCACTGACCATATACCTGCTATAGAACTGAGCTTCTCAGGCTTGGAGGCTGAAGAACTGGGCCAATGTGAGGTGATGAGAGAGGATGTTCTAAACTATCTTAATAAACTAAAAATTAACAAATCACCAGTGCCAAATGACATCCACCCAAGAGTTCTGAAGTAACTTAAATGCGAAATTGCTGATCTCCTAGAAAAATTATGTAACTTGTCCCTAATCAGCCTCTGTACCTGAGGACTGGAAAGTAGCTAATGTAACTCCAATTTTCAAAAATGGGATGTAGTGGGGATCTGGGAAACTAAAGGGCAGTTAGCTTAACTATGGTGCCGGGTAAATTGATGGAAAGCATACTTAAGGACAAAATTGTTAAAAATATAGAAGAACAGGCCTTGCTGAAGGAGAACCAACATGGTTTCTGCAAGGAGAAATCTTGCCTCACTAACCTTTTGGAGTTCTTTGAGGGTGTCAACAGGCCTGTGGATAAAGGTTATCTGGTTAACATAGTATACTTGGAGTTCCAAAACCTTTTTGACAAATTTCCCCACCAAAGGCTCTTGAGTAAACTTAGAAGGAGATAAGGGGACAAGTTCATTTGTGGATTGGTAACTGGTTAAAGGACAGGAAACAGAGGGTAGGAATGCAAGGCAACAATAAAGGAGGCGAAAAGAGAGTTTGAGGAACATTTAGCTAAAAGCATCAAAGGGAATAACAACAACTTCTTTAAATATATCAGAAGCAGGAAACCTGCCAGGGAGGCAGTTGGACCATTAGACAATGAGGGAGTGAAAGGGATTATTAAGGAGGATATGGAGGTTGCAGAGAAGCTAAATGAGTTCTTTGCATCCGTCTTCACGGCAGAGGATACTGAGCATATACCTGTTCCTGAACCAGGCTTTTCGGGGATGGCGGCTAAAGAACTGAGTCAGATAGAAGTGACAATAGATGATGTTCTAAACTGTCTGGAAAAACTGAAAACTAACAAATCACCAGGGCTGGATGGCATCCATCAAAGAGTCCTCAAAGAACTCAAATGTGAAATTGCTGACCTCCTTGCTAAAATATTTAACTTGTGTTTATAAATATATAAACGCAAATTCTCTGGGCGATTTACAACAAAACAATAAAAACAACCAATAAAAAGATTAAAACATTTCAACAATTAAAACTATTAAAACACAATTAAAACAATATCTAATTAAATGCCTGGGTGAAAAACTTGTCTTGACTGCCTTTTTAAAAGTTGCAAGAGATGGGGAGGCTCTTAATTCAGCAGGAAGTGTATTCCAAAGCCTCGGGGCAGCAATGGAGAAGGCCTGTCCCCGAGTAGCCACCAGACAAGCCGGTGGCAACTGCAGATGAACCTCTCCAGATGATCTCAATGGGCGGTGTGGTTCATAGCAAAGAAGACATTATCTTAAATACCCAGGGCTTAAGCTGTTTAAGCCTTTATAGGTTATAACCAAAACCTTGTATGTTGCCCAGAAACTTATCAGCAGCCAGTTTAGATCTTTTAAGATAGGAGTGATATTGTCTCTCCGAGATGACCCAGAGACCAACCTGGCTGCCTCATTCTGCACTAACTACAGTTTACGGACTATGTACAAAGGCAGGTGGTCTGGAGGTGACCAGCAGATGTACTACTGTTCTGAGGTCATTTATCTCAACAAACAGATGCAGCTGGGATATCAGCCAAAGCTGATAAAAAGCACCTCTGGTCACTGCCTCAACCTAGGTCACCAGGGAGAGTTTTGTGTCCAGAAGCACCCCCAGACTGCATCCCTGTTCTTTCCGGGGAAGTGTGACCCCATCCAGAATGGGCAGATCAAAATCATCTCCCAAGTTCCAACCCCACACAATAAGTACCTTCGTCTTATCTGGATTCAGACTCAGCCTGTTACCTCTCATCCATACCATCACTGCCTCCAGGCAGGCATTTAGGGAGGTTATGCCTTCTCCTGATGATGCTGACATGGAGAAATAGATTTGGGTGTCATCAGCATACTGATAACACCCTGAACCAAATCTCCTGATGTTGTCTCCCAGCAGTTTCGTGTAGATGTTAAACAAGATCAGAGACAATATGGAGACCTGAGGAACACCATACTGACGTTCAGTTTTTGAAGAACAATACTCCCCAAGGGACACCATCTGGAATCTGCCCGGAAGGTAAGAGTGGAACCACTGGAAAGCAGTGCCTCCCACCCCAACCCCCTCAAACGTTCCAGAAGGATACTATGGTCTATAGTATCGAAAGCTGCTGAGAGGTCCAAAAGGACCAACAGAGTGACACTTCCTCTGTCACTTCCCAATTGGAGATCATCCATCAGGCCGACCAAGGCAGTCTCCACCCCATAGCCCTCCCAAAAGCCGGTCTGAAACGGGTCTAGATAATCAGTTTCATCCAAGACTGCCTGGAGATGGGAGGCCACCACCCTCTCAATTACCATTTGCAGGGGAGTAGCAGCAAGAGAGAGTGCATGCACTCAACTCCTTCCTGTGGCTTCCAGCGGCATCTGGTGAGCCATTGTGTGAAACAGGATGCTGGACTAGATGGGCCTTGGGCCTGATCCAACAGGGCTGTTCTTATGTTCTTACCTTGCCCAATCATGGAAGGTTGGAGACAGGCCTATAGTGGCTCAACTCTGAGGAATCCAGGGCAGGCTTCTTCAGAAGTGGTCTAATAATTGCCTTTTTAAGGCAAGGAGGCATCCTGCCCTCTCTCAGAGAAGCATTTATGATCTCTACTAGGCCTTCTACAACAACCTCCCTGCCAGATAGTATTAGCCATGTCGGGGAAGGGTCAAGAGAACAGGTGGTAGGCCGCATCGCTCCAAGCAGCTTGTCCACATCCTCACAAGTCACAAACTGAAACTGATCCAGCCTAACCACATAAGAGGAGTCGCTGGACACCTCCGATTCAGATACTACAGTAATTGTGGGGTCTAAATCTGTCAGCCCGAATACCAGAGATTTTACCCACAAAAAAATCATTAAGCACATCACAGTGGGTAATAGACAATTCCAAATTCTGATTCAAGGGAGGAGGGGCACTCACTAGCCCTCTCCTAACCCTGAACAACTCCACTGGATGTGAACTTGCAGATGAAATACGGGCCAAAAAGAACTGCTTCTTTGCTGCCTGTATTGCCAGAGCATAGATCTTCAAATGGGCTATATGAGCCCCTGGTGGCACAGTGGTAAAACTGCCGCCCTGTAACCAGAAGGTTACAAGTTCGATCCTGACCAGGGGCTCAAGGTTGACTCAGCCTTCCATCCTTCCAAGGTCGGTAAAATGAGTACCCAGAATGTTGGGGGCAATATGCTAAATCATTGTAAACCGCTTAGAGAGCTCTGGCTATAGAGTGGTATATAAAATGTAAGTGCTATTGCTATTGCTATTGCTATATGTTGTAATATGTCAGATTCAAGTCGACTTGCGCTCCAGTTGTCAACCTCGCCGCTTCAGCCCCCATAGTTGTTCTGTATACCAAAGGGCCAATTTTGAAGCAGGTCAGAGAGGACGCTTAGGTGCGATCATGTCTACTGCCCTGGTGAGCTTGTTGTTTGAATTCTCCACAAGGGCATCAACAGGATCACCGGCAGGGCCAACACTAAATCCCTCCAAGCTTCCTGGAACCCTATTGGATCCAATAACCTTCTTCGGCAGACCCTGCAAAGGTGAGGTGTGACTGTGAGTTCAACCTTAAGCACTTGGTGGTCCGTCCATGACAATGAGGAAATCATAGGAGTGCCCACCCACAGAATACCACCCTGATCAGAGTGAAAGACCAGATCAAGCATGTGACCTGCAATCTGTGTTGGTCCCAAGACCCTTTGGGATAGGCCCATAGTTGTCATGGCCACTATGAACTCCCGAGCCGCCACAGACAAATTGGCCCCAAAGTGGACACTGAAGTCCCCCAGCACCACAAGCTTGGGAGACTCCAATGCTAAACCTGAGACCAAGTCCGTCAGCTCAGTTAGGGACTCCATCGGGCAGCGGAACGATTGGTACACCATAAGAAGTCCCAGTTTATCCCTGGTCCCCAAATTTAGGTACACACATTTAATATGGTCAGACACTTCCACAGGGATTCTGGTCAGGGAGAAGTTATTTTTATAGACCACAGCCACTCCATCTCCCCACCAACGTCCCCTCCCCTGCTCCTCAACAGGATACCCTGGAGGGAGAAGCTGGGACCAGATTGGGCCACCAGCCTCCCCCAACCAGGTCCCCATAATGCATACCAGATCGGCCCCTTCATCCATAATCAGATCATGGATGGTTTTTGACTTATTCTGGAGAGACCTGGCATTACAGAGGAGCAAGGTGAGAGTCTGTGGGATGTTGGCACTGCTCCCCAAGGTCAAAGAGCTGGCAGGGCAGCCAGAAGGGGAAACAGCTAATAGATTTCTGACTTCCCTTCCCCTGTAATGATGTACTGACTTGCAAACTTTATTTTCTTTATTCCCCACCAGCACCGAAATAGCCACCCCAGAGTAAGTGGACACACCCCCTCTCTACCATCCCCAGACAAATCAAGACACATCTGAAACACATAGGACCCCAAAACAAAAGAAGCCAAAGATACCACCAGGCCCTCACCCTCGTTGGCCCCCGAAGTGGCTCCCCCAAAGGGGCAACCCCCTTTGATGTCACCCCTTTGGTGGCGGGCCCTCCACCACAGGGCAACAGCCCTTTTATAAGCCCAGAAAGATGGCTAATCTGGGCAGCTGACCATCAAGAACTGCTGACTCACTTCCTCTGGCCCTGATCCCACACAGACTCACCCACAGGGCAGCAGCCACAGCCCCACACATTAGGGGGCACACAGGCTGGCAGGCTGACAACAGCAGACAGCAACCACACAGGCTCTCATCACTGGGCGGCAGCTGTCTCTGGGAAGCAGATGTTAAAGCCTCCTCCTCCTTGCAAGGCTTCTGGCAACTGAGTTTAAAAGTAGTTATCATTTTTATTAGTGAAAAGGATAAATTAGGCAATTAATGCAAAAACATAGTCATTGAGGCTTTTCCAAAAGAAGCTGCTTCTCAGTCTGGAATCATAAAATCACCAGAGAAGCCTTAGGAAGGCAGGAGCTGATGGAGAATGCAGAGAGAGAGAGTGAGAGAATCCACGAAGAGCTGAAATAATCTTACACAAAACCAAAGCTGTACAAGTGACTTCAGTACAACTCTTCTCTAAATCATTCAACATCTCCAACATGTCTGGAACATAAAAACAAAGTAAATATTAGTATATCTGAATATTACATATTTAGTAGCTACGGACGTCCCCTGTTAATCCAAAATCGATACAGTAATAAAAGCCAATGTACGATTACATAGTAAGGGCCATGTCTATGTTGTTCAAATTTCTTCTAGTGGGACTCCTTAAAAATTAAAAATTACACAAGAAGAATGCTTTTCTCTGCTAAGGCCATTATTTGTTGGGTTGGGCTGACCACATGGCGATGAAACTATTTCCAAGCAGTGATAATAGCCATTCCTACATTCTCCAGTCTACCCACCTGATCTCTAGTTGGTTTTTTTTTTTTACAAAGTCTAAGTGAGTCTGGCAACTGCATTTTTCGACAGACGTTGTTTTCAAATCTTGTGCGTTTGGGGAGCTGTCATACCTGGTATGAAAGGTGTGAAGAACATTCTGGCAGCAACTGTGACTCAAGGAAGCCATATTGTGTGCCAAGATATTAAGTGTGCTGCTGAGCCCAGAACAAGGTGCCAGATCTTCTGACATGCTGTGCTAGATGTTGTAGGGAGCCATCAAAGGCAAATGAATCTCTATTTGAAATACAATTAAAGGTTCAAATCCTGATCCTAGTGGACACACGTCAAAAATCACCACAGCTGGCACTAAATACATTGCTACTGGCAGCGAAGTAAAGGGAACTTCGGCTGAGTGGGCATTTAAAAGAGCTTACAGAGCTCAGTTCTGGCTGCCTCATCTATGGCAGGAGGAGCACAAAGGAAAAACTAAGTTCAAATACATGCAAGTTCTTTTGCCGTGGGATTTAGAAGAGGTCACATGGCACAGTTGATACTTCTGTTGCTGTGTAGATTTTCATTCCCCAAGGAGTTAATGCACGTAATTATACTTCTTTTTTCAGATCCTTCAATATGGCATCATGGCTATGAAGAAAAGAGTCTATATTCACGTTTGGGCAAGAATACCACAAATGGAAATTTCATTTTCACCACAGCAGTTCCCACTGCAAAAGAGGCAAGCCACCCTTCCCTTACTTAAAAGAAGCTTTGTCTATCAGCTAGTGAAACTGATCTGGTGAAAACTTGAATGAAAATTATAGATAGTTGTCATCATCCAGCTGTCTATTGCTTCTTTATACTATGGTCCATTTAGAATACTTTCTCTGTGTTAGTATACTATGTTTTGGATAAGCAGAAGCATGTGATAACAATTAGAAATGATCAAAACCCTTCTATGGGCACAATGTTTGATTTATTTTGGGATCAAGCAGTGGAATGCACCTATCTTTCATCAGTTTTGCAAAATACTGGAGGAAATAATTCAGCTTCCCCCCTATAGAACATGGAGAGAATTGGTTTACTCCCCTTGTTAAAGGCCTTTTGGTTTTCTATATTCACTATAGACATTTGAATGCTTTCCAGGGTAGTTCCATCAAACCAAACCAGAATGGTTATGGATGTTCCTGCTGAAGAAAAGAAAAGAAAAATAACCTATGTACGTTAAAGAACATATTTATTAATAAATATAGAAATACAGTTGCATAATTTTAAATATGTTGCTTGAAACAAACTGAATTATTCATGCGTAGAATCGTACAGCATTACAACACCTGTTTTCAATCATGCATAATGTAAAATCACTCATTACCTCACAAGAGCCTCTACATCTCTAGCAATCAAATGGCATTGAAATAGCAAAACAGGTGCCTGGCAGGTGGATCCAAACAGATGTTGGGTGCTTGCATGTCTTTTCTTGTACAGGTGTGATGATCTTGTTTTCAGCAGCATAATTGCTATTTAAGTAGGTAATATTTAATTCTTACGCACTTTAATATTTATTTTTGCTTCTTCAATTCCTTTTCTTTCCACTTTGCAAACTGTGGAAGCTTGAAGCAGCTTTGGCGATGTGCAAAGGCTTCAGATAAGCTGTTGGCAGAGGGATACCAGCTTGAGAATGCATTGCTTCTTCCCTGGGCTTCCATTGCACAGCTTTTGCCTTTGCATCACTTCTTCTCTGCTTTCTAAAAGGCAGCTCCTTCCTTTTATGTAGGAATGACATTCACTATTAGACCATGGAGGGAAACTTTGTTTTCCATCCATGATGGTGTGAGGATATATAATAGTTCCCATCTATGTATGTGTCCATAAGAATCTGTTGGAATGCTTGTTTTAATGATGTGCATGTGAAAAATCTGTGACTAGGATACCTGATAGAGGCATCATCCTAAAATTTTATTTCTATAGGAATAATCTCAAAAAGTCTGTACAGAGGAAAAGTTTGTGTCAGAAGTAACAGAATGAATAGAAAGTTTACAGAGGGATGATCAAAATGATTTGTGCATTCTTTGTTCCAAATAGCAAATTCCATCAATAGTTAATCAAGGCAACTAGTAACGTAACATAAAAGGAAGACCCAAAACAGATAGCATGGATGATGGTTAATATGAAGTTACTTACTTAATAGTTCTACATGTGGAAAAGCTTGCACATGTGGAATCATTTATCCAAATGCAACTTAATGTTCCTTATTCAAGAATTTATCCTGAATTACTGTCATGTGGGGGAAAGCTGTGCTGTGTGCTTCTGAATTACAGCCATGACCATCAGGCTAGTCTAGGAGTTCCCAACCTTGGGTCGCCAGATACTGTTGGACTACAGTTTCCATCATCCTATGTTGTTGGACTACAGCTCCCAGCCACAATGGTTTTGGCCATCGGGGGATGAGGGAGTTCTATTCCAATAACACCAGGGAATGCAAGGCTGGGAAACCCTGGGCTATGCTACTGTACAAAAACATTCTGATGGTATAAGCTGGCCATCTTCTGAAAAAGCAACTTTCATATTGAAAATCAAACTCTACAACAATTTGGCAAAGCATTAATTTTGAGTGTAGTTGGCAAAGCATTAATCTTGAGTATGCTTACAAAACTATATCCATCCTAATTTTCTTCTGGATATTCGAGTTATGAATGACCTGGTCATTTTTCTGCAGCAGCACTATGAGTTAGCAATTTGACATTCTGCCTTTTAAAAATAATTATTTCCATGCTTGGTTCAGACGGTTGCAGATGCACACTTTGCCGCATTTCTGTGACATTTAGTATGCCTCTTTTCTCCCCCTTACAGGTTACAGATGTGTACTAGAACTTATGCAATGAATTTTAATTAAATCATAGGGCAAAAAAAATATATCTTGAAACAATGGCAAGAGGGCATCAAGATTCCTTTTTTGCTTGTGCTGTGATTTAATTAATTCAAATAAACTGTTAATGTATAAGAGAATAAAACAGCAACTGCACTTTCACCAATTCCAAAATAAATTTTAGAAATTCTCTAGGTTAAACTGGAAGCTATGTGGAGTAGAAAGCAGTTTAGAGGAACTTGTGAAATAATAATCAAATGGAATAGGGAAATCTGTCCATCCCTAGATTTTATTATTGCATGCTATACATAGGATTGCATGAAGGACATGGGGTAGATTTCAATAAAAATGATTCCCAGTTAAGCAGTTATCTTCCTCCTGATGAGATATCCAGTATATATGAGGCAAGTTGATCTGAGTCCAATGTTAACAAAAGATATATGGCCCTGCTATATGGAATCATGACCTCTTCGAACAGCTGTGTTCGTTTTGAACAGAACCAAGGGACTGTCCAACCACAAGAGAAGGAGCCTAATATAGCAGCTCTAGCAAATAGCTAGGGGCAGTCACACCTGGAAAGATGACATTCTAAACAATATATTCTAGATGGTACTGTTATTTTCCCATTGAGAACATCACCAGAATATTTCAGGAATTATGACAAGGAACTGTACAGAATGGTGCTCTGAGTATCAAATATGTGTGCTATTTCAATTCTGAACCAATGGAAGTACTTTGATCCATATAATGGATTTTACAGCAACAAAATATACTGAAGGGTGATGTATCTATCTACTATCAGGCAGAAGAGAGTGGTGTGTTTGTTTAGTGTGTGTGTGAACATGAATGTGTGTGGTGAAAATTACTAAAAAAAAATAAAAACAGATTCCATTTGTGATACAGGCTGTGAGATCAGGAGTAAGCTGAAAAAGAAACAAAACAAAGTGGAAGAGCAGTAACAAGGTTGGGTATCCAGGCCTAGGAGTAAAACTCAGGAATTGTTTCAAATAGCTTCTTTGAATGCAGGCCAGTAGAAATGCAAACAGTGGTTAGGAGCAGAGCAGACAGTAGATTTCAGGGATCAAGATTCTTGAAATCATGGAAACATCCTGCTTATGGCATTTGCCCTCTTCAGACAAATGCCATAATTGAAGAGCATGAGCAGGAAGGTGAGTGATTTATTTTATTTTATTTTATTTATTTATCAAATTTGTACACCAGCCCAAATGTTCATCTTTGGGCAGTTAACAATAACATAAAACAAGTTAAAACATAGACAAAAATCTTAAAACCGAGGTGATGCACCGAGGGCAGAATTCCAGTTGTGCTCTGGATGCTGTACATGTATACAGTGTCCTTTTTTCAAAACACTCTGAACAGGGCTTCTGTTTAGAATTAGGAGGAAATACAAACAATATAAAAAGGAGCAAAAGTAGCAGCATTTCAGGGACCAGTAGGGATGTGCACGAAACAGATTTTGCATTTTGTTTCATGCTCAAAACAAAAGGCAAGTGGACAAAACTTTTCATCGAAATAACAGTGGACGCAAAACTTTTCGAGTGTTTCAACCATAGGGAAGATTGGGGAAACCTGAAATAACCCATTGTTCCCCATAGACAGATCCTAGGGACACCAAAGTTGGTTGTGTGGTAGGGTATGATGGATGCTACCTACCACTCAACCCAAAAAGGATCCTATCGGGGTTTTTGTCATGGCTCAGACTTCTGACTCAGAAGAGTCAGAGCAGGAGGATTTGCCTGCTAGTGAGGGCTCAGAGGCACAGCAACAGGATTTGGCAGGGAGACCAGACTCTGGAGCTGAGGATTCGCAACAGCTGCCAGACATGATTTCTGATGGGGAGGAGCCTGGGATTTCACCTGTCTTGAGAAGACGTCTCAAGAGGTAAGCTCAGTGGGAGTCATGCAGGCGCAGGAGATAACAAGAGAGGAAGCGGAAGTGCTGACTCAGGGAACCCTGATTGGCTGCTGTTTCTCTTGCAACTTATATATTTAGCAGTCTGTCAATTGCTCAGATGCTGTTAGCAATGTCGCTGACCGCAGTCCGTGTGCTATCCTGAATTCCAAACTTTTCCGAATTCTAGTTTGCCCTTGTTTATGCTTTCCTGCTTTGTTACGATAATTCCTTGTTTCTGGTGTCCTTCGCTCTTTTCATTCTTTGCTCTGTGTTTTCTTTTCAGTTATTACTCAGTTATTGTTGGAGGGGGGTACCTAGTTCCGTTCAGGAGGACTTAATTCATTTACTATTTTCTTTGTGAGCCTTTTCTTCTCTTCGCGTAGCTTCGCTGCTACTTTCTGTTAACTCACAGGGCGAGTGCTGAAGGGGGTTGTAAATCCTGTTGGGTGAGCTGAACTAACAGATTTACGACAGTTTTGGGAGGAGCTGTCCAGTGGTCGTGAGAACCTGCAGGCGAGCCCGGTGGTTAGCCCGCTTAATTCCCCCTCCTCTAAAATGAGGTTAGCGGAGCAAAGTGCTCCACTAACCCCATTTTCCTGATCATGAGTTGCTGTGGTGCAGCTCCACGGCATGGCAACTCATGAGGAGACCCTTGACCAGGAGGCAACAACAAGCCTCCCAGCATTGGGGGCTCCCCAGGATGCCCTATGTACTCACGTGGGGAATCCTGGGAATTCCTGGGGCCAGGTGGCCCCTGATCCCCACCACCCCTACTGGCTCTGTGACAGAGCCAGTAATCATGTGGGTGGCTGATCCGGCCACCCAGGGAGGGTGGAGTGCTCGTGTGTGAGGAGAGCGGGCCAAGCTCGTTCTCCCTGCCAAACCTTCCTCAGCTCTCCACACTGCTCGTGTGGAGAGCCTCACTATTTCACACTCCAAAACAAACCACAACTCAAGGAAGGCAGCCACACAAGTTCTGTCTCTGTCAATCTGAGATCCAGCAAAACCAGATCGTTATAGCAGCAATAGCACAGCATATTATACTAAGTATTGAGAAAAGAAAACCACAAAATCAAAGCTTTCTTCTTCCTCTCCTGTTGTATCCTCTTCAAGAGAGGCACACTATAAGAGCTCTCTCTCTCTGCCTCCCAGTCCCATTGAATACATTTCAAAACTCCCTCCTTTTGTATTCCCCCTCCCTCCCCCCCCATGACAACACTTGATTTGTATGATAACAAACCTCCCAAGAAGATACGGCTTGCTCCACAGGCAGCAGACCGGGACCTGATCTGCTTTGTCATAGACAAAATCCATCACCATTACAGTACATGGTGAAATGTTCATCTATGTTATATTTCAAAATGTGTCTTGGTGCCTAACTTATGATGTATCGGAAATTTTAGGAGACCATTTTTATGCTCATGATTTGTAATCCTACCCCCTTCATCAGTGACATACATAGAGTATGAGCGCAAGGCAGGGGCAGTTTTTTTCATTCTTGTCATGAAACAGCTTGTTATGTTGTTCCCTGGAAGCTCATGACCATTTTTTCCCCCTTTTGGAGAATAAAAGCCAGGAGTTATAATACTGATCAGGTTTTCTCAGTCAGGTTTAGTCCCTTATGTAACACATAAATGTTGCAATCCATTAGTGCCAGGGCCGTTGTGTGGAGGAGCAGTGGTTCAAGTGAAACCACCATTGTTGCGATATTTTCCATGGTATTAGGAGACAGCCCTCCACCATGCGTTGTTTCTCTGACCTGCTTCTGGACAGCCTCTGACATGCCTGTCTGGCTTTGGCCAGTGTACCTGACAATGGGTGATTGTGTCTTTGCTTGCACCCTTACTAATGAAGGTTCCTGTTGAACCTGACTAATTTAGAACAGTCAGGTGTGCACAGTTAGCACGCCAAGAGAGGGCCCATTCTATTTCTATGCAAATCACAAAAGTAATAGAAAAAGACATCTTACGCTGAATTTGAATTGAAGCGACGTTTATTCCTGGAATAGTATTTATTACTGTAGAGAAAGGCCTGTCATTGTGATAGGGTCACAGAATGTTTTAAACCAAAATGAAAAACACGAACCTACCCTTATCTCCCTTTTCTGCTAGTGGGACTGCAGTGAGTTCGCTGCAGACTTACTAAGGTGTCAAGGCAAGCAGAATCAGTCCCCTCACATAGAAATAAATGTTGGCTGACAAATGTCAGAGGCTTAGAAATACTGATGTGCATGAAAGCACTAAATCTATTAGATGTCACCATGTTTACAGGAACACATAGTTCAAGTATCGTATATATATTTATATATCTGCATGTATATTTTCTGTTGCATCTGAAATCCAAAGTCATGCACTTTTCCCTGCCCTTGATACTCCTGTCACCCTCATGCACCTCGCCTTGCCTGCTTGTCAGTGACAGTATCTGCTTGATGAGCGAGGCTTGGGCTACTCCCAGGCAGCTCCCCTTTCAGCCTGACAGCTGCATATCCCAGGTGGTCTGACATTTGAGATCGAGGCTGTGGATAAGATTGAAGGTGTTTTAGGGGAGAAGAAGGCTGTGAATAACACCAAGCCCTCATCCAGATGGAATCATTCACAAGACAACCTGAGATACTCTATTACCATCCATATGTCTTCTAGGTCTCTAAAGGCCATGCTCTATTGATTTATTAGAAATTCTGCTTTTTCGCCAGCACTGGTCCTCTCCCAAACAGACTATATGTGTTGGTTTTCATGGCAATTCTCAATTATGAGAATACCAATCACAAGGTACTGCTTATACTATTATTACCACCACATAGTTTATTACTACTAATAAATCCAGTTCATATTAAAATAGCTGTATATTTCAGGGGTTTTTGTTTGTTTGTTTGTTTAAATTAAAAGTAAATATTTAGAGGGTGAAAACCCACAGATGTCATTCCTTTATCATGTTCCTTTTATTTTATCCAGATTTCTACTTCTTTTTTTAACCAAAACAAAAAACAAAACCATGTAGGATGGAGCTATAGAGCATCTCCATGATAAATGAATGACTAAACACTTGGTAGCAATTAAATAAAATGCTGTAGAATTAATATTTTGGCTTATACACATCTTCATCTGCCCCATTCTCTGAGCAGATAAGCTCAGAAGAATTATATTGTTGTTTTGGGCACTTAAAATAGTTGTTATTAGTGTGCCTTATTTATAGACAGTTCTTTGAGGCACAATAGTAATATAGCAAAATATCAGTTCTTTCATCATGCGGGTGAATTTAATGAACCTGAAGGTGTGTGTTATTTTAGCACTTGCTGCAGCTCCTGTGAAAACCCAGTGGTGCTAAAATCTGTAAACCTGTCATTGCTTAAGTAATAACCTTGTTAAAAGCATCTTCATTTAACTTATTTTGGCATTTGCAGAAGGCAGGTTTTATTTTATCCGTGAAGGGAATAGGTGTTTCCAACCAAGCCACTTATTGTTAATATATTTAATTGTACTTCATGAATGTATTCCTGGGGTTATTGCTTCACTTAGTTTGAATTAATTGTTATCTGGAACCAAGTTCTCATTTTTCTGTGTTTAAAAAATGAATTTCTTTCTAATATATATGTTAACACACTAACATTTGTTTTATATTGTCAAAAGTGCACTTTTTAATCATAAAGATGCCTTAAGCAAGCACAGAAGTTTCTTTTGCATCACCAGCAATGGAAAAAAGAAGGAAAAACAAGTCAGGTGGGGAGTTGTCAATGGTATCAGCAGGTATACTCAGATGTCCTTGCTGGTATGTAGCTTTCAAGCATTCCCAAGTAAAATAAAGTAGATGGTTTCTTAACCTTGGGCCCCCAGATGTTGGACTACAACTCCCAGAATCCCCAGCCACAAAGGCCATGTCTGGGGATTCTGGGAGTTGTAGTCCAACAACATCTGGGGGCCCAAGGTTAAGAAACACTATGCCAGTAATTTTATGAATTGTGTGCTCCACTTTACAAATTCTACAGCAGCATGTTCTTATTAGAAGAATGGGAATGCCTGTTCTTCCAATTAAGTCCAATTTTAGTCCAATTAACTTTAGTCCAATTAAGACCAAAAAATATAGGCACCACTTGCAGAATGAAAAACTAACAATTCCGAAACAACCATATTTTTTCTGTGTCAACACAAACACGTTCACACTGCATACATGTGTGAGTCATAAATTTTACTGGTTCCTGCTTCAGACTTTGAAGGTAAATGCCTATCAATATATGACACATGTGTTCACTTCCTTATATTGTATTATATTATATTATATTATATTATATTATATTATATTATATTATATTATATTATATTATATTAGTGAATTATATTTTTCTTCTTCACAGCTGCTATTTTCTACAGTATATATTCAGACACCAGTCTAATGAGCTACCTAATACTCAGGTGCCATTGAAAGTAGACAATAGAATCAGCCGAACAAGAGACTTTGCCAAAATCTTGTCACCTCCACTATGTATTTTTCTAAAAGTCCTGAATGATCAAAGTTTCACCTTCTGGACTTCCCTGATCCAGTCAGGAAATCCTAAGCATAGTTTCTTGGAAGTAAGTCTAAGTGACACCAACGTTCTATGGAAACATGTTTGAGACCAGGGTGTCAATAGTCAAAATAATCAAATCTGAATTTGCATAATGCTTTCAAACCGGGCATCTCAACTACATTGTTCTATATGTCATGGTCAAACAGGATGTAGCTGTGCTTTTCATTACGTTTCTGCACGTAAGAAGAAAAAAATCAATGTCACACAGGGGAAAATACAGGCATTGATACTCAGCAGGTAAATGTAGCTGGGAAGGACAATTGTCAGGAGAGAAGTGACATAAAAGGGACACTTGGAGAAGCTTTCCCCTAGCACACACACAGATCTTATGCTTTAAATTAAAGGATTTCTAAGACTGCATTTTATAAACTGCACATAATCAAGCAGCACGTGTATGTTGACCCTCAGATGAAGATTGAAGATGCTTGCTTGACCAATTTTTTTTCATATTGTCTTGTCTTGTTCCATGTAATTTCAGTTTGAGATTAATGTATAAGACTTCAGGTTCATAGAGGTGTGTGTAGGTATGGGGGTGGGGAGGTTGTCTTCTAGATTCAGGGTCCTAGGATCTTCATTGGGTCTCAAAAGATGTCGCTCAGGCCCCATTCATCTAATCCCTGGTGGTATGGTTGCTGCTCATCTAGGAACACTTCCATGCTGGTCCTGGTAACATCTGTATTTCATCCTCTACTCCATGTTTTAGGATGGATTGTGAAGCTATATATCATATTGGCAACATGCATCCTATGTAACCATAAGGATTGCTGCTGGTATCAATATATATATTTTGAAGCCAGCGTGTTCTCTAACTCCACAGCACTAGTCTGACCATAGATAAATACATGCATCTTTCTAGAAAATCTTATGTAGATTTCCCAGTTCAAGATAATAGTTTCCATGTGTATCACTCCACTTGCACTTTTCCTTCTTTTTCAATAAGGGCTGATGATTAATAGAGTGTGTTTATATGGGCACCGGTAGTGGGAATATGCAAATTAATAGTCAGCCTGAAGCAAAATTATGTGCTCTTCTGTGTATATTCACTAAAATAAATAAATTAATTAACAAAACTGTTTCCAATATGGAACTTCAGTGCACACTCAGAGCTCCCCAGAATAGTTTTGCCATTCTTTGCAATGGGGTGAGGCAATCTGCACGTGTTAACTTCCATCAAAAGAAAATATGTTTACATTATGAGAACTTTGAACCACTACAAGGACATCTTAAATGTCTCCAAAGATCCATTGCAATGCAACTTTCTCTAGTACTACTTTTACCTTGTAGGGAATGAAGACAGGCTGCTATAAGGAGGAGTTCCAGTTCAATAGCATTATTCTGAAATGAAGCATTTTGGCAGCCCAGACTGTGATGATCAGGATTTCTTTGATGTAACAAATACTACTTTACAGATATATGGACATATTGCTAGATGTGAAAAGGGCTTTTGTGGAGGGGGAGAGAAGTGAAAATCAAATTCCCCCTCTGCTCCCACCTCCCCTGTGCTGTAAAGCAAGCCTCGTGTGCCATTAGTTTAGTCACTCCTTCCGAGGATGAAGCTCTAATTCTACCCTCATAAGGCTGTGCAGGATGTCAGCCAATATATTTGCAAAAGTAAATCCCCATAGATTCAATGGGACTTATTTTCTAGTAAATGTGTGTATAAAATGTGCTGTAATCTGCATATTTTTGTTAATAAGAACATTCATTTTCTTCCAAAAAACATTAAAGTAAACCAGTTTTCCCTCTAGATCAAAGTAATAATCTTACAAGCCAATCAAATGTTCCTTAAAGAAGACTTGTTAATTATTTGGAAGATTAGGACACTGGAGTCATATTGTTTGGTCACTTAGTGCAGCTTTTAAGCAAAAGGAAGTCTAATCATATCTTTCAGCAGCACTGACTACAAAGATACACTAATGTTAGAACAATTTAATGAAATTCCCATTTATTGCAAGGGATTTTTAATTAAATCTATTGGTTGTTGGTATCCATAAAGCCTTAAGAATAAACACCTGCAGTGTTTTATTATGTAAAAAGGTGGTTTAATTGCTTCATATTTATCACTGACAAATCAAGCTCTATTCAGAAGATAATAATGACACAGTTAATTGGATCAGTAATTGGTTCAGGATGCTTCAATATTGTACTAATAATCATAAATACTTGTGTCTTCTGCTTTGGTAAAGGGCTGACTCCACATTAAAGACAGCAATAAATATTAGTGAACTGGGCCCAGTATCAATGAAACATTGTTAGCTTGACCACATTAGTAGCTAACAGGTATCATCAAAGGATGCACTCTTAAAAAGCATCAGTTATTCTACTCAATAGACTTTTCTTCGCAGGGTTCCTATTATTATTTACCTTATTTCAAATGAGCAAAATTGTAAGATTATTTGAAATCTGCAGCATCACCCAGCCTGTCATTTAAAGTGCAGAATTTTCATATAAGTAAATACTGGAGAGAACAAAGGGAAAGGATTGGCCAACTGGTGTCTGATCTGGTTTTGTATCTCTCATAACTCTGTAGGGATGGCACTGAATTTCATAATGGAGAAGCAGAAATGAGCTCTCCCATTTTGGAATTCCTGGGCTCATTGCAAGCCAAGTTCAAACCCCTCCACATGTGGAGACAATTACATCACAGATTCTCACCTGCCCCAGGACCAGCCCTTCATCTTCACAGTCCTTTCCCTTTCCCATTCAAACATATGTGACAGTGGCAACTGAAAGAGCAAGTGTCAGCACCTCTATGGTCCAGGACACCAGAACCCCTTAATATGTAGTTTCCAAGGGCCCCTTACTAATGATACCTGGGCTCCTGGTGGCTGCAGTGCTGCTAAACATTTCCACAACAGCATCCTAGACACTTGCAGGCCCTGAAAACTATTGAGTCCCTTCTCATGATCCCGTGAGCAGGCTTGAGGGTGGGCGGCGGGGAAGGCTGCAGCAGCTTAACGTCCTTGCAGCTGATCCAGAAGAGTTGCTGGTCATGTGGATCATGTGCCCAGATGAGCCACTGCTGCCCCAGGTAGTGCAGAGATTTGTGGGCTGGGGTGCATCATCCTGGCCCCTGGAATTCCCACAAGTGTATTGTGGGGATCCCCCCGGTGATGGCCGAGAGCCTGTGTCAGTGCTGGCTGGGAGCAGCCGGTGCTGACACACAAGTAGTTAGCCGGGATTAAGGGCAGGCTCGAGCCCTTAACCTCAGCTAACCAGCAGGTTCCCTCAGCAGATTTGCTGCCAACACACCACCAGGAGCCACACAGCTGCCGGTGGTTCTGATGGACAGCCAAGCCCAGACTTAGCTGCTCTAGCCCGGTGTTGGCTGCTTGCGAGGACATCCTCACTGTGTCATTGGCATCTTGGCACTTGCTGGTGGGAAACTGGTACTGGCCATCCTTACTGTAAGTCCCCTACTACTGCTACCAGGTATGTTTTGATGACAAGAAAGAGGACTTAAGGATGTGCAGAAGATTTTGATGTCAAAACATTTCAAAACGGGCCATTTCAAGTGTGTTGAGCTGGAAACAAAATGCCCTTTAAATAAAGGGCCTGTTTTGAGCTCAGAACAGAACAACCATGGTCAAAACGTTTTGATGTTTCAAGTGTCATTTTGGAGGTCTGTCTTTCCCTTGTTGATTGGTTTTCTGGCACTGGCTTCCGATTGGCTTGCGATCTCCTTGCTTCTTGGGTGGCTTGTTATCATACAAATCAAGTGTTGTCATGTACAACTGTGCCCTCATTGAAGGGAATGAGGATCACAAAAGGAGGAAGTTTCAAAATGTATTCAAAGGTACTGGGAGGTGGAGAGAGCCCTTATAGTGTGCCTCTCTTGAAGAAGATACATCAAGATGGGAGGAAGGAATCAAGGAAGGTTTAATTTTGTGGTTTTTAAAGCATCAAGTATAATATGCTGTACTGTTGATGCTATAACTAACCGGTTTTGCTGGATCTCAGATTGACAAAGGCAGAACTTGTGTGCCTTCTTTCCTTGAGTTGTGGCTTGTTTTGTTTGTGAGATGAGAAATGGGCAGTGACAGCTCTCTGTCTCTGTAATATTTCTTGGTGATTGCTGTGATGAGCTCCATGTCTTGCCTCGAGACAGTGAGCTTCACTCACTGCTCTGGTCTGCTCTGCAATCTACACTGCAAGGTGTACTCAGTCAAAATGTGGCTTAAGTTGCTATAGTTGAGTTTATGACTATGCTTTCTGCTAGCTAAGTGTGCTGCTGTGGCAGGTGTTTCAATGCTAGGAAGTAAGGAGTGAGAGAGCAACTTGTGCCAATGATGTTACTGCAGTGCAGGCACTGTGGCTGGCAGTGGATTCTGGATCAGTAATTCTTTTCTGGCCATTTTTGCACTGTGTTTGAAATGTGTGTTCTGTGTTGGGAGGGACATAATCCCTTCTGCTGTGTGCTTCTGCAGTGTTTTTCAAGGCAGGGTTTCAAAATGCATTGCAAATTACAATGCAAAATCTGTGTGTGCACTCTGTGAATGCAGCTTGTTCCAGCCATTAGTATATAGGGATGTGCACGGAACCGGCGGGGGCTGGTTCAACGGTGTGGGGTGATAACTTTAAGGGCAGAGGAGGATGCACTTATCCCCCGCCCGGCCGCATTTCCCCCATCAGTGCTCACTGAAAAACTGGTCCAGAGGAACAGCAGCATACCTCCCTGCCACCCTGTCCGCTCCTCGGACCAGAGTGCACACGCTACTTCCTGTTACTTTCGGTCCGAGGAGTGGACGGGGAGACAGGGAGGTATGCTTTTGCCCCACTGGACAGGTTTTTCAGCAAGTGCCAGAGGGGGAAATGTGGGGGGAGGGAGTAAGTGCATCCTTCCCTGCCCTTAAAGCACCCCCCCCCCGCCATTGAACACTTTGAACTGCCTGGTGTTTGAACCTGTTCTGAGGCCCATAAAAGGGCCTCCAAACATGTTCATGCACATCCCTATTGGTATATGGGGGGAAAGAATGAGAAAACTCAAAGCACCCCATTGTTCCCCATGGGGAGCTCCTAGGGACATCAATGTGGGTGGAATGGTAGGGCATGATGGGTGCTTCCTACTACTTAACCCACAAAAGAAATGGACAAGCAGGTGAATTTTAATCAATTTTTTAACCTTTCATTGAAACCCCCATAGAACAAGTAATTTCTTGGAGGACAGAGCTTAAAAACTTTAATTAGCTGACAACCACAGCTGTCTTCTTATCCCATGACACGTAAGATTATTCAAGAGCCTTTGGAGGTAAAGATTGTAAAATATTTTTTGGAAGTCTAAGAATACTATGTCAACTGGATCACCTTTATCCACAGGCCTGGACATTCTCAAATAACTCCAAAATGTTAATGAGGCAAGACTTGCCCTTGCAGAAGCCATGTTGGTTCTCCTTCAGCAAGGCCTGTTCTTCTATATGTTTAACAATTTTGTCCTTAAGTAGGCTTTTCACCAATTTACCTGGTGCAGAAGTTAAGCTAACTAGATCCCCTCTGGATCCCTTTTTGAAAATCGGACTGACATGAGCTACTTTCCAGTCCTCTGGTAGAGAGCCTGATGGTAGGGGAAAGTACCATATTTTTGCTAGATCAGCAATTTCACATATGAGTTCCTACAGAATTCTTGGGTGGATGCAATTTGTTACTTTTCAGTTTTTCAAGATAGTTTAGAACATTCTCTCTCATCACCTCAAATTGGCCCAGTTCTTCAGCCTCCAATCTGAAGAAGCTCAGTTCTGGAGTGGGTATAAAGGTCTAGTAATCTCCACCGTGAAGACAGATGCAAAAAACTAATTCAGCTTCTCTGCAATCTCCTTATCTTCCTTTCATGCTCTCATCATCTAATGGTCCAACTGCCTCCCTGGCAAATTTTCTGCTTCTGATATATTTAGGGAAGTTTTTGTTATTCCCCTTAACACTTCAAGCTATATGCTCCTCAAACTCTCTTTTTCCATCCCTTATTGGGATGGAGTGAATAGGAAAAAATGAATTTCTGTGCATTTCTATTCACAGTCAAAATGAATAGAAAAAAACCAGATTGTGAGGAGCTCTAAAAGGATCTCTCAAACTGGGTGAGTGTGTGACAAAATGGTAAATGTGGTTCAGTATAAGCTAATGTAAAGTGAAGCATACTGGAGCAAAAAGCCCAATTTCACATATATGCATTTGGAGTGTCTGAGCTGTCATTTACTGACCAGGAGAGAGATCTTGGGGTCCTGGTCAACAGCTTGTTGAAAGTGTCAACTCAGTGCTTGGCAGCTGTAAAAAAAAGGCAAATTCCATGCTAGGGATCTTAGGAAGGGCATTGAAAATAAAAATACTAACATTATAATGCCCTTATATAAATCTATGGTGCAGCCACATTTGGAGTTCTGTGTACAGGTCTGGTCCCCATACCACAAAAAAGATATCACAGAACCAGAAGAGGTACAGAAGAGGGCAACCAAAATGATCAGGGGCCTGGAGCACCTTCCTTATGAGGCAAAGCTACAGCATCTGGGGCTTTTTAGTTTGGAAAAGAGGCGACTATGGGGAGATATGAGAGAGGTGTATAAAAAATGTATCGAGTAGAGAGTGGAGAGAAAGAAATTTTTCTCCCTGTCTCAGTGCTCTAGAACCATGAAATGTAAGACCAGGAAATGTATGACCAACAAAAGGAAGTACTTTTTCACACAGCACATAATTAATCTATGGGATTCTCTTCCACGAGATGCGGTGATGGCCACTAGTTTGGATGGCTTTAAAAGGAGCTTAGACAAGTTCATGGAGGACAGTTCCATCAATGGCTACTAGTCTAGTGATTATAGGCTGCCTACCTCCAGCCTCAAACGCAAGATGGCTCTCAATACCAGTTGCAGGGGAGCAACAGCAAGAGAGAGGGCATGCGCTCACCTCTTGCCTGTGGGCTTCCCAGAGGTATCTGGTGGGCCACTCTGTGAAACAGGATGCTGGACTAGATAGGCCTTGGGCCTGATCCAGCAAGGTTGTTCTTATGTTGTTATGTTCTAAACCCTTGGTCATCTAGCTCAGTATTGTCTTCACTGATTGGCAGCAGTTCTCTGAGATTTTAAGCAGGAGTCTCTCCCAGTCCTCCCTGGAGATGCTAAGGATAGAACTTGGTACCTCCTGAATGCAAGCATGTAGATGCTCTTCCACTGAGCTATGGCCCCATCCCCTAGGGGGAATATCTTACAGCATTCACCTGTAGTCTCCCATCTAAATGCAAACCAAGGTGGAACCTGCTTAGCAAAGAGGACAATTCATGTTCTATCCAACCAGCTCTGTGTACCGCACAATGTAGGGTGTGAGTTTGTACATTCCACCCTCTCCCCTTGCATCATTCCATAACCACATAATTGTCTGGGGGAAGATTTATCATTATAACCCTACATTTAGTATTTAAATGTAGATTCAAATACTACGTTATACTGTTATTTATTGTGTGTTAGGGGCAATTTACACAATGCGGAACAGAATGCCAGGATGATCTGGACATATATACTTATCTCTCTCATCGCATGGTGGCTGGGACAAGTCACACATATTGTCCAAACAAGTTCACTAACTCCCATTTAGCTCTTACCTTAGGTGTTCCCCCCCCCTTTTTCCCCCTTGCTTGGTTTCATTTCTGACATCATTTCTGTGATTTCTGTGTTGTGGGTAGCATCCAAACTAGTCTTGAGCTAGAATAAATGCTCCTATACTAGCAGAGGGATGTCGTTACAGTTGCTGTGCCAAATAACTGGCCTCTGTTCCAGACCAGTGTTCCCTCTAAGGCATGTGCACATGTGCCCACTCACAAGTTTTTTTTTGATATCCACTCAGTTAATTTTGGATCCCACTCAGGTTGAATCAGGAAGGCCCCACTCTGAATGCACATGTGCACACACACTGCCTTGATACTGCCACCCAGAAGAAAACTCATTCCACACACAAATGAAAAAAATTAGAGGGAAAACTGTTCCAAACTAGTTCTTAACCCTCTTGCCCCAGCCCATATATGTACTAATGAGGAGTTCCTTGTGCAATATGCATTCTGTTTGTTATGTTTCTGCTAACGGTAGCAGGGGCGTAGCAAGGTTGGAGTGGGCCCAGAGACAAGATTTTAAAATGGGCCCCCCCACCAAAGTCCAGGGCCTCCGCACACCCCAGGCCCCCAAGGATTTAAGTCTGATATTCCAAAATAAGTATGCTGCCTGCAAATACATTTCACTGAATACACACACACACGTCACAATATATAGTGATATACATTGAGTACTATACATTTGTATTACTTTTAATGCCTAGAACACACTAGAAAGATGAATTATTAAAATGGGCCCCTCACTGCAGATTAGCAAAGGAGATTTTCAACCATGCAGGGTGAGCCTATGTTTGTTTTCCCAGAATTCTGAACAAATTCAGTCAAGTTTGATTGCAGGAGGTTTTTCACAGGAGGCTTTTAAAGCCCCTTAAGACACATCTCCTCTGGAATGGAGGTGCTGCATTCACATGTTGGCCAGATTGACCCTGAAGTCCCTGCAAGTTATTGGGGAGCAGTTCACACACAAGAAAAATAAAATAAAAGCACCACACATGCTTCACAGTTCTCACTCAGACCTTCTGGGTTGCAAAACAACTTGAACATAAGTGCATTTATAAATGAATGAATGAATAAATAAAATTAATAAAATACTGTTCCAGAAGTTTTTGCAATTTTCTGCCATGAAACAAGCCACTTATAGGACTTTTTAGATAGTTTTTTTTAAGCCAGCAAATTTTCCAAGCTGTTTCAAAATAAATATTCAGAGACTTCTCGGTCCCTCCTCCCCCCTATCCAAGCCCTATGGCAAGCAGATCCCTATATATGGGGGGGGGGGGGGCGGGAAAGGTAACCACAAAAAGGAGTTCACACTCTACCTGGCAAATGCTGGTCTGGGTTAAGCAGGGCCGCAAGTGGTCTTCTGCTGCAGAGAACACTCTGGCTGCCTCCTCCTTCCTGGCTTGCTTGGGCCCTACTCGAGTTCAGGCTTCACTGCGGCCTACACGGAGGCCTCCGTGGAAGCCCCGCCCACCCGCCGATCAGCTGAGAGGCGGGAGAAAAGGAGCTCTTGGCAGCTTGCCTGCTGCTTCGATTGCGGCCAGCAGAACAAGCAGGAGAGACGGAGAAGAGGGCAAGTGGCTGAGGGGCCTTGGGGCTGGGCAGGGGGCAATGGGGAGTCACTTGAGGTGCCTCTGGGGGGCCCCTCCAGGCAGTGGGGCCCCCAGACAACTGTCTCCCCTTGCCCTATCATTGTTACGCGCCTGCACGGTAGTGCAACTTCACAGAGTACTAGAGCCACAAAATCTGCTTCCATGAGCACTACATAAAGCGTACCCCACCTGTTTTATCTATATTCCGAAACTTTATACACATGAACTGAATTTTCTATGATCAAAACTGGGGAATTCACTTCTAAACACAAAACATTCTTTTTTAGGGTTGGAAAACAAGTTTTATATGGAGACTGTATTTTAGGACTTCAAATTTCAGTTTCTCTTCACAAAACCTGACACCAGAATTCAGAATGTATGCCAAAACTTGAGCTTTAGCTGCAAAATACAAAATCTGTTTTCTTTTTATTTCTGTGGAGTTCTGCCTCTTGGCATTTATATGTCCTATTTCAAGTCTGATTTCCTTTTCCTGCATTTGTTTAATCTCCTATCCTAATGGAGATCAAACAAACTGATAAATTTGTCCCAAGATGGAGATGGGATTTTTAAAATGGATAACCTTATCAGTCGGACATGTTTCCTTTTGAATGTATCTCTCCTGTCTCCCTCTGGTTTGGAAAGATGGGGCGGGTGGGGGAGAGGATATAGAACAGCTTCTGTTTTACTTATAGCCAGGCAGCCAAGCAACAGAAGTAGAGGAACAGAATGTGTTGAAAACCTGAGCCAGGAAATAACCATTAGCACATCCCTGAATGACATTTTCAGCAACCCTATGTTTCCTTTTCACGACCATTATCTTCAATGTACCAGTGTGTTCAGTCAGCCCTACCCCATGTGCAGTATGGATGCCACAATTTTCTCAGCATATGCTCAGCTGAATCCCTTATGATAGCATCAATGTTGGCTTCTTTCCATGTATAGGCATGGAGGGATGTCTTCATTGGCAGAAGTCTGGGGTTACAGCCAAAGACAAAAATCCAAGCTCCACAGGCAAGGCAAAATGATAATTTTGATTTCTGAGTAAGTATTAAGAGTTTGGAACACCTGAGCACTGAACAGCCTGAAGAGCTATGTTGGCCTGTCCCATACATTTTATCATACCTCACTAAACAGAGTCTAGTTCATTAAAGCAAATTGTTATATGGGCTCTACTGGAAATTACATATCAGCAGTAATAACCACCAACCCAAATATATAGCTGGCACAATGGCTCTACCAATCAGTTGGCAATTTGTCCTCTGATAATGCCTCTGTGTTGGCAGAAAGCTGTCCATTTGGCTCAAAGCAAGAAATGTGTGAATGGTGTGAGCATCCATTTATAATATTTTAATAAGGGGACATGTCCCCAACTTCATCAATGTATTGGATGTCAGATCTAATTCCATTTTTAGCCGACATTCCAGCAGGCTTATGAGATCACACGGCACTTCATGTGTCCGTGTGTGTGTGTGTCCCCTGTCAACTTTGCAATTCCTCAACCAATATGAACAAAATTGGGTACCAAGAACATAGAACGTAGAACATAGGAAGCTGCCATATACTGAGTCAGACATTAGGTCCATCTAGCTCAGTATTGTCTACACAGACTGGCAGTGGCTTCTCCAAAGTTGCAGGCAGGAATCTCTCTCAGCCCTATCTTGGAGATGCCAGAGAGGGAACTTGGAACCTAGATGCTCTTTCCAGAGTGGCTCCATCCCCTAAGGGTAATATCTCACAGTGCTCATACATCAAGTCTCTCATTCATATGCAACCAGGGTGGACCCTGGGGACAAGTCATGCTTGCTACCACAAGACCAGCTCTCCTTGTTGTAGGGGACACATAGGCAGATGGGCACCCAGGTAATTTTGGAGCCTGTACCTAAAGGCCTTTGGAGGCCCCCGTCCCCTGCAAATTAAGCATCATCATGCTCTGCCAGGAGACCACACCACCTTGGACAGACTAAAGAGGATTTGGGAGCCCCCAGGAGCTGTGGAGGCCCTGGACATTGGCCCCAAATTCCAGGGTAAGAGCACCTCTGCACATAGGGACACCTCAACGGTGCAGTTTGTGATGATGCCATCCATCCCGATTCAAGATGGTGGATGCACAAACATTACAAAACTTTATACACTTCTTGACCTAATGAATGGAGACCAAGAAGATAAAGGTCATCATAGTCTTCTTTTGCATTCCACCCATAGTAAGAATTTTAGGGCAAGGACACTTGTTATGATTTCTTTCAGATGGCATAAGCTGGGAAAATTAATATTTTGAGCTTGCTGTTTCCAAACTGAGGTGGTATCAATAGTTTCAGTGCCTCAAGCTTTCCTGCATCCTCTCATAACTACAACACACACTGAAAAAGACAGAAGACAGATCTACACTGTTTAACATCTTTGGATATTGTGTTATTTTCTGAGGGATAGATGTAAAGACATGTCTTTTGACAGAGATTAATGTCACTCAATAAAACTAAGCACTAGTAATAATAGATATATAATATTAAAAATTAATCATTTGCACACAAAGTCATATCTCTCTGCTATCTCTCTGAAAGAGAAGAAAGGGATCAAAAGTGAGTGTGTGTGT
This sequence comes from Hemicordylus capensis, assembly GCF_027244095.1. Classification (NCBI taxonomy): domain Eukaryota; kingdom Metazoa; phylum Chordata; class Lepidosauria; order Squamata; family Cordylidae; genus Hemicordylus; species Hemicordylus capensis. The sequence continues at coordinate 177,757,061 of NC_069657.1, read as the reverse complement.
GTAGTGATGGTATATAGTATATAAAAACGAAGAATACATTAACAATGTAATGAAATGATGCAGCTGTACATTAAAAAGTAGACCTACAGCCAATATCTTAAAAGGAGAAAAAGGGTGTGCAGCTGAATAAAGTTGGAGACATTCTTTCTGTTTTTAAATCACTTTCATCATTTGCTTCCTCTTACACTTTCTTCAAACATTAACTTTATTTTTTTTCCAGAGGCAGGATAATGGTACATGGATAATTAACAACACAATAATTGAACTCTGACTATAACAATCTACCTTTAAATCAAAGAAAGAAGGCAACCAATACTAAAATTTAATCTGTCCTCTGGGGCAGGGGGCATTTTCCAAGTGTAGCTAAGTAGCAGTCAGAAAAGATCATGTGACTGGGGGCTAAAAAACTAATTAATCTCCATAAAGCTGTAACTAAGGTAGACAAGATGACCTGAAATCTGATTACATAGTTGCATTTAAGGGGGAGATCACAGTGTGTATTTTCCATGTTGATTTCAACCACCTGAGCCCACAAAAGCCATATTTCAAAAGATCCACACAGATGCCAATGCCATTATTGAACAGTTCATAGATTATTTCAGATAGCCAAATGGCATACTGTATATAGAAGTTGTTGACTTTCACGGGGGGGGGGGATTTTAATATAATTCTGGGTTTCACTGGAGTTATGACTCTGTCAACTTTAATAAATTTTAAAGATGACCAGGACATGGTAACTGCTGCTAACATCCACATCCCTTCTCTCAACTGCAAATGGGAAGAGAAGAGAGGAAGACTAGCCCTGTTCAGACAGTAGGCTCATTCACACAATTGCCATCAGAGTAGGAGAAGCATCCAATTTGGATAGGAGAGCTGGGCACGCTCCCAATTGGTGGCCATGTATTTGCAAACGTCAAGGCAGGAGGCAGCGAGTGTGCGAGTGTGTGAGGCGGCAGCTGGGTAGGACAGCTTGATATGTTGGTCCTCCTTCTTTGGTAAAATGCTGGGGATGGAATATGGGTAGGGTGTGCTTGTCCAGCATGTACAGATACAATTATGTTGTACCTGTATGGTGCACGCCCATCTTTCTCATGTGTCCTGGCAGCCATCTTGTTGAAACCAGCCCATGTACATGTTTTTGTGTGAATGACTGTACTAGGGATGTGCACAGGACCATGCAGGGGACGCTTGAAGGTGTGTGTGTGGGTGCTACTTTAAGAGTGGGGGAGGCTGCACTTACCCCTCCCACTGCTTCTCCCCCCCCCCCACTCCGCCGGCATCATTTTTTTCAAAGCCCATGGGGACGGCAGCATACCTTCCTGTTGCCCTGTTGTCCGGATATGTCCGGAAGTCTCCAATGCGCCTGAGTGTGCCGGCAGCGGGAAAGCAGTGGGAGAGGTAAGTGCACCGTTGCCAGTTCTTAAAGTTAGACACCCCCTGCTGTCGAACCGGTTCAGAGGCCCATAAAGGGCCTCCAAACCAGTTACAGATCCCCTCAGATGCAGGGGGAGTGTGAGATGACATCCCCAACAGAGACCTCAGATGAATGGCTTGAGAAGCAATAGTGCCTCAAGACAGCTCCTCACAAGAGCAACTCCCCCACCCCATTCAGAGGTTTGGCTGTCGGGTGAGGAGCTGACAGATGAAATGACAAGCCACAATTGAGACAATTGCTGTGGAAGCAGGAATCACACCCACAGGAAGGGGGTGGCCTATTTCAAGAGGATCAATTGGATCAAGAAGAGAGAAGGAAGGAGGAGGGGGACCATTTCATGTTGGAGGTGGCCATAAGCCAATGGCTCTGGGACAACTGGACCCCATGACTGGTGGTAAGATACTGAGGATGGAGGGTGTCCCGGTGAGGATGCTGGCCCTACCTGAGGGAGTTACACAACTGCTCTGAAGGGAAGAGAACCGGGAACCATCTGCCTCTGAAGCAAGAAGGTAGGCAAGGTTGAGAGACTAAGAAGGGTTACCTTTGAGGATGATCAGGAAGCTACAACAGGTCCAGAATGCAGCAGCTCACCTACTCATGGGTGCCAGAAAATATGACAGGGTAACACCTCTCCTGCAGTCATTGCACTGGTTGCCTATTTGCTTCCGAGTTCAATTTTAGGTCCTGATTCTGACCTTCAAAGCCTTGAGGGGTTTGGCGCCTGTCTACCTACGGACCTACCTCTCCCACCCAGTTACATCCCATCTTGTTAGATCATCTCAAATGGCCCTTTTGTCAGTCTCTGATTTCTGAGAGGTTCGGGGCACTAGGACCCGTGAAAGGGCCTTTTCGGTTGCTGCCCCACTTCTTTGGAACTCTCTTCCCCTTCAGATTCATTTAGCCCCTTCCTTACTGATTTTTAGTCTCTATTGAAGACTTTTCTTTTTTGCCAGGCTTTTGCCCTGTAGTTTACCTATTTGGCATTTTCTTTTTTGTTAGTTACTTTAGTTTTTAATTTAGAATGTAATTTTAATGTTGTCTTGTTTTGCAAGTTTTTGTACACTGCCCGGAGTCTTTGGAGTGGGCAGTATATTAAATGTTTCTAATTAATTAATTAATTAATTAATTAAATTTTAAAAAGACAGGGAGTGTTGACAAGAACCTACTTCTTGTACATGAAAATAAAAGAAACCAAATCTATACTTATGGTCTGTTGCCTGTTCTATTGGTCCCCAAGTTTGGTGGTTCCATACTCCCTGGTGGTGCTCCCAAGCCCTTTTGATGAGGTTCTTCCCCCCTGGGAAGAGGGTGATGTCACAGTGTGGGGGGGTCTGTACCCAGATAGGATTTGTACTGCTATACAAGTGTTTAACTCATGAATAACTGTATGTGCATACAGATCCGTACGTGCATATGGTGTATATAGCCTATACATGCATTGAACATAATGAGTGTATGGGACTTCGAGTTGATTGTAAACTAGTGCATAATAACTGCTGACAATAAGTTCCTTGCCAGCTTCATGTCTTTTGTGTCTTTCTGAAAATCACTGGAATGACTGCCAACTTATCAATTTATGAAGCAAGGGGTATCATTTTGGCTTATTTCTATATAATACCAGTCTTAAAAATAGGAAGTGTCTTTATCACACTCATATTCGCCTCTGAGCACCATTTCACATTTCATAATTGCATACAAGACAGATTTAAATAGACACCTAGACTAACAAAATGCAGGTTCTACATAAGGAGCAGGAATCACCCAGAGCAGGGGCATATACATAGGTTGCTCAGAGTGCTTTCCGGGGGAAGGGGAACCACCAAATTTCTCCCCCTTTGTGCAAGAGCCAGTGCTGCTCCAGTTGGGAACTCAACAGCAGCACCGGTGCTTCTCATATAGCACCAACACTTTGTAAGTCTGGCATCCTAATTCCAAGCAAGGACCACAACTTCAGCCATTGTTACCTATAGCAAACTAGTACCATTTGTTTGTCCAGTTGCCCATACCAAATGTGTGCCATGTGAACAGCATGCTTTGTACATGGGCCAGCTGAATCACTCACAACAAGGAATTAATCTGGGTGCTGCTACCAAGAAGGCCTTGTCCATAGGTTCCAACTCTCCCTGTTTACCAGGGATGGGCCCTATTTTCTGGAATCTGTGCCTGGAAAATCACTGTCCCAGTTTTTGCCTTTTGGGGATGCCTTGTTCCGTCCCCCCCACCCCCCGCCACATTCATGTTGCTAGAATTGTCATTCTTCAGGATTCAGCTCCCTCCCCAGAGTCTCTAGAAATTGTCTCCAAGTGGGAGGGTGGATGCATCGCCTCTCTAGCATGCCTTCATGTGAATGGGTGTACACTGCACAGCATAGCTCCAATCTGTGTTTTAATTCTTCTGGATATGTTTGAATTGTTTTTACTTGCTTCAACTGTTCCTAATATTCTTAAGTATTGTTTTAAAATTTGTGCACTGCCTAGAGATTAGTTCTTTGAATTGAGGCAGTATGGAAATGAAATAAATAAGTAAGAACACATGGGTTTGGGGGGACTTTGCATCTTGCTAATGCCGTTCCATATCTTTATTTCTGGTGTAGACATTTGCCAGAAATATTTTCATTATGTTGTGTCAAATACGAACTGTTGCTTTTGTGTTTGTGTTTTGTTTTGTTTTAAGATGCTTCCTAGATTCCACATTTTAAAAGAAACAAGTTCCTACCATATATGGTCAACCTAAAGGGTATCCCCATGTCAAACTTCACATTCCAAACATTGTTCCCTACCTACGCTTCTGTAATTATGCCCAAACTCTGAAGTATTCTCACACGAGCTTACTGCCGTGTATATTTTCTGTAGTGCATGCCAAACCAGACAACAGCTCCGCCCCCCCACCCGCAAAAAAAACAACACACCCAACAACTGAGACCAGCAACATCTTAAAAATAACATGGTCCCTTTAAAGAATGAAATTAAGATCAGAGCCTTTTGAGGCTGTTTAAGCATGATAATGTCCTGCTGCCCTTGAGAAGTATTTAGGGCACAAGGAGCATGATAACAGTGTTTATAAGAGTTTAATTACGCCAAAAGTTTAATTACTGTATATCCCAAATATCTTTGTTTAATTGTGGTTCATCTGGAAAGATGCCATTTTAAGTGTCAGGAGTTTTGGTAGCACAGAGAGTGGGCTGTGGGGGCATCATTTCGGTTACTTTCTTTTAAATCTAAACTTTCTTTATCTGCAGCTTATTATGCATGAACAAATGCAGCTGAATATTTCACTTAAAAACAAATATGCTATCATCTCTTTTTTAATAATTGAAAGGCACCGTATTAGATCCAACTCTATTGGAAAATAATGGCAACCAAATTCTGATTTAATAGAAGAGGCACTTCAACTATTAATCATGTTTACAGATAATTTCCAATGTGGCATGAGATCATATAATTGAAAAAAAGAATCAGAGGAAGTGACAGAACATATTGTTTAAATCTGTGCCATGTGATAATATGAGGCTAAAATAGGCTTTATTTTCTACTCTGCGCACGTCATAAATTACCAATTACACATATATAAATAACCCAGTTAATATTTTAAGAGCTCAATTTTCTACATTATTTTCTCCCTTGTTCCATGCTTTGTCTTAACAAATAAACTCGGCCACAACGAAAATAAACCTGCCGAAGTCTCTGCAACCGGAGACAAGCTATAACACACTTCTGCACTGCAGGGTGGGCTCATGGGATACCTACTGAGAAAAATGCATGCCCACTGAGCATGCCCAGACTATTAAAATGAATTGACATGTTAATGCTGACAGGAAAAGAGCACAAGAGAGCTTGCTAAATTACTGCTCAGTCAGGCACCAGGAATTCCTGAGTGGCTAACTCTTGAGCAAAACCTGCAGCAAGGGGTGTGTGGGAGGAAACGATAGGAAAGGAAGGAAAAAATGGAAACTTTATTGTCAAATGCACTAAAACAAACAAAAATGGAAAGGATGTCATGTTAGTAATGCACCTACTCATAAATCATATGGATTTTAATCATACCTGCCACCTCAGCCTGCTTCTCCCCTGAGAAATTGTTTTCTTTTCTGCTTCCCTCCTTCACTCGCTTTCAATTATCTGGAAGCTGTTTCATGTGTTTATTTATTTATCTAAAGTTCACATACTGTATGCATGCACAAATTTTCTCTGGGGGACAGAGACCATGCAGATCATACAAAGACGCAGTGGAGCATAGCAACTAGCAGCACAAATGAATGTACTAACTCTAAAAAAAAAAAAAGCTTGTGTTGGACCTGGATGACAAGGGAAAGGGAGGACAGAAAGTAATTAGTATGTGTACAGTGATGGATTATGGGTTAATATTTAGGCATTCCACCTTTTAGATGCAAAAGGTAGGATCTCAAGATGACAAGCCTAAAATCAACATGCTTGGTGATGAAAACAAAGTAGAACTTACAGCTTGTGGACTTACAATATTTTTGCACAAAACAAAAATAGTCTCGTTTCTATCTCCAGTTGTAGAGTGGCCGGATTCTGGGGTAGTTTCCCAACGAGTTCAGCGGCTCATGTGTCACTTCAGCCACTGCTGATGGTCATTTTGCATGATTTCCTAGGATGATATTGATGTTTATTAAGAGCAGTTTGAAAAGTGTAGTAGTTAATAGTGCAAGCTATGAGCCAGGAAATGCTAACACTCATCTCAGTTTTGAGCATATTACCTAGGATGAGGTCATCTTTGCACATAAAGCCAAACTGCAGGCCCCATAGACCTGCAGTTTGCCTCCATCTCCTCCCTCCCCTGCGCGTGCTCCCCGGCAATCCGATATGAAGTCTGGGAGACTACAAAGGGGGAGTCACGGGCTGCATGCGTGGCCATGAGGACAGCCACGACAGCCATTTCATTGGGAGAGGAGGAGGAGCTTCCTACCCTTAACCCTGGCGGCACAACATGGTGGCAGAATACAGACAACACGATGCTTCCTTCAAACCTGAAGTCTCGCCAGCAAAACTCACTACAGACCTAAGGTGACAATTCAGATTTCGGCGCTAAAACTGACCTGCGGTTCAGTGATGAAACCATAGTTTTCTGCATTTTTGCACTAACAAAAATTTTAACCTATGGCATGTTTGCCTTGCGTTTGCCATTATGTATGAAGGCAGCCTTAAGTAAGGCACCTCAGACATAAATTTGCAATATCTCTCCCTATAACAGCAAAGTGACATTTTGTAGAACTAGAAATCTGTGTAAGTGTACACACATTTAGTTATTCACATAATATGTTCATACACAATCTGTAAGCTACATTTGAGAGATCTAGTCCAGGAAACAAATGACCGTACCAGTGGTGGCTTATGAAATCTGAAGTTGGTGGGGCCAATTTGCGTTTTTTGTCATGCCACTACAGCACACCATACGTTGGGGCGGGTGATGGTGGTGCTTATACATTTTTGGATAACTACTGTATGCCAATGAGAAGCCATTAAAGATTCAAAGGGTAATAGTATAGCATCTGCGTGAACTTAGTAGGTAGCCAACTGATATTGATTAATTCCATTGCTCCAACTAACATACCTTACAGTAGGTTGTCATGGTTCATAAAATTGTATCTATGAGGTACTTTTAACACCCAGAAACATAATATCTGTATTAATAATTCTCCAAGACGGGCCATGCGTGGGGACATGGTAGAAACAAGGCGATTGGCTGACAGAGTTTGCAAGCAGAAGCACCTGATTGGGCAGTGGGGATTCCATAAGCAGATAGGGAGAAGGAGCCTGTGAGAGCAGAAGCACCATGGTGATTGGGCAGTGGGGATTCCATATGCAGATAGGGAGGAGGAGCCTGTGGCACTGTGGTGATTGGGCAGTGGAGATTCCCTATGCAGATAGGGAGGAGGAGCCTGTGATGGTTAAGGTCAGTTAGAATGCAACTGTTACTGGTTGGAAGATGTTCTTGATCTGGTGGCGCAGTGGTAAAACTGCTGCCCTGTAACCAGAAGGTTACAAGTTCGATCCTGACCAGGGGCTCAAGGTTGACTCAGCCTTCCATCCTTCCGAGGTCGGTAAAATGAGTACCCAGAATGTTGGGGGCAATATGCTAAAATCATTGTAAACCACTTAGAGAGCTCTGGCTATAAAGCGGTATATAAATGTAAGTGCTATTGCTATTGCTATTGCTATTGCTATTGCTATTGATTGTAGAGATGAATCTATCCTCTATAATTATCAGCTTGAGCGTGATCCCGTGTCCTTTCCGGCCCGTGTCTTTCTCGGCCGCCCAGAGACGGGCGGCCATGTTGGGGCCGGGAGGAGGAGAAGCGGCGGAGGAGAAGCGGCCGCCGCCAATGCCGGGAGGAGAGTGCGGGCGAGGCGCCGGCGGAGCCGCGGCCTCGGCCAGAGGTGGCGGTGGCCGCGGTGGGGTGACTGGCTCCGATGGCGGTGACAGCCGCCGCAGCGAGAGTGCGGGTGAGGCGGCAGCGGTCGCTGCGGGGCGACTGGCCCCGATGGCGGCGGACACCACACACTGGGAAGGACTGGGCCCACTGGCGGCCGCACTCGGCCCCGCGGGAGACGGGGCGGGGGCAGTCTATTAGCGCCCGTTAATTTAATGGGCTGAAAATTGCTAGTCTATATATAAAAGGATAGTGGGCAGCGGTCTGTGAAGAGAGGAGTCATGAGGGAGGAAAGAGCCCCTTCAGGAGAAGGAGGCTGCCGTTGTGTGAATTAGATGAGGAAATGAGATGAACAAGATCTGTTAACTCAGGGAGGGGGAGAGAGAGAGAGAGAGAGAGAGAGAAGGGAGGGGAAGAAAGACAGAAGGAAGGACGAGGGATGAGCCCAAGGCTGTCAGCGGCCTGAGGGGAATAAATGGCCATGGCAGTGCCTATTGGCAGCAAGGAAGGGCCCAGTCAACCACTGCTGCTGTTTGGGGCTACCGAGGCCATTGTCAGAGGCAGGCAGGCAGGCAAGGGATGGGCCTAGGGCCTGTCAGCGGCCTGAGGGGAATGAGCAGTCATGGTGGTGGCAGCAGTGAGAAACGGCCTGGTCAACCACTGCTGCTGCTCCTGGAGGGAGGAGCAGGAGTGGGGTTCAGATGAGGGTGGGGAGATCTCTGGGGATAGGGGGCTGCAGCTTGGCTAATAGGTCACAGCAGGGGCGTATCTAGGGATAGGGCAGGCAGGGCACGTGCCCCGGGCACCACTTGAAGGGGGGCGCCATTTTTCTAAAATTAAAAAAAAATTAAAATGACTGTTGAAAACAAAATGGCCACCGCGCATGCTCAAATGGCCTCTGTGAGGCCCTAGGCCATGCCCGGCCTCACAGAGGCCATTTCAGCATGCACAGTCGCCATTTTGTTTTCAGTGGCCATTAAAAAAAAAATTTTTTTTTTTAAAAATGGCCACCGCACATGCTGAAATGGTCCCTGCGAGGCCCTAGAGGCCAGAGAGGGGAGGGGAAACCTTTGCAGACCCCCCCACAGCCTTTAGGAAGCCACCCGAAGGGGCTACAGCTAATTTTTTTAAATTATTTAAAAAAATAAAATAAAATAATTTAATTTTTTTTTAAAAAAAATAATATAATATAAGTCACTGTACACATATTCAGTTTGGCACTATGTACCAATCAGATGGGTGTCACTATGTACCAATCAGATGGTTTGGCACTATGTACCAATCAGATGGGTGTCAGATGCTTGGACAGGGGGCGCAATTTCAGTGCTTGCGCTAGGCACTATTTTCCCTAGATATGCCTCTGGGTCGCAGCAATGCTGCAGCCACGACCAAGAAGGGTGAGGAGGATGGAAGCAACGGGATGGAGGAGGAGCAGGAGCGCAGCCCAGGTGAGGGTGGGGAGATCTCTGAGGTGATGGGAGCAATCAAGTACTAATGCGCAGATGCTCTAGAGCGTGTAAGAGTTCCAGCATTGAAGCAGAGAGAAATAACGGCGGTGGTCGGGATGCAGAGGTGGAGGGTAGGCAACCGAAGCCCCTCTGGCTGGAAGAGGTGGGTGGATGGCGGGCGAAGGCTTGTTGGCCAGGAAGAGGAGGCGGTGGTGGGGAGAAATAATGGCAGCAGCGAGGAGGTGGGCAGACGGTGGGCAAAGCCCTACAAGCCTGGAGGAGGAAGTGGGAGGCGACGGCGGGATGGGGAGAGCTGCACGGGGAGAGAGTTGGGGGGGAGAGCGAGCGAGCTGTGGGGGTAGAGCTAGTGAGCTGGCAGGGGAGAGAGAGCGAGCGAGCTGCGGGGGGAGAGTGAGCAAGCGAGCTGGCGGGGGAGAGCGAGCGAGCGAGCTGGCGGGGGAGAGCGAGCGAGCGAGGTGTTGGGGGGAGAGCGAGCGAGCGAGCTGGTGAGGGAGAGCGAGCGAGTGAGCTGGCGGGGGGAGAGTGAGTGACCGAGCTGAGGGGGGGAGAGCGAGTGACTGGTGAGCGAGCTGCGGGGGAGAGCGAGTGAGCAAGAGCGCTGCGGGGGAGTGAGAGAGCGAGAGCGCTGCAGGGGTGCAAGCGAGCGAGAGTGCTATGGGGGTGCAAGCGAGCAAGAGCACTACGGGGGTGCGAGCGAGCGAGAGCGCTACGGGGGTGCGAGCAAGCGAGAGCGCTACGGGGGAGTGAGCAAACACGCTGCGAGGGTGAGCGAGCGAGCGAGAGTGCTGCGGGGGAGCGAGCGAGCGAGATAGTTGCGGGGGGATGCCACAGGCTCAGTGCACAACTGCACAGATGTGGGGTTAGCTAGTAAATACTATTATTCACAATATTGAACACCAGCTGCCATATTTCCCAAAGATAAAGCCTCTCCTACACTACACACAAATAGAAAAACATAGACAAAGTAGAAGGCAATTTCTTATGGTCTCTAACACCCCCTCAAGGACCCATAATTCCCCTACTGGCAGGTCCATCCAAGGATATACAGACAACAATTTAGCACAGTTTAGAGAATATAAACACAGATTAGACAAATTCATTGAGAGAGAGAAGTATGTAACTGAGGCTATTCTCACGGAGAGCCTAGCCTGATTTTTGCTGCTTGTGTAAACCACCAGGCTCGCAGGTGAGCCCGGTGGTTTACAAGTGGCCAAGCTGCTTGAGAAGCCCTCCCCTTTGCCCAGGTTAGCAGAACAAGCACTCTGCTAACCAGGGTTCACGGATCGTGTGCTGCTGCACCACGGTAACTTAAGAGAAGACCCCCTGACCCGGGAGGCTAAAAAGCAGCCTCCGGGCTTGGGGGTCTCTCCAGCATGCTCTGCGTGCTCACGCAGGGCATGCTGGAACTTCCAGAAGCCACACGGGCCCCGAACTCCTAAGCCCCCGCTGGCTCCGCAAACCCTTTCAAAGCGAGTTTGAACCCACCTCACTAGCTGTTAGTCATAATGGCTATAATGTGAGTGTTCAAGAAGCTATTCAAGTTCTCAGACAAGTGGACAAATACAATTTCTTTCTCACAAATAATTAGATTAGGATTACCTTGCCAAAAGATCTACATCAAGACAGAAAATACACAAAATTGCAGACAATATATTCAAATACATATTGAACATCAATCTGATTTCAAATCATACTTGGATTTACCCCATTTTTTTAGGATTTAAGAATTAGTAAGCACTTCATTGGCAGGCCAAAAGGGCATAATTTAAAACAATTCCCCATGATTCATTTTACAAGATCTTATTTTGATGCAACCAGAAGGAACAACAGACCACACAATAATGTATTATTGTTGAGGGCAGGAGAATGCGCATTTATCATTTTGGAGTCTGAACACCTTTGCAACACAGCGAAACAAGGTGGATATTTTATTCTACTGCAAGCTCATAAAAACAGACAATATGTAAATGATATTTGTATGCACTGCTGTTATAAGCATTGGTCAGGTTTTTTTTTTTTAATAATACAGTCTTTCTTGGGGAGAGCCATCTGGGGGCACAGAGATCCATTTTATCATTCCTTTTGCTATGTAACCTGCTTTGAGAAGCATTCAGGCCCTTTCCCTGGGTTAATATTGCGAAAAGCATTGGCGGGGGAAGGGATCCTCCAAGAATAGCTAAAGTAGGAGTTGGCAACACTAAATGGAACACAACTTTGAAAATAAAGTCCGGAGTGGACTATGCTAGGCCTAGTACCTTAAATAATTCACCTACTGGGCTTCCTGTTACAGGCCCTTCTGTTACAGGCCCTTCCCCTGGGTTAATAATGTGAAAAACATGGGGGTGGGGCAAAATTCTGCAGAAATAGCTTCTGTAGGAGTTGCCAATACTAACACAAATTTGGAAAAAAAAAAAAAAGCCTACTAGCAGATAATGAGGTTCTACTGTAATCTATTCTTTAGAACTGTGCCTTTTCTTCCCAAAATGCCAATTGGTCCCTGCATGCATGGCTGAGTCCTCACAGTGGAAAGTTGACCAATCAGAAGTTGGTCTGAGGGCCCAGCAGGGCCGGCTTTTTCTATGAAGCAAGAGATGCGTAGCATCGGAGCGCCACCCACTGGAGTCTGGGAAGGTGCCAATGGAACTTGAAGAAAAGCAACAGGCTTTTCTGTCTCTTTCAGGACAGGGAATCCTCTGCAAGCAGCTAAATGGATTCCGAAGTGGATTGCAATGCAAAGACCGACAGACTCACAGAGGTGGGGGTGGGTGGGGTGGCTTCCCTTTGTTCTCCCAGCTGCCCCCTCTGGGCTCTGGCTCAGTCTGAGTCAACAAGTCATCAAGTCAAAACAAAGGGACTCTCTTTGTTTTGCGAAGGGACTCTCAAACTTGACCAGAGGCTCTCCTCCTCCCCTTGCTTGCTCTGGGCTAGGAGAAAGGAGACATGGGGAGTGAGCAAGACCACAGGCACAGTCTCATTTCAAAGAAGAAGCATCCTTTATCATTCCTATTTCAAAAACAGTAAGCAGAAATGGAGGGGGTGCTTATGGGGGATGTGTTTTATGAAATGGGGAGATACCAGGCATGGAATCACTCTGTGTCTGTGATTCTGGGGATAGCAGAGTATTGAATGCAAAACATGCAGTGCCTGTAAAATCCAGGGCAAAAATGCAAAAAATGCAGTATGTTTTAGTTGCTTAATGCAGTATAATGTTCAATTTAATTTTCAGTATGATTATTTTGAGTTAATTGAGTGGAATTTACAGGCATAGGTAGGGACTATTTGAGCCAGCGTGGTGTAGTGGTTAGAGTGCTGGACTAGGACTGGGGAGACCTGAGTTCAAATCCCCATTCAGCCATGAAACTAGCTGGGTGACTCTGGGCCAGTAACTTCTCTCTCAGTCTAACCTACTTCACAGGCTTGTTGTGAGGAGAAACCTAAGTATGTAGTACACCACTCTGGGCTCCTTGGACGAAGAGCGGGATATAAATGCAAAATAATAATAAAATAAAAATAATTATACATAATTATATTATATACAATATTATGTACATAATTACATAAAATCTTTGTGTATTAAATTTTGAATACACACTAATTGTATTCCAAATTTTTATTTTTCACGATAACGAAGGGCGCTCAACAGAGTGTTGCATCTGGGCGCCAGATCCCCTAGAGCCAGCCCTGGGGCCCAGTCCTACTCAAGATTATCTATCTATCTATCTATCTATCTATCTATCTATCTATCTATCTATCTATCTATCAAACTTCTATATCGCCCAAACTTTCATCTCTGGGTGGTTTTATGCTTTTATGACACTGTGCTTTATGTGATTGGCTGAGAATTCCTGTTTACTGAAAAATCCTGTTGGCTGATCATTTGAAAACTCAGCAGTTTCCATGGGGCTTCTCCTGCCTATGGGGGCCAAGACAAGAGAAGCCAGTCTGGAACAAGACAAATCTTGTCATGTGATCTGTAATCTGCAAGTCCAAACTTCCTCTGCCAGCAAGAGCTTAGACTCATGATTCAGACATAAGAGAAGCAATGGGAAAACCAAAATAAAACTAAATAGTCAGCAAGGATTAAGGTCACACAGAAGTCTTTGTTTAATTGATTTAATGCAATTAAATATCTATATATTTAATTCTCCTGGGTGTGCCAGGGAAAAATGCATCCTGGCAGCCCAGCTGATTGGCTGGGCTGCGGGGCGCCTGATTGGCTGGCGCACCCAGGAGAACAGCGGCGGCGGCCATGGCCGGGAAGCCAGGCGGGCCCGGCCGCGGAGGCGAGGCGGCGGGCCTGGCCGCACCGCAGGCCAGGCGGTGGCCCAGGAGGCGGCGGCGGGCCAGGAGGCGGCAGGCCCCAGCCCGGCCGCAGATGTGAGGTGGCAGGGGCGGCCCGCCCCGCCCGACAGCGCAGTAGTGGTGGTGCGGCAGGGCGGGGGCGGCCTGGCCATGGCGGCGGGACTCGGCACTCGGCCCGGCAGTGGCACGCGGCGGCGGGCCCCAGCCCGCCCGACAGCGTGGTAGTGGTGGTGTGGTGGGGTGGGGGCGGCCCGGCTGCGGTGGCGGCACTCGGGTCAGCTAGTTTAATTTAATTCCTTTCCTTTTTTTTTCTTGTGAGGGCCTGGCTGCATTTGGCCCTAAAGAGGAGCCTCCAGTGCACTCATTCATGCACAAAAATGCACATATATAAAGACGCCTACACACACAATGTAGTGTGTGGATAGTAGGACTGTGTGATGCTTCAATGACCAATTCAATTTAGAAGACTTTTGGTCAGATTTGGCCACTGAAACTAGAATTCCAAAACAAAACAAAGCAACCCCAGGCCAGATCAATTCACTTCTAAAGCTATTTGTCCCCTCCTTTCCTCCATCACCTGACCCCTCCCCCACCTGTATGTTCTTAACAGGGATGATCAGGAGACAAGCTGGTTTTCTTTTGTATTTGACTGCAGCAAGATAGCAGTGTCTTCCACCATGTCATTTAAAAATTATTTCCAGAAGTGTCTGTCTCGCTCCCGACCAACTGCAGTTCTTGGAAAGACACAGGATTTTCAGGGAATGCCTGTCTTTTTTCGGCCACTTCCCCAAAATCACCTTTCTAAGGATTTTGTTTTTGTGGGGTAGGGGGATGTTCCTCAAAGTCACTTCAAAATGACAGGTTTCCCAGGACTGCGGGGAATAATGACAATAATAACAAACAACTTCGACAAATCATTTTAAAATGCTGCTACTTTGATGCCGCTACCTTCTTGTATTCAGATGAAATTCTGTATTCAGTCAGTCTGCTTTCTTCCTATGCCTGGTCAGTACCTACAAGGGAGGAAAGGAGAGGAAGATGGACTGAAATGCTGGCTCTGAACCTGGACAAAGTCGTGGAACTACCCCCTTCCTTATCCTGAAATGAGACAGGGGGTCCCCAAAGCACCAAGGTGGCTACTCATTCAGAACGGGGTCTGTTTTGTGCAACCCTAGTAAACAGCTGTGGTCTACCTAACCAGGAGGATAAGGCAGGGTAGGATGTGGTCTGTCATGACCCCACCTGTTCAGAGAAATAGGAATCGGAACACCTTTCCCCAACCCTGCCTCATGGTTCTGTGCACATCCCTCACAATGTTAGGGATATTGCTGGCAGTGGAGGTCAGTCCTGTGGTGGAAAATGGGGGCTGAGTTGATTGAGAGAAGAGAGAAGCTAGTTATGCTTGCTTCCATCACACAACCAGTATAGGAAACTGTTTTGCTTTCTTCGGGCATTCATGTCTGAATGTGTACAGGGGGAGATTGAAGCACACTGGCTAACAATGCCAACTGTGCTAATGCACCAGCTATCCACATTCCCTAGTTCTCCCCACATGCTGTGCTTGTGTGAAGAGGCAAGCACTGAATGTGGGAAAATTTTCTCTTTTCCTAGGCTGACCAGATTTCTAGAACATGGGGAGAAAATCTCCCTGAATTCCACAATTGCCTCTTCAGAAGTTGCAAAACTTCATAAATTTTATAACTAAATTTACTCCCCGAGGTTTCAGTTCTCTTGGGTTTTCCCCTTACTGCTTTCCTCCATCCACTTACTCATACGGCAGTATGGTTCCTACTATCATTATAGATAGGATAATCAATAATAAGGTTTGCACCCACCCAATACCAGAAATGCTCTTTCTTCCCCTTTCCTCTGAATTTCTAGCCTGCTACTGAACGCTCAACATGGAAGGGAAACTTTTGTAGTCCACATGTGAGACGTGGGTCTCTCATAACCTGCTGCCTTTTGACAATGAGGCGATTCTCATGACCACCAAAAAGCGGGCTAAGGGGCCCTAGCCTGCTTTTTGGCGGCCATGTGCTGCCATGGGAGCCAAGTGGCTCCCGGCAGCAAACTGCCCAAACCTCCCCTTCCCTTAGCCCAGGTTAGCAGAGCGAGTGCTCCACTAACTGGGGTTACTGGATCATGTGCTGCTGAGGCATGGCTCTGCGCCATGGCAACTAACGAGGAGGCCCCCCGACCAAGAGGCTAAAAAGCAGCCTCCCAGCTCAGGGGTCTCTCCAGCATGCCTTGCACACTCGCTCAGGGCATGCTGGAACTACTGGGAGGCGTGCGGCCCCCGAATTCCCAAGCCCCCTCTGGCTCCGTGACGGAGCCAGCAGTTGTGTTAGCAGTTGAGTTAGCAGCCGCTGCGGTCACCCAAGGATGGCTGACTGTCTGCGGGCTAAGCCCACTCTCTCCACAAACCCCATCCAGGCTCTTCTCACTGATCTTGAGAAGAGCCTCAATATCTTATTTTGTTCTCATGAAGAAACTTTGGCCAAATTCTCTCTCTCTCTCTCTCTCTCTCTCTCACACACACACACACACACACACACACACACACACACACAGTTCTTTTATAACAACATATAGCACAATACTAATAGTTGATCTTTAACTCAAACCACATGCACAGATAGTGCTTCAGATGGAAACCCTTCCTGGGAAGCAGGTCACCTGCAATTGGAAGTTCCTGCAATTTTGGGCTCATTGGATCTAATTAGTGACCAGCTTTTCATACAGTGAGGCCAATTTACATGATTGTTCTTCCTCACAAAAATGGAAGGGAAGACTGTGCAATTTAGCCCTCTGCATGTACAGGCAGTTACCAACAGTGCCAACCTCATATGTCACATGCAGGGTAGAAAGGACACGCACCCACCTTGACACAAACTGCATCCAGTAAGGCCCAAACGAAACTCCATGTGGGAGATCGGTATATAGCAACTTCCATGTTTGTTTTTAAATTAATATCCACAGGAAAGGCCAATCAGATCGGATGATGGCACTAGACGGAGTTTAGCCCTTTCCCTGTCCCAGAATCATGCTCTGAAACTGCAATTTACCTTGTGGATGGAAACATACATTTCCCCTAGCATGTTTAGTTTGGTCTTTAGTGCCGAACAAGTCAGCAGTTCACAGCATGGAGCAGTCTCCACATAAATGATGATAAGTGATATTACACTGCTGTTTGCTGTCCATGAACTGTTTGTTGTGTAAATGACCCTTCTCTTGTTTTCTTTTCCATCCAGTATGATAAATGCACGTGTAAAAATGCTTTGAGGGAGATATTTTAATCATATGATTGCACAGTCCTTCTGTCAGTCTAGTCCCTTTCAGTGTGCCTGCCTCCCCACTCCCTACCAGGGTGATCTGGGATGATCTCCCATGGCAAGGAAGGGATTACGGTGGCTGGGGCTCTCTTCGGCAGCTGCCTCATATCTGTGGTGGAGCCGAGTGTTGCTGAAGCTCTCTGGAGAGTGTCAAGTGCAGCCAAGTGTGGTTGGAGCTGCTTCAGCCACCCACTCCGACTTTGGGAGCTTGACTGATGATATACTAAAGCCTTTCCAGGGTGAGGGCAGTAGTAAGGGCAACTGGGATTCCATGTGGGACCCTGGAGACTAATGGTTACTGTGGCCTACTCTTCTAGAGACATTCGCTGGGACCATGTGGAGAGCACACAGCAAGAACACAGCTGCGCTAGTGATAGTCTGATCTGGATGCACCCACCGATCCTAGCTTACTTCCAGGACCAAAAAAAGTGGTCGTGAGGATGTGACCATTGTTAATATTTTTATTCTTGTTGCTCCTACACATAGTAATAACTCTTAATGTTACTTCCTCAGGTTTTAAAGAGATTGACCTGCCAGTGACCTTTCCTGAACTCTGAGACACAAATATGTCACTATCATGACAAAATAACTGTACAGATGAAAGGAGAAAAAACTCACCAGTTAAAATAGTTAGTGAATTAAACAGATTTTATGCTGTATATCATATTAAATAAGAGTCGAAGTTGAAAATATTTATACTTCATAAGTGTTATTTCATTTTTACTAGCCGTACTTAAATCTGCATTTACCACACGGTGTACTACTCAATTAAAAGAACATCTAGACAGCTCTTCAGTTTGGAACACCCATAGAAATTAAAAGGATCACAGGGAGTTTGACATTTTGCAAAATGAAAGAATAATTAATGCACCATATTGGGTTTTTTTTTCCTTTTTAAAAGACTGTTCAAGCTATCCTTGTGAGGTTAGCTGGAAACAAAATTTAGGCCCAGCTTTCTATTGTATTTTGCCTGAAAAAGGAAATAAATAACAGAAATTACAATTAACTCACTCATCACCAACACCTCACATTTTACAGGATTGCATTTCAAGACATGAAGTGTTCAGTGCCCTCACATTTTAATTTTTCCTGCATTGCTTCAGTGATATAAACTGACCAGCCAGGATCCAATACCTGACTAGATCTTTTGGGGCCCACTCAAGGTCTTAAACTGCTTTGGTCCTGTTTGCTGTCCCTTAGTCTGGCTGCAGCCTGATTATGATTATCCCAAGTGTATAGCAAGCTTGCACCGAGACCAATGAAGACATGAGGTGTAATTGGAGGAAAGGCCCATAACTTTATTTACAAACACAGCAAAGGGATTTGCTCTGCACTGCTCTACAGTGTGGAAACTAGTGACTTGCCACCTACAGGAAAAGGCCAGACCCAAATCATACTGGGCAACATACCCTGTTCAGAACAGCATTGTTACCCTATGGCTGATTGCTGTTCCTCTTGGCAGATAAAGTCAAGGTATGTGCAGAAGGCATCCTCCCCACCACAAGTCATCAAGCCTTTCATGTTAGCAGTGCCCCACTAGAATGGAGGAAGCCCCCAACCAGCACTTCCTAAGTCATCAAGCATCTAAAGCAGGGCTGCACTACTTCAGCCCTCCTGCAGTTCTACAACTCCCATAATCTCTATTGGCCACAGTAGCTGAGGATGATGGGAGTTATAGTCCAAAAACATCTGGAGGGCCAAAGTTGTGCAGGCCCTGATCCAGGGATGACCCAGGATTCCTCATCACAGCAAACATGGGTCTCACCGATGATAATCCTATTTTCCCATTCCTCACGGTGCCTGCCATTGTGGCCATGGAAAGAAGCTACCTATAGAGCATAGTCTGAGGTAGGCAAAGAAGAGCTCTGTCACTGGCCAGTTTAATGAAAGCCAAAAAATTCCTACCCAGCTCCTAATCGGGTGTCCAGCTGAAATTCACACTGTGCTCTGGGTGGGGAGTAAAGGGTTACTTCCTGGATGCGAGATGCAGAGCCAGGCAGGTGCAAACTGCAATGGTTCGTTAAACTCCACCCACCTGGCTTCACAGCCAGTGAGGCAGCCCCAAGCGTCTTGTGTTTCATTAGAAACCAGGCTGGGATAAATAAGCCACGCCTAAGACACACATGGGTGATCAGCTAGATTTCTGTGGACTCCCAGATGACTTTGTACCAGGCTTCTAATTTCATGTTCTAGTTTCTTTGTATGGCTCCTGATTTGGTATGAGTAACTTCTGATGGGATGTTTTCAGCTCATGAACATCACATGAGTATTGTGACAGCTGTAAAAGACACATGTGCATGCAAATCATGGCTTTTTCCACACAAGCGTCCAATCTCAGTCCACACACACACAGATTTTAAAGAGGGGGGGAAATGCAATTTTAACATTATTGATTTATAACAGAAGATACCTATGTGTTCGATACTGGAATATCTGCTTCTGAGTAAAAGATTATTCACTAGAAGTAGACCTGAATATGTCTGCTTGTAAAGTTACTTGCTGTTCCTGTCAGGGGCTCCTGTATGCTTAACAACTAGCTGACAAGCAGAAAATTAGCAGGCCAAGCTAAAATGGTGGGGGAAATGTCACTAAATTTCTGTCCATGAGAAATCCGCTAAAGAGCCCTGGTGGATCAGACCAAAAGTTCAACTAGTCCAGGATCCTGCTTTCCACAGTGGCTAGACAGATGCCTCTGAGAAGCCCACTGTCAAGCAGCTTAGCCATGGACAGCAGTCCCTAGGGCGCACAAGTCCAAAGCTAGGGCTAGGAAAACCAAGAACACACCAAGGGGCAAAGCCAAACAATCACCAGGAGCAGGGGCGTACTATTCATTAGGCAAAGGGAGACAGTTGGCTCCCGGCCTGACTGCCTCAAGCCCCCCCCCCCCCAGGAGGCCAGTGTTCCCATGGCACATGACAGGGTAGGGCACACACACCCCACGGTGCCCACCTGATTTGCAGCCAGCCCGGGAGCTGCGCAATAGCTGAGGGCCTCGGTGTAGTGAGGACACAATGGGAGAGGGCTTTCCCTGCCTTCAAACGGCAAGAACAGACCAGCTGTGCCTGCGCACCCTGTCGCTTCCGGTCCAGGTGGGGATCCGGTGGGGTGGGTCATCAGCCACCTGCCTGCCTCATGTGCGCTGTGAGCAACAGGAGTAGCAGGCATGCTGAGGTGCGGGAAGCTAGGCAGCAGTGACCTTGGTGGTGCCAGTGGGGGGCATTGCAAAAAAAAAAAGCACTTGAAGGAACAGAGAAGGAGGAGACAAGGAGAAGTGGTGAGAAGAAGCTCCAGACCAGTAGCAAGCCTCGGCTGCTCTGAGGAGCAAGAAAAACGCTTCCCCCCGCCCACCCACTTCTCTGGCAGTTACGGCTGCCTTTCGCTCCCAAGCCCTCCTTGGCGCTCGCTTTCCTTCTTGCAGACTACTTCTCTCTCTACCGCTCTTCAAGCACCTTGGCTCCTGCTCTGAATGCACCCTCATTTCCAGGAAGCTCCTGCCCCAGCGGCAGGAGCGGAGGTGCTCGGAGATAAGTAGAGAGAGAAGTGGTCTGCAAGAGGGAAAGCGAGCCCCGAGGAGGGCTCGGGAGCTAAAGGCAGCTGTAGCTGCCAGAGAGGCCAGTGGGCAGGGGGAGGAGAGCGGGTGGAGGGAAAAGAGCCCCAAAGTGAAGGGGGGGAGACCCACACTGATTTCTTCCCTGGCCCCAACTACATCTCTCACTGACACCTCTCTCCCCTTTGAGACTGCGTCCCCGCTCTCTTTTGTCTCACCAAACTTGCCCCATCTTCTTTCCTTCTTTCTCTCTCTACCTCTCGTAAAGCTTGAACCTTTCCCTCACTCCCTCAAAGCCTGCTGCTCCATCTTCTTTCTTTCCTTTTCTCTCTCTCTTATTAGTGCTCCTTCCACATGCAAGGCAGGTAAAGTTCAGGAAATGCTGCCAATGGTTCTCTCTCCCTCCATCCCTCTTCTCTAGCCTGCCCCATCACCTTTTCCTCTTTATTTCTCTCTCCCTCTCATCAAGCCTACCCCATCCCCTCTTTTCCCCCCTACCCCCTGCCTCCCCCATCCCCTTTCTCACTCATCTTCCACACTGGTGGGGTTGTTGTGAAGAATCAAAAAGTGTGTGGCGGAGAATCAAAGTGTAATTTTTTAAATGGAAAATTAAGAGAAAAACTCCTCTTCCCTCCCCCCCCCCACTTATGATCCACTGAACATCCCATGTTAAGTGGGATGATTTGGCAAAGGTGGAAAGGAGGAGCAATGCAGTTTACATTGTTACATATTTTGTACAGATTATATTGTATTTATGAGTTTTTAGAATTCATTTTAATTTAATTCAATTTAAATTAAATTAATCTTGGCCTGTCAGAACTTCAAAAGTTAAATTTTAATTAAATTCATTTTAATTAATTTCACTCTAATTCTAATTAATTTAATTAATTAACTAACTGATATTAAGTGTTAATATCAGTTTAGGGTGTCTAATAATCAACACCCTAAAAATTGACCTCAGCCCCCACAAGCCAATTCATGGTTGGTTTTGGCCCACCAGGGCATCGGAGTTGTGCACCCCTGGTGTGTGTGTGTATATATAGCAGCGAGGGGCCCATTTTAAAATCAACTACAACACCCATCATCCCCAGCCACAATAAATTGTAGCTGGGGGGTTATGGGAGTTGTAGTTCAGTAACATCTGGAGTAGCACTGGCTGGGAACCCCAGTTCTAGAACAACACAGCAACGATTTCTTTTTTCCACCCGCCCCTTGCCAGTGTCATAGCTTTGCTTCACACATTACTGATAAGCACTGAGAGAAAACTGATCTCTTTCATTCAAGATTTGTTTCAAGGAACTGCTAGAACATGCAGCAAATCATGCTTGATGTATGTTGGTACTGCTTGTTCACAACACATTGGGGCGCTTCTCACGATCAACAAAAATCGAGCTAGCAGAGGCTAGCCCAATTTTTGTTGATCGTCAGAACCACCAGGCTCGCAGCCGAGCCTGGTGGTTCTGGAGTGGCAAACCTGCTCAAGAACCCCTCATAAAAAGCAGGTTTGTGGAGCAAGCGCTCCTGCAAACCTACTTTTTGCTATAGTGAGTAGCCGTGGCACGCCTTCGCGCCGCGCCCACTCATGAGTAGACCCCTGTCCGGGAGGCTTAAAAGCAGCCTCCCGGGTCGGGGATCTCCCCAGTATGCCCTGAGCGGCTCGCGCAGGGCATACTGGGGCTTGCGGGGGCCATGCGGCCCCCACTCCCCCCATTCCCCACCGGCTCCATCTCGGAGCCGGCCATTGTGTGGGCGGCCAATCCAGCCACCCAGGGCTCCCTGCCTGCTTGTCTGCGGGGAGAGCGGGCTTAGCCCGCTCTCCCCGCAGTTCTTACAGAAGCAGGTCTCATGGATCGTGAGACCTGCCTCATTATGAGGTCATTCACACAATCGAAAACTGTGTTCTACCCGGGTTTGGGAGCTGTGTGTACTTCCAATTTTTGATTGTGTGGAAGCAAGGTTAGAGGAAAGCCTGGGTAGAAGTGCTTGTGTGGAAGCAAGGTTAGAGGAAAACCTGGGTAGCTTTTTCTCCCACCTTGCTTCCACACAATCACTTCTACCCAGGTTTTCCTCTTACCTCGCTTCCACACAATCAAAAATTGGGAGTACACACAGCTCCCAAACCTGGGTAGAACACAGTTTTCGATTGTGTGAATGACCTCTATATGTCAGATTTAGGCCAACCACACACACACAAAAAAAACATACTTATGCTCCCTCTTCTACAGTCTCAAGTGGCCTCTGTGGCTCGGAGCACCTTTTATCAGCTCCGCTGATACACCAACTGCGACCTTACCTGGACAGAGATAGCTTGGCCACAGTTACACATGCTCTGGTAACCTCTCACTTAGATTACTGCAATGCGTTGTACATGGGGCTGCCTTTGAAAATGGTCCAAAAACTACAGCTGGTACACAATAGGGCTGCAAGATTATTAACTGGGCTTTTTGATCATATCACACCAGTGCTTCATCAACTGCACTGGCTCCCAGTCCACTTCCAGGCCCAATTCAAAGGACCGGGTCTCACGATCAGTGAGACCTGGTTTGGGGTAGTGAGCGGGGAGAGCGGGCTAAGCCCACTCTCCCCGCACACGAGTGGAGAGGGAGCCCTGGGTGGCCAGATCGGCCGCCCACACAATTGTCAGCTCTGTGACGGAGCCAGGGGGGGCTGGGGGGAGCGGGGACCAATTGACCCCCTCAAGCTCCAGCATGCCCTGCGCGAGTGCACAGGGCATGCTGGTGAGACCCCCGGAGCCGGGAGGTGGCTTTTCGCCTCCCTTCCGGGGGTCTCCTCATGAGTAGGCACGTCGCAATGCCGCGCCGCAGCTTCTCACGATTATTAAAACCAGGTTTGTGGAGCGCTTGCGCCGCAAACCTGGTTTAAGGGCAGGGGTACTTAGGCGGGTTACCTGCCTAGGAACCCCCGGTCTCACAACTTTGCCCAGTGGTTCACACGATAGGGCAAAATCGGGCTAGCCTCCGCTATCCCGATTTTGCCCCATTGTGTGAATAGCCTCAAAGTGTAGGCCCAATTCAAAAACCAAAGTGCTGGTTTTAACCTTTAAAAGCCCTAATTGGCTTTGGACCAGGTTACCTGAGAGAGTGCCTCGCCCCACATGTCCCTACCCAAACTTTAAGATCTTCTTTGGAGGTCCTCCTTTGGATGCCCCTGCCAAATGAGGTGAGGTGGGTGGCTACCAGGGAGAGGGCCTATTTGGTGATTGCACCCCTATTATGGAATAGCCTCCCCAGTTAGGTTCGCCTGGCTTCATCACTTTGTTCTTTTAGACGCCAGGTAAAGACCGTTTTGTTCACTGAGACCTTGTAAATTTTGGTTGTCAATTTTGATGGGATTTTTAACTATATTAAAAATGAGTTTTTAAGCTGTTTTATGCTGTGTTTTGTGTTTTCTTTTCTTCTTCTTTTGTTTGTTATGATTTAATCTGTTGTGTTTTAATTGTATGTTTTAATCCTCTGTTGTGAGCCACCCAGAGAACAATTTGTTATGTGGAGGCTAACAAATAAAAATGGTTATGATGATCTATTTCACTTCCTCCTAACTCAATACATATTCTCTTTGTATCATTTTTTAAAAGTAATTGCTACACTTTTTTTTTAACCCTCTGAGTTTCACATATCATTTGTGATGAAGAGAAGAGAAGCTATGGCCAGATTCAGACGTAATATGAAACCGCAGAGGGGTGGCACTCCAGTACCTCTGAATTCGTTAAACCATGGTTTCGGGGCAAAGGTGACCTGTGATTAGCTTCACCAAAATCCAATTTGTTCCTTCGGTTCGGAAAGGTTCACTGCTGAGACCTCCATTTTGGCACTGAAGAGTTATGTCCGAACCAGGATGCCTCCATAACTGCAGTTTGAAACCACAATCACAGGCGGTGCAGATGCGCCCAGGATCATACCTGCTCCATGCCTGTTGTACTTCTCACTGGGCACCTCTCTGAGCACCAGCCTCACCCCTCCTGTTTCCAATCCAGCAATGCAGTTGCCCGGCAACAGGAACGCCACCATGTTCCATCCCATTTGTCAGCCTCTCAAGCAGCACAGTCACACAGAGGCGTTCCCTCTTCCCATTAGGAACATAGGAAGCTGCCATATACTGAGTCAGACCATTGGTCCATCTAGCTCAGTATTGTCTTCACAGACTGGCAGTGGCTTCTTCAAGGTTGCAGGCAGGAATCTCTCTCAGCCCTATCTTGGAGAAGCCAGGGAGGGAACTTGGAACCTTCTGCTCTTCCCAGGGCAGCTTCATCCCCTGAGGGGAATATCTTGCAGTGCTCACACATCACGTCTCCCATTCAGATTCAACCAGGGCAGACCCTGCTTAGCTAAGGGGACAAGTCATGCTTGCTACCACAAGACCAGCTCTCCTCTCCTCTCATTCTGTCCCTTGCTCCCCTCTCCTGGGAAGCAGGAGGGAAATGGGATGACAGCACTGGCATTAAGTGCTTTGCTCCCCGAGAAGGAAGCAACAATGATGTATGTTCACAAGCACAAACACAACAGTTGGCAACATAAGCAGGTTTGCACTCCTTAGGCTTACTCATGAGCAGAGCTGGTCAGCAGGGTCAGTAGTGCTACAGTCGAATTGCCTAGAAATGGCACTATAGGCAGGGATGAGAAATTTGCTCTCAACAGAACGACCAAGTTTTCCCAGGTTTTAAAATGCATTTTACAATCATTTGCCCTCACCCTCGTTCTCATTACAAATGAGGTATCAGAATTATAATGACTTACATGTCCTGTCATACTATACTACTCTGACCTTTTCAGTATTCTGCATTCGGAAAGCTTGACAAGCCTACCTCTGCTTTGCAGGTTAGTCAGGCTGTCATGCAAAGTGGGGAAGGGGGAGAGGCAGGTGATGAAAAGTGAGCAAAGATTCATGGACTTGCTGTCCAATTTCATACCATTGTAAGTCGTGTTCCACCAATATTTCACTTTGACTTTTAATATATAGTCACCTGTTCTCTTCTTAGCTACCATAAATGTCTGACTGTGTGATGTGGCTTCACATAGGCCTAGGGCTGAAATTTTAGAATGAAGCATTTTGCCGGAATGCTGCCATTATTTAATGTTTAGCGTGGGTTTGAAACCCCTGTCACTTTGGGTGGTGGAGCAGAAAATTTAGGTCCGGTAGAGAGCTTACCTAACATCACAGCACAATGTATTTTTGTTGCCTTAAACTTGGAAAAGCTGACGGCTCTGTGGGCAGTGACAGAAGTGCTTAGAAGCACTGCTTGTCTGTTAGCCACTCATCCAGCCACCATTTTTCCTTCCCAGAATGTAGCAGGGAAGGATGTAACATCATGACAGCAGTTAAGCCCACTGGAATCTTACCAAAGGTACTTATCAGATTGAAATTTTACAGAATAGCTGTAGGCTAGGGTTGCCACCTTTTACAATCAGCCCCTGCTCCTGTGCCCTGTACAGCACAGCACTATGATCTGTAGACGTTAGCAAGCAATGATGACATGAAAGGCTTTACCTTTGGTTTTTTTTTAAGATCAAGCTGATGAAGCTGCTAAGTGCATATGAACAGGCAAGTTCTGGTGTTTTTTTCCTGGTCAGTTTGCAACCCTATTATCAATTTTCAAGGTATGATAAAAAGAGGTTACTTTGAAAGTGAGTCATTTTTATTCCAGACACTAGATGAGCAAAGAGTCCACTTGATTAGAATAAAATAGCATTTCTACCTTACCATTGCATCACTAATGACCAAAAGGGAAAACCTGAGAACTTTACACCTGAGGATGTGATTTTTCTTTAATTTTCTAGCATAGAATGGGTTGAATTCTTCTAGGTGAAATATAGTCTTTTTCTGAGCAATTGAAATAGTTTGTTGAATTCTGTGTCTCTGTTTGTGTGTTGGTGCTTTATCTTGCAAAATCAACAGTAGGACAAGTCACTTTCACTGGTATAACATGGGACCCTATTCTGACATCTTTTATGGAGAAATAAGTTATGCAGAGACGTGTTTATTTTTTACAGAGAGCCCAGGTCTCACAATCAGTGAGACCCAGTTTTGGAGGGTGCGTGGGGAGAGCAGGCTAAGCTGGCTTTCCCCGCACACAAGCAGGGAGGGAGCCCTGGGTGGCCGGATCAGCTGCCCACATGATTACCAGCTCCATGACGGAGCTGGCAGGGGCTGCGGAGCTCAGGGGCTGCACGGCCACCGGAAGCTCCAGTATGCCCTGCGCGAGTGCATTGGGCATACTGGGGAGACCCAGTATTAACTGCTGTCATGATGTTACATCCTTCCCTGCTACATTCTGGGAAGGAGGCGGCTTTTCTCCTCCCCTCCGGGGGTCTACTCATGAGGAGCCACACCTCGGAGCCATGCCGCGGCTACTCATGATCTGTAAAACCAGATTTGCGGAGCGCTCACTCCACAAACATGGTTTTAGAGGAGGGCTACAAAAGTGGGCTAGCCGCTTGTAAGCCACCGGGCTCGCCTGCGAGCCCAGTGGTTTACACGAGCAGCAAAAATCGGGCTAGGCTCTCCTAACCCGATTTTTGCTGCTCATGAGAATAGCCCTAGACTCTACTACGTAATGCACTTTATATATGGGGCAACCCTGCCAAAGAGTTGACACTTCTTTCTAACCAAGCTCCCATGACCTTAACAGCTCCCCAACAGGCAGCAATTCAGCAGATAAGGCTTTCCCCACTGTAGCCTCTTATTTTGGAAAAGCTGCACCTGTAGAATGTATATCTGTCAAGGATCTCTTAACAGTATGTCACTTTATTAGGAGCCTTAACCCTTTTTCTCTACCTACCCTCTTTTGCTTCTTTCAGAACTGATGAAGCATGTTTTCATTTATTCTGGAAAATAAAGTGTTAATGATCACTGGGCATATTTCTCATGGATTATTTAGAGCACCAGGTGCCTGCTATGTTCTTACTGGCTGGAAGTGGAGAGAAGATGAATCATTGTTGCAGCTGTGAACAAGAGTGCTCTGGAAGCTATAAGTGAGTAGCATTGGAAGCTGGTGAGGATCTCTCTTTTCTTGGAATCTCTTTTCTGTGTTTATGTAAACACTTAGAACTTGTAGAGGGAGCCCAAATAGATATGTTCAGATTTCTCAGTGTGCTCCTGTAACTGTCATTCCTCATTTAGTTTTCCTTTTCACTCTTTTACCATTCATAGGAAGCTCAGCTAGTCGTTGTTGTTTGTGTTTTAATTGGTTACTGCAGATCCCCCTTCCCCCATTTAGGAAAAATCTGGGTTAAAAGTTGAACCAAGGCTTTTTGTTTTCTTAACCAGTTTAGTAGCTACTAGGGCTTTGCATAGTGTTGAGTTTAACAGGCATGTCAGACCTGATATCCACCATCAGGCATTTTCAAAATTAGTTCTGCAACAACAAGGAGGACTCTCCCAGCAGCTGGAACTCTGACTAAATTCCTTCCTGTCATTGCAGAACTGGGTTATGGCGATTCCATGAGCAGCAACCTGGATCAATCCAGGTTTCAGCTCACAAAACCGCTGGTGAACATGCTTATGGTGCCTCCCCGTTCAGACAAATAGTGCTGTAAGTATGATCATCAGACACTAGAGGGTGGGTGACAGAGGTGGGGTGGGATTTCCTTCCTGCTTTCCCCTTTGTAAACATGAGTGTGACCGACCTCTGTAAACCTCAAGAGGGCTATGGTGTGGTCTACAAAGGAGACAGCATTGATTTGTGAAGCAAATGCTAACATTTGTCCTAAGTATGAGGTCAGGGGAACCACTAGACATCATCTTCTGTTGTGTAATATAAGCTAGGGTTCTGCTTTTAGATATCAAGGTTTCCTTTCCAGTAAATATCCATAGGAATGGTGTTATTAGGCATATACAGCTGTCATAAATGGACTTGTAACTTAAAAAGTCAAACCCAACAATCAGAACCCATGTGAATCATGTGCAGAACACAAGCCAATAAACATGTCTGTTTTCACAGCAGTGTCTAAATGACAATAAGGCTCTCCACACGAGCAGTGTGGATGGAGGCCCCCAAACCCCACTGCCCCAACCGGCTCCATGACAGATTCATCTGGGTAATCATCTGGGTGGCCAATCCGGCCACCAGGGAGGGCTCCCTGCTCATCTGCAGGGAGAATGGGTCAAGCTCACTCTCCCCACAAACCCCCTTTAAGCTCTCCACACAGTGGAGATTAGCAGGGAGCCTTCCATGGGTGGCTGGATCGGCCACCCAGATGATTACCGGATCTGTCATGGAGCTCGTTGGGGCAGTGGGGTTTGGGGGCCTCCAGAACCCTGGAAGTCCCTTGAATAACCCACGTGAGTGTGTGGAGCATTCTGGGGAGTCCCCCGACACCGGGAGGCTTGTTGTAGCCCCCCCAGTCGGGGGTCTACTTGTGATTTGCTGCATTGCAGAGCCACTCCATGGCAACACACAACCAAAAAAATGGGGTTAGCGAAACACTCACTCCACTAACCCCGTTTAAGGGGGGTCAGTTAGGCGGGTTTGCTGCTGAGTGGCGTGCAGCTCCGGTTGCTGCACATGAGCAGCTGAAACTGGGCTGGGCTTCCTTAGTCCAGTTTCAGCTGCTCATGATAATAGCCTCAGGGTATGTTTTGTAGTATTTTAATTAGTTTCCTGGGAAAGCAGTTCTCAGCCCTTCACAATACATGACAAGAGATGGGTAACAGAAAGGAACATTGGAAGATACCAGTTGGCAAGGCTGATTATAAACTCTTCCTTTGGGGTTAACTCTGCCCCTCCCCTTTTCTCAGACCATGCAGTTTTCTACTGATTTGCATGCAAAGATAAGCAGGAGATAACTGACAGAACACTTCATGTCTCTGACATAGAGAGCCAGGTCTGATGATCAGTGAGACTCAGTTTAGCAGGGTGTGTGGGGAGAGCAGGCTAAGTTGGCTGTCCCCGCACACGGGCAGGGAGGGAGCTCTGGGCGGCTGGATCGGCCGCCCACATGATTGCCAGCTCCATGACGGAGCCAGTGGGGGCTGAGGAGCTCGGGGGCTGCGTGGTCCCCGGAAGCTCCAGTATGCCCTTTGCAAGCCCGCAGGGCATACTGAGCTGGGAGGTGGCTTTTCGCCTCCCCTCCAGGGGTTTCCTCATGAGGAGCCACACCTCGGAGCCACGCCATGGCTATTCACAATCAGAAAGCCTGAGTTTGCGGAGCACTTGCTCCGCAAACCTGGGCTTTGGGCAGGGCTACAAAAGAGGGCTAGCCACTTGTAAGCCACCAGGCTCGCCTGCGGGCCCGGTGGTTTACACGATCAGCAAAAATCAGGCTAGGCTCTCCTAGCCTGATTTTTGCTGATCGTGAGAATAGCCCCAGAGGGTTTTTGGCCACAAAATAAGTGGTTCTGAGCCTACAATAAGTTTGTTTGTCTTTAAGGTGTCATCAGACTCTGCTCTTTTTGATGGAAGGAGGATTTCCCCCTCAATTCATAGCAATGATGGCTGACATGATGAGCAAAACTACTCAAAGAGGTCCCATTGCAATTATAAGGATGAGTCAGACATTGCTTAATTTGTCCTTTTAATTTCAATGTGACTGCTTTGAGTAACTTTCCTCATCATGTTAGCCTGTATAGTTTTTCCCTCCCAATAGAAAAGGAGTTGCTAGTCATTGAGGCTATTCTCATGATGGGTGAAAAACGGGCTAAAGGAGCTAAGCCCAGTTTCCCCCATTGTGAGAACTACTGGGCTCATAGGCAAGCCTGGTGATTCTCTGCTGACTAGCCTACCAAGGTAGCCCTCCCCATAACCCAGATTAGCAGAGCAAGCACTCAGCTAACCCAGATATTATGATATCGTGTGCCATCATAGTGCGGCTCTGCACTGTGGCAACACACGAGGAGACCCCGGCCAGGAGGTTCAAACAAGCCTCCTGGTCACGGGGGTCTCTCCAGGATGCCCCATGCCCCCTGACCCATGGCCCCTGGTCCCTACAGCCCCTACCAGCTCTGTGAATATATCTGGTAGTCATGTGAGCGGCCAATCTAGCCACCCAGCAACGAGCGACTGTTCGTATGTGGGAGGAGCAGGCTAAGCTCATTCTCCTCACAGAACCTTCCCAGGCTCTACACACAGATCATGAAGGTCTTCTCATGATTAGTGAGTAGAGCCATGAGGGGGTTAGTGGAGAGAGCGGGCTTAGCCTACTCTCCCTGCAGACGAGCACGGCGGCAGCCCTGGGCAGCCGGATCGGCCTCCCACACAACTGCCATCTCTGTTATGGAGCCGGCAGGGGCTGGGGGGGGGATCAGAGGCTGCATGGCCCCCAGAAGCTCCAGGATGCCCGGTCGAGGTCTACTCATGTGTTGCCACAGCACTAAGCTACACTGCAGCAACACACGAGTAAAAAACCGGGTTTGTGGAGCTCTCGCTCCACAAACCGGGTTTAAGCACAGGGGTACTGTAGTGGGTTACCCACTGAAGAACCTCCGGGCTAGCAGCCGAGCCTGGTGGTTCACATGATGGGAGAAAATCGGGCTAGCCTCCGCTAGCCCGATTTTCTCCCATCGTGTGAATAGCCTCCATGTGTAGAGCCTCATTGTAAATGCCAAAGTACTTAAAGCTGCATGCAACCCTGTGAATGCTTGCATGGCAGAATGTCTATAAGGTCCCCGGTGGTCTGAGGTCATTTGATGCAGCACTCATGCTGAAATTAAGGAAGTTTGGCCCTCATTAATGCTTGGATGAAAGGCTATCTAGGAACCCCTTGGAAGTTGTTCTGAGTTCCACTAGGGGGAAAAGGTGGGTTATAAATGTAGTAGCTAAAATAAATAAATAAAATGTTAATGTTGGACAGAGAGGTAGATACAGATGCACAGGAAAAGTTACTTGCATTTTCCTCAAGGCCATTCACATGGGAGGAGATCTGGGTTTGGTTTGGTTTTGGGGTTGTTGTTGTTTTTCTTCTGTTATGATTTAATCTGTTGTGTGTTTTTACCTCCTGCTCTAATGTTGTGTTGTAAGCCACCCAGGGAACAATTTGTTATGGGGCAGCTAACAAAATTTTGTTGTTGTTGTGGTAGCAAATATGAATTGTCCCTTTTGCTAAACAGTCTGCCCTAGTTTGCATTTGAATGGGAGACATGTGTGAGCATATTCCCCTTACCTTATGGGACCTTTCTGGGAAGACCATCTGCTTGCGTGCATGCAGAAGGTTCCAGAATCCCTCCCTGGCATCTCCAAGGTAGGACTGAGAGAGACTCTTACTTGTAGTCTTGGAGAAGCCACTGCCTTCAATACTAAGCTAGACAATACTGAACTAGATGGACCAATGGTCTGACTCAATATAAGGCAGCTTCCTACCTCCCTGTATTCCTATGTTTGGATTTTCACATCATTCTTTAAGGAATAACCAATTTTCATTACTTGCCTTCATATTCTCAAGTTAAACACTGATGCTGAGTTTTTACATAGCTCTCATTTTTCCTATGGCTAGATCCTTCCATATGAAATGTCAGTGCTTATGCAATCCTTTTCAATTGCTGTTGTCCTGTAATTGCAAAATGCATTTCTGTTTCTAGGTGACTATATCATACCATTGTGATTTTTAAAAAAGAAACAAACACCCATATAGTTCACAAAAGGAAGTTAGCATATTTGTGGCAAACTGCTCCTCCTGCCAGCAAGCAAGCTCAGGTAAATGAGATGCTGCGTGCCAAACTGAACCACTTAGCACCATTCACTCGGCAGTTGCATGATGTACCACAAGCTGAAAAGTGATCATTCAGGCAGCAGGAAATTCAGAGGTTAGCAAGCACCGCAAAGAAAGCTGCTGTGATGTTAAGGTAGCAGATGTGACTGAAGGATTTGGAGCTGACATTGTTGTGAATAGGGGGATGAGAGTGAAATGGATTGATTTCCTAACAGAGCTGAAATTAATAGTATTTTTCCCAATCTGCACATCATATTCAAGCATTCATGTCCTTGGAGGACTACTCAGCTTTGAATCGGAGTCTTCTGACCAGGAAACTTGCCATTTTTGCTCTATAGGGCTCAAACCAATTATGGTGGTCGAACTCACAGCTAAAAACCTGAATATGTCTGCTTGGCAGATATGACTTTCAGATTGGCATCCTCTACCCTGCCCCCATAAAGTTGTTTGCATTCTAAATTAGGGAGAGGAAGAGCCTTTTGTGAGAAGCTTTTCTAGTCTTCTACTTGATTTAAGGGGAAATGCTATATGAAATGGGATACATCACCTGACATCCTGACTAATTTTCTCAATAGTACTACTCAGGCAGTAGTCTCAAGTACTACTACATTTCAATAGGACTTCCTCTAGGAAATTTAGTGAGGATATCAGCCACCATTTGTAAAAAGAAAGAGAGACAGAAAAAGATGGTCACATTTTCCCCTTTTTACCTTTGCCTCTCCAGTCTCTTTTTGTCTTTTCCCTTTCCCAGATAAACTGCATACTCTTGAGACAAGGGAATCTCTTATAGGGTGCTCCAGCTAAAAAAGCAAAAATCTTTCACCAGTAAAAGTAAAATCTTTCACCACTAAAAAAGCAAAAATCTTTTGGAGCAAAATCTTTCACCAGTTGCTTACTTTGATTTCTGATTCCATGAGGCGGGTCTCACAATCAGTGAGACCCGCTTTTGCCAGTTTAGCGGGGAGAGCAGGCTAAGCCCGCTCTCCCCGCAGATGAGCAGGGCGGGAGCCCTGGGTGGCCAGATCGGCCGCCCACACGACTGCTGGCTCTGTGATGGAGCTGGCGGGGCTCGGGAGTTTGGGGGCCACGCAGCCCCCGGAAGCTCTAGTATGCCCTGTTCAAGCATGCAGGGCATACTGGGGAGACCCTCGAGCCGAGAGGCTGCTTTTCAGCCTCCCGCCGGGGGTCTACTCACGATCCCAAAAACTGAATTTGTGGAGCGCTTGCTCCGCAAACCCATTTTAAGGGGTGGGCTACTTGAGTGGGTTACCCGCTCAAGAACTACCGGGCTTGCAGCCGAGCCTGGTGGTTCTCACGATTGTAGAAAATTGGGCTAGCGGAGGCCTAGGAAAGCCTAGCCTGATTTTTCCTGATTGTGAGAAGCACCGGGCTTGGCTGCGAGCCCAGTGGTTCTCGAGCGGGTAATCTGCTCAAGTACCCCTCCTCTTAGCCCAGGTTTGCGGAGTGCAAAGTTAAAAGACATGCTTCCAGCTGGAAGCACACTATTGTGTATAAGTGTGCATGATCAGGACCATTCTTCCTCCTGAATTTTTTTCATGCAAGCCTGAAAGTATTCTTAAAGCACTAAAAATGTCTTAAAGAACTTAGTGCTCTTTAAACAAGCATACAGCAAGGCTGAGAGATCTACATTAAGAAAAGGGTTCAAACGTCGTAGAGCGCTCAGGGAGTACGAGGACACTGAAACTATTTTCAGCTGAAAAATGGAAACTCTTCTTTCTTAAATACCCCATCAGGATCATACCCCTGAATCTGAGAAATGAGGCATTTCCTGTTGGAACTTTTAAACTATGTATTTCTGAAAACTTCTAGTTGCTAGTATCACTTAAATGCCTAAGAAATGTTGCCAGTTTAATATTATTTTAACCTCTTGAAATTCCAGCAGATGCTGCATCTCAGAAAGAATCTTTCAAGTTCACGTCTGATTTTGATTTGAGCAAAATTCAGTAGCAACTGCCCTGAAAAGACAGTTTCCAGGTCACAGCATAGTCTAAGTCAGGACTGCTCAACTTCAGCCCTCCTGCAGATGTTGGCCTACAGCACCCATAATCCCTGGCTATTGGCCACTTTGGCTGGATATTATGGGAGTTTTAGTCCCAAAACAGCTGAGGGGGCCTAAGTTGAGCAGGCCTGTTCTAAGTGCACATGATACTGCCACCTTGCGGAAAGTAAGCAGGTCTTGCTGTGTGGTCAGTGCCTGGATGGGAGACCCATGTATGCTATCGTCGGGTATGGGGCTGTAGCTCAATTGGCAGACCATTGTTTTGCATGCATAAAATCCTAGGTTCCATCCTTGGCATCACAAGGAAGGGTTGGGATGGACTCCTGCCTGAAACCTTGGAGAAGCTGCTGCCAGTCAATGTAGACAATACTGAGCTAGATGGACCAATCGCCTGACTGATAAGGCAGCTTCCTATGGCCCCATTCACACATAACGCCAAACTGCAGTTAAATGGGGATACAGGTTGGAATTCCTGTATATCCAAATGTGTGAAACCACGGTTTCACACCCAAAGCGACCTGCAGTTTCCCTCACCAAACGTCAGTTTGAACCATTGGTTTGTAGTGAGTTTTGCCAGTCCAACCTGAGGTTTGAGGACAACAGCGTTGCATCTGAATGCATACATCACCATAACCATGGTCTTGTGGTGTTTATGGAACCAAAAACATAAAAAGGACAGCCCAGACCCACCCAGGAAAATGACCACTCCATGCCTGTCATGCTCTCGATGGCCACCCCTCCGAGCACTTGCTCCATCCCCTGTCTCTGAGCTACTCAACTGTTGTCCAGCAACAGGGATGCTGCCATGTCCCATCCTTGACCATAAGCTTGTCAAACAGAAAAGTCACATGGGGAGATGCCCACTTCCCCCTTGGAAGTTGTTCTGAGTTCCACTAGGGGGGAAAACGGGGGTATAAATGTAATAGCTAAATTAAATAAATAAAATGTTAATGTTGGACAGAGAGGTAGATACAGATGCACAGGAAAAGTTACTTCCATTTTCCTCAAGCCCATTCAAATGGGAGGAGATCTGGCTTTGGTTTGGTTTTGGAGGTTCCCCCCCCCCTTCTGTTATGATTTAATCTGTTGTGTGAATTTTTCTCCTGTTCTAATGTTGTGTTGTAAGCCACCCAGAGAACAATTTGTTATGGGGCAGCTAAAAACAGAAAAAGCAGTTGCATGTCATTTAAATGCCCCTTACCTGCCAAGGGTGGATAGTTCGTTCATTCCCAAAAGGCATGATCATGGTGAGCATACTCCCTTGAAGATCAGGTCTAATGGATGCCGCCATGCAGATATTATTATTATTATTATTATTTATTTACACAGACAGGTGTTATTGACTGGTTTGTTTTATCCAGACATCGAGTCCTTCCCAAGGACCTGGGATGGCTGAATTTTATTGTCAATGTTGTTACTGTTGTTATAGATATAGTCACAGAATATAGGCTGTTCCCAGTAAAGTTGCTTTTTGTAATTGGCTGATGGTGATTTCTGTGGCCCCTATGGTGTTCAGGTGCTCTTCAAGTTGTTTTGGTATTGCACCTAGGGTGCCAATTACCACTGGGATTATTTTGGTCTTTTTCTGCCACAGCCTTTCAATTTCAATTTGTAGATCTTTGTATTTTGTGATTTTTTTCTATTTCTTTTTCTTCTATTCTGCTATCCCCTGGTATTGCTATGTCGATTATTTTAACTTGTTTTTCTTTCTTCTCTACTATAGTTATATCTGGTATATTGTGTGGCAGATGTTTGTCTGTTTGTAGTCGGAAGTCCCATAATATTTTTACATCTTCATTTTCTTCAACTTTTTCAATTTGATGGTCCCACCAATTTTTGGCTACAGGTAGCTTGTATTTTTTGCAGAAGTTCCAGTGTATCATCCCTGCTACCTTGTCATGCCTTTGTTTGTAGTCAGTCTGTGCGATCTTTTTACAACAGCTGATTAGGCGGTCCACGATTTCAACTGTTTCTTTACAAAGGCGGCACTTGCTATATGTTGTAGATTTTTCTACTTTTGCTCTTATTGCATTTGTTCTCAGTGCCTGTTCTTGTGCAGCCAGTATTAAACGCTCTGTTTCTTTCTTCAAGTTGCCATTCTTTAGCCATTGCCAGGTCTTGGTGATGTCTGATTTTCCACTTATATTGTGCAAATATTGACCATGCAGTGGCTTATTTTTCCATTTTTCTGCTCGGTTCTCTTTCTTGTAGGCCTGCTTTCTTTCATTGGTGTTGAATAGTTTCTCGTTATTGACCATTTGAAGTGCATCTTCTTCACTGTCCTTTAGATATTCTTCAAGGGCTCCTCGACTGTTTGATGGACTTGCAGCATTCCTCTCCCACCTGAGCTGCGAGGGAGGTATAGCCTATCTACATCACTGCGGGAGTGCAGAGCATGATTGATGGTCATGATTTTCCTGGTCTTACGATCTAGCGTCTCTAGCTCTGTCTGGGTCCAGTCTATTATTCCTGCAGTTTATCTGATAACAGGTATAGCCCAGGTGTTTATGGCTTGTATGGTGTTCCTGCCATTGAGTTTGGACTTGAGGATTTTTCTAACTCTCCTGATGTATTCACTTCCAATTTTTCTTTTCACTTCAATGTGTGCAATGTTATCAGCCTGGAGAGTGCCCAAGTATTTGTGATGTTCTTTCTCTTCCAGGTTCTTGATCTTGCTTCCATTGGGCAGGTCTATCCCTTCTGTTTTTGTTATTTTCCCTCTGTTCATTATTAATGCAGCACACTTGTCTAGTCCAAACTCCATTGATATATCGCTACTGAATATACAGACAGTGTTTAGCAGTGATTCGATTTCTGACTGGGACTTTCCATACAACTTCAGATCGTCCATGTACAGCAGATGGTTGATTTTACTGGATGTTTTAGATGTTTGTTATCCGAGGCCTGTTTTGTTTAGTATTTGTGAAAATGGGGTCATGGCGAATACAAACAACAGAGGGGATAGTGAGTCCCCTTTGAAAATGCCTCTTCTAATGCTAACCTGTCCAAGTGTCTCGCCATTGATTGTTAACTGTGTACTCCACATGCTCATTGCTTTTTTAATAAATATCTGAATGTTTTTGCTGACACCAGTTGTTTCTAAACATTTTAGTATCCATGTGTGAGGCAATGAATCGAAGGCTTTCTTGTAGTCAATCCATGCAACACTTAGATTGGTTTTTCTTCTCTTGCAGTTTTCTAAAATCATTTTGTCAATCAGCAGCTGGTCTTTTGTGCCTCTGGTGTTCGGGCAATTTCCTTTCTGTTCAACTGGAAGCTGTTTGTTAGTTAATAAGTGTTGCATCACTTCATCTGCTATTATTCCAGTTCATAATTTGAACATGGCTGGCAGACAGGTTATCGGTCTATAATTACTTGGAACTGCACCTTTTGCTGGGTCTTTCATGATGAGATGAGTTTTCCCAGTTCTTAACCATTGTTCAATATCATCGCCTTGCAAAATGTGATTGAACTGTTTTGATAGTTGTTTATGAAGGCTTGTTAGGTGTTTAAGCCAAAAGCCATGCAGTTCATCGTCGCCTGGAGCAGTCCAATTTTTAATTTTCTTTGCTCTTTCACTTATTAATTCTGGTGTTATTATTAGATCTTGCATTTGTTGGTTACATTTTTTGACCTCTTTCATTCAGCCTGCTTTTTTATTATAATCTATTGGATTGTCCCATAATTTCCCCCAGAATTGCACTGTTTCTTCTTTATTTGGTGTTTCGATGTTTCTTGCAGTTTCTCCTATGCTTTGGTAGAAACGTCTCTGATTCGACTGGAATTGGAGATTCTGCCTGTGTTGTGTAATTCTGGCTTCATATCTGCTAATCTTCTTTGACACTGCTGTTATTTGCTGCTTTATTATTTCCAGGACTTCTCCAATTTTCCTTGAATCGAGGTGGTATTTTTGGATCAGATACTGTTTGGTGTTTTCATTCTTCAGCTTCTTGTCTTTCATATCTTTCAATTTACTAGCTTCTGATCTAAGCCTGGATATTTTATTATCTAATCTAATCTTCCATTTAGGTGATGTACTACTTTCTTTTTTTACAGGTCCATTGATCTTATATCCGAGCTCTTGTGTTCTTATTTTTGCTGCACTGTACATTAGTTGGTTTGTTTCTTGCAAATTACTGGTTGTTATTTCTGCAAGTGCAGCATTGACATCTTTTAATGCCTGAGCAAGTTGTTTTTTGGCAACTGTTTTTAGAGCTGGAAGTCGAACCCTGGTGGTTGTTTGGTTCATGTGCTCAGTTATTTTTTGCTTTAGTTCTTGTTGCTTTTCTGTTAAACGGCATTTGGGTTTTTGAGGTGAAGGCAAAGGGGAGGTTGCCTGGTTTTGATTTTGAAACAGTTCAGCAAAGGTGACATCCTCTATTTCCAACACCTCCTCCACCTGCGCCTGAGCAACTGCTTCAGAGCCTGTGTTGCTCTTTGCAGTTCTTCCAGCTCAACTCCTGTGAATACTTTATTTCTTATTATGAATCTTCTCTGGTCTGCTATCCTTTGTTCTGTTGTTTCTGTATCTGGATGCTTCTCTTTCCAAATATGGTACATTCTTTTTAAATAACCTCTTCTAGTTGGACTAGACTTGTAATAGCAGATCATTATTTCCTTGTTGGCATTTTTCGTATATTTTTTTCGGTTAAGCGACGTTTCTTCCAGTAACTTTGCTGTCTTCAGCCCTGGTTGCTCAACTGAAGATCCTGAGTCCTGTTGCCCACTTGCCACCAGATGTCCAGGGACTCCAGCACCTGGCGCGGTCCTTGTTGACCCGGGCGATGACCGATCCGGTATAGATTTATTAAAGTTACGTCTCACCATATTGTTGATGGGAGAGGCACTCTTCATCTGGCTCCTCTGGTGAGACCTGTCCAGTATGGTTGGACCTCTGGCATAGCTCTCACCTTCCTCAGAGCACACAAGTCCCACAACCACACCAAGGTAGTGCCTCACTGGCGGATGATGATGATGATGACGATGATGATGATGATTTTATTAGATTTCTATACCGCCCTTCCAAAAATGGCTCAGGGTGTTTTACACAGAGAAATAATAATTAAATAAGATGGCTCCCTGTCCCCAAAGGGCTCACCATCTAAAAAGAAACACAAGATAGACACCAGCAACAGTCACTGGAGGTACTGTGCTGGGAGTGGATAGGGCCAGTTATTCTACCCCTGCTAAATAAAGAGAATCACCACAGTAACAGTTTGCCAAGTTGATGCCTTGCCCACATCCTGGCAGTGTGAGCACTATGGAGCTTGCTGAGATGCAACCTTGGCAGACCCGAAAGAGGGAGTGGCTTCTCTACCCTGAAACTGGAGGTTGATGGGCTGCAGTAGGACAAACGTCTGTGATGCGATTTAGGGTGACAAAAACTGACCGTGAGTTTGGCAAACTCCAGTTTCATGTTATGTGAGAATAGGACCTATGTTTCTGTCTAAGATATGGGAGATGAGGTGACGTTCCACTTCCATTGACTACAGTTAATTGAAACTGCAGAGGTGGAACTAGGTTTGTCTGGGTCCCTAAGCAAAATGACAGGCACACCAAATTGTTGCTATCTCCTGCCACTCCAGAAAGCCCTTCCTGCCATTGTTAGGTATACTTAGCTTAATCTATTTCACTGGTATTGAATAGCAAACCAAAATAACATAGTAGCACAGAAATTGAGTAATTGTAACAGGTATGTTAATGTCAGTCTTTTGCCCCAATTTCAACCTTTAGTACAGGAAGAGGGGTGGAGCAGAGGCATCAAAATAATCTTGTTTCCTCCTGTGTCATTCTCTGATGGCATATCATTCTTTAAGAGGGTGGAGACCAGGTGAACAGTGTAACATGTTGCCCAACCT
Source organism: Hemicordylus capensis (assembly GCF_027244095.1). Taxonomy (NCBI): domain Eukaryota; kingdom Metazoa; phylum Chordata; class Lepidosauria; order Squamata; family Cordylidae; genus Hemicordylus; species Hemicordylus capensis. The sequence goes on along the minus strand of NC_069657.1, from coordinate 177,717,044 downwards.
TAGAAAGCTATGTCCATCTTGCTTGAACACTTACAAATCACCATAGTGTGGCCTAAGAGGTCCAGTGCCTCCACCAGGTTTTCTCACCCCCCAGAACCCTCCTTGGAATGTTGCTATGTCATGGCATAGTGTAATTACTGAGGCATTCTGGGAACAAATATTATGGTAGATAATGAAAGCTGTTCACCAAGAAGAGTAATGTCACCTTCACCAAAAGAGTTGGTGAAAAGGGGGGGGGCAGCCACTGCTACTAATGGCCAGTTGTAAGCCACCCTCAATGTTTTAAAAGAGGTTCTCTCATCCCCACCCACAATTCCTTTAGCTCTGAACTGAAATTTCTTCACCGAGGCCTTCCAGCTCAGTAATATGGCTTAAAAAAACAACAACTTTCCTCTCAGATAATCAAATCTATGTGACATAATTAGTCACTTTGATTCAGACCTTTGCTCTGACTCCTCATCTTCACCTGGCTATGTACATTCTGGTAATATGCTTGTGTAGTTATTACATGCATACAGTTAATGGGGAAGTGTGCTGAACTGGAAGCAAGGTAGGGCCTCAGAGCTGGCAAAAAGGAGGCTAGACATGGATATAATGTGAATACTGAGCCTTGACACTGGAAGGGGATTTGCATAATAATTCTCTCCAGTGGACTTGGACAACTCACTTTCTGTTCAATGACTGTGGATGATTCCCCTGTACACTCCTAAAAAATCTGTCTAGCTAACGAGTCCAAAAATCAAACACCTGTGTGTCAGGATGAACAGCTGCACACTTGCCACTGCTTTTCTGCCTGCCGAAGATGCCACATGCCAGTTGCTGTACTTGGAGTGTTTGGGAAGGCAATCCATTAGAGAGAGAACACAGCATAATTAAGAAGCAACATGCTTTCTGCTTCCTGCTGCCCTATTTTTTTTCTCCCTTTTGCTTTGTTTAAACATCCCTGTTGATTTTATTATGCTGTGCTTTAAGGTTGCAGGAGCAGCACATTTGTACACAGAGTATATTTTCCCCATGTTCTGGTCAGTAGGGATAAGCTAAGAAAGTTTGTCTGGAGATACAATATTGGCCTTGTTGTTCTATGGGGTGAGATGTGGGTGGCAGGGTGTGTGTGTGTGTGTGTGTGTGCGTGCGCGCGCGTGTGTTGAATAAATTATTACTGGAGAGCAAAAACATTTCCAAATCAGAAAAATGCCAAACAGAATCTATTCACAGCAAAATATGGACAATCATACTTGATTTCAAAATGTTCCAGATACAGCAATGTATTGTGAAGATTAAAGTGTATGTGATGTGGTGGGGGATGTTTCTAATACTGCAGTACAGAATAAAATTGTTCTGAAATCCTGTTTTGATGGTAGTGTTTGTCTTTCAACAGAACATCTTATGATCCTTCCGGACCTATAACCCATTTATTTTCTTATGAATAATTTGCAGTTGGGCTCCTAATTTGCCAAGTATGCGGCTTCATGAGCCACAGTACCTTTGTGCTCTTAATTCTCTTGGGGCTACCTATACTTGTCTTTCCGTGCACTGGATCACTGCTACTAGAAGCCTGAAAAAGCATCTCCAGCAATCTTTAATTCATGTGATTTAAAAATTCAAAAGAAGCCCTTGTACCAGCTGTTAAACTATGTTAGTAAGCTGTAATTCAGAGTTCAAATCCCAGCAAATTGAAGGTTAGGTTAACAGGATCATTCAGTGAAACTGCATTATATCGTAGCAACTAGAACAGTAGGTGGACTGTTTTATACAAGCTCATTTGCAGCAGATAAACTAACGATGAGCAAACGCACAGCACAGCGAACCTTGCCACCGGATTTGATCTCCTCCTCCATTATTTCCAGCAGCAGGCTTTAATTTCTCTTAAAAGAATGGCAGACGCAACTAACTGGGCTTTGTTTAATCTGTGCACAGATAGGAGTGGAATAAAAATTAGCATGGAGTGTTTTGTTTAAGATTATCTGGAATCTTAGAAATATGTGTTTCATCTCTGAGACTAATTAGTTTAAATATAACAAAGGTGAAATGAGTTTGATGGTCTTAACTCTAATGCACTTTCCCCCTTCCACTGAAAGTAAATTATCTGTATGAGATGAGAATGCTATGCTATTAGCACAGTTTGACTTGATTATTCTGTACTCAAACTGCTCCCAAGATAAATTCCTGGGAAACCTGTTCTGTAATTCTTCATCATCACCCAAACTATTTATTGTGGCTTCAAAAATACATAGCTTAGGTTACAACATGATGCAGGCTATAGGTGTTTGGCAAGTGGATAATGTGCAATTTAAGGCTAGCCCACCCACAGGGCGAATGATACATTTTCCACAGGTGGTAAAGGAACTGCCTGCTAAAACTTTCCTTGAGTGTAATTTCCACAGAAAAGCAGTATATCCTAGAACAGGAACAGAAGGCTGGATAAGATGAAAGTAAGAGTGAATAGTATAGGCCTGCAGAATATGATACACCAAGTTAAACACAGCCTGTTAGCTCCGGGTTGTGGATAGCCAAGGGCTTGAAAACTTCATTGTCTCTGCAGTCACAGGTAGGCAGCAAACCCAGGAAGACTTCTAGGCCTTTTTTGGGCCGCCATACATGTTGCCGGTGGTCTGTGCTCAGCTTGGTGGTTACACAGTTTGGAACTGTGTCATTCAGGCTGAAACTATGTAAACAATCCTATTCAGCCCTGGAACAGTAAGAGAAAGCAAAGCGGCACGTGAACCACAATTATAACTGGCATCAGATCACATTGGGGACTGGTCATTAAGGGCAGTGGAGGCAGTGCCCCGCGCCCGCAAGCAAACTAATGCACTTGTTAAGGGAAACTCACAGCCTAATCAGAAGAGAGAGTGCACCATTTTATCTGAAGAGAAAAGAGCTTGTTTCAACTCCTCCTCCTGCTGATGGAGCCACATCTCTCCCATGATTGTCCAGAAAAGGTGCCAGTCAAGCTATCCTGTCTTCTGATTGTTTGGGGAGCTCCAATAAGCATTGCCTACCCAATCCACATGGGGGGGGGATATACAGGCTGATTTCAACAGCCTCTGTATTTCCAACCCCCACTCTCCCCCCCCGCCAGTGGAAAAAAGAAAGGTAAAGCACACACTTTGCTGGATGCTTGCTATAGTCTCTTGCTACTCAGAGACTTCGGTTTGCCAGCATGTCCAGCTGCAAGCAGTTGCATGGGTCAGCCTGCTGTGGAAAAGTGTTTGCATTGGTACTGAACGGGGTGCTTTAAGTGCTCAGAAAGTGGAGGGAAAGCCCCAAGGGATTAATAGCTGAGATGTACTAAGATGAATGACAAGAATGCCCACTGAAAACAGTGGGTGCTTCCTGAAGGTCCTCGGGAAGTACTGGGAGCCATGAATGCCATGTGACATGTCTGGTCTCTATAGGAATAACTGCATTAATTTTTAGTATGTCCTTTCATAACAATAAGATATAATCGCAGCAAAGTAAGGCACATAAACCAATAAAAATTGAGGGCAGCATAAAGCAGAGCCATCAACTATTGTCTAACAAAGGTTATGATAGGTATTGCTTCTCTCCTACCCTCTGCCTCCCTGCTCAAGTGACCAGCAGCCACCACTGCCAGACCATGCTGGGAGCCTGCAATGATGTGAAGCTGGATCCCTTACTGTATTGGATATGCATAAATGGTGATATCACTCTTGACCACATTTTTCTATACTGTGATATTAAGAAACATGATTCACACAGTTTGGCAGACCAGGATGTTTATGCAATTCAGGCTGCCATATTGCTGCTGTTGAAGAAGTCACCTGAGTCACCAATCTTTGAGGCTATAGAGATCCACTATCTAGACTTGTGGCATATAGCAAAAGCACTAAAATGAGTCTTTCGCTCCACATAAAATGCAACCCAGATTCTATTTCCTTTTTAGAAAATGGTTGCTGCAGCTTCAGTCCAACAATGTATTATTTTTGCTTTTCAATATTCACAGCCCATTGAGGGGAAATATATATTGTTGAAAAATAGTTGATAAGGCATACCTTTTTAAATGCACACCTAAATGCCTTGCATTAATTACTGTGTACAGGTGGTCCTCATTATTTGCAGGAGCTCCATTTTGGCCTACAACCAGGGATAGTAAAACCATGGATAACAAGAACTTGGGGGTTAGGTTCCTTAAGGTTATAAAAAGGCTTAAAGGTTAAAAAGAGAGAGGCTGAAATAAAGTACTGTACCATGCTCTCCAGCTGCCCAACAATGCCCCCCAATTCCTCCGATTTTCCATGGAAAAATGTGGGGGTAGGGTTAAAAAAAGAAAGAACCTCAAAATGGCTCCGTCCTACAAAATGGTGGCTGGAAATGACATCTGAAGTCATTTCTGGCCACCCAATAACCATGGATAGGTGAATTGTGACTATTTTAGAACCACGGATAAATGACTAATACTGGGCTTGTGAACAATGCAACTGAAGACCTGAGTTGATCTGGTTCGTGGCAATTGTACTAGTCTTTACCCGTGCCAAATTCAAAGTAGTTTAAAAGTACTAAACTAGTTTGTGCCAAAAATCCTCCTCCCCCGGCTTGTTGAGATATATATATATTTCTGGCCTTGGAGAAATTTGGAAAAGTGGGTTTCTTTTGCTTTCCTAGATTGCCTTGTTTGTAATATGGCCATAACTCATTTGCAAACCAGAGCAGAGGCTCCAAGATGATACAGATGGGAGAAAAGAAGAATTTCAAAGAAGAATTGTAATGGAACAGAGGAGGGCAGGGACATCTGGATTCTGGGGGAAGAGATGAGTTTCAGTATAGAGGATGGCACAGATTTCCAGACTCTTCTACCCCATGTCCAAGAAAATGCCATTCTTCAGGTTGACTGCTTGTATGGAACCAACAGGCAAATAGTTCACAGGCAGGAAGCTTTCCTTCTTTTTAAGGCTACTTTGGGTTCAGGCTTGGGTGTTCTCTCAACGACCAGTATTGATAGTTTCAGTGTCCTCAAGCACTCCCTGAGCTCTCTACAGCGTTTGAACCCTTTCCTTAATTTAGATCTCTCAGCCTTGCTGTGGGCATGTTTAAAGAGCACTAAGTTCTTTAAGAGCATTTTTAGTGCTTTAAGAATACTCTCAGGCTTGCTTTAAAAGCACTTACAGGGGCCATGTTGAGAAAATTACAAAACATCATGAAAACAATTGGCTGGTTTTATCATGGATCTGACTGCCCAAAGAACGTTACCCTGTGATCTCTGTGACAATGAAGTTCCTTCTAGTTTGAGTTATCTTGTGTGAAGATACACAGGTGTATATTCTTAGCAAGCACATGCACACTGCAGTCTGGCAGAGAAACGATCACCACACACACACTAAGGTAGAAAACTGAATGGCTTGGTTACATGTTCATGGTATATGGAGAAAGCAGCTGAGAAAGTCTTAGATATTTCTCCTTGGGAGGGACACTGAAATTTGCAAAGGGAACAAGAGAGATAATGAGATGCTACCTGGATCTATGTCCAAACTTAATGAACAGGTGTAACTAACATGATTCTTCTTAGCAGTGGGGACTTGGGTTATGTTAAGTATTGGTACATCTCCTTTAGAACAGTATTCTGTGACTAGCATTTTAAAAAAGTGCTTTCAGTGGCACTCTTGCCAGATCCCAGCTAGTTTAACCAAAGGAGGTACAGATGAGGGAGTAGCAAGCTAACCTACTGTTGCAAAGTAGTAATGCAGATAAGCCCTTAAACACATCATGAACATAAAACCCATGTAGTGTATTTGTTCCTTATGGAATCAGACTTCCTTTGTTTTAAGGGAATCTTTTGCTAACGTCATCTTTGTACCAATTCTCCAAGCCTTGCCTTTGTATCTTAACAAACACAGCAGATGTATTGGACTCCTTGGGGCTCCCTCCAGGCTCGTTTTGGGGGAAAAAAACCTAAAACAAAAAGAGGTCACATGCTTCAAACCCCCCCCCCCATGTTTAGTGAGTCATTTAATATGAATTGAACATGATGGGAAGTAACCAATAAGAAATCACTAAGACTTGTTGTAGATGGTCAGGATAGGGATATACTTTTGGAAAGATGACCCAAACAGGAAACAAACAGGCCAAAATATATTTGGCCCATTGAAATCACCAGGGACAGATGAATTATGCCCAGGATGCTGAAAGAACTAGGTCAGGATAGCTCCACGCCCTTTGCAATTTTAACTGATAACTCATGAACCTCAGTACAGGTCCTGGAGTGGAGCAATGATTGTCCATATATATACATATATTACACAAACAGAACTACACATGTTTTGGCTGGACTGTAATATTCATAAATATATAATACATTTGTAAAATTAACCTGTAAAACAGTCTCTAAACACCTACAAGACAGTGAATGGCAATGCATAATTTAAAAACGGCTAGGCTGAATTTATATAATCTCCATTCCTGCCATGGATTTTCATCCTGTTTACAGCTTGTTTTGCAAGTACTTTGACATAGTTTTCCTGAACTATTCCTTGTCTTCCCTTAAGGCATGTCTGGTATGGCGTGGCTATTTTGTGACACACTATAGACTGGATTGTATGGCTTAATTTATAACTGGGGGCAGGAAAACATATAGATATCTTTGAAAATATACAGAATAGGCAGGTATACCAAAATCCAGCCCTCTGCCTTTCTGATCTATAACACTCAGAAATGTAAGTTAGAAGGTACTGATATCATGCTAGTACCCAAGTACCTGAAAAATGTTATACACAAATAATAATTAGAAATTGATAAATTACATCTGTGAAGTGATATAAACCAAGAGAGTTGTTTCTTTCTCAAAAGGGAGGTCCTGTGCTCATTGTGTGCACATCACACACTCTGTGCTCATTGTGTGCACATCACACACTCTGCTCAGAAGCAGTCATATTTGTTTGTTACTTACATATATAAATAGTTACATTTATAATTCTTATATAGGGAAGGAAACTGATATTCAGAACAGGGGTTGGGACTGTCCTGGCCCCATCCATGATCATCAGTGATTTGCATGTCCTGCAGTGTAATGTGGGTGGTGCCAGACCTGCCCGGGCCAATGTAGGGCTCTCACAAACATAGCACACTGCTACTTAAGAGGGCAGTACCAATGCTGCGGACTCTTGCACAATCACATGTTGGGCGCTGCTTCTGTTGAGAATAATGGAAGCGCACAATGGGAGATTGCACACCAGTTGGCAATAACAGTACTGCCTCCTGTGCAACAGCGGTGCCACTTGTGTAAGAGCCTTCCAGTGCAAGGGCAGATTAAAGGAGAGGCAGCTGCCTACGGCGGCAAAATTCCCCCAGCGCCAACTTTTGGAAATAAATAAATAATCCAGTGTGCCTGACTGAGATTTGTGTGTTTTTTGCAACCAGGCATGTGCGCGGACGGATAGTGGCACGATGTGGAAACTTGTTGCAGGAGCTAAGCAGCCTGAAGCGGGGGTGGGGCAGGGGGTTGGGGGTGGGCAGTGGCAAGGAGAAAGTTTCCCCTTATGATGTTTCTTTTTAAAAAAAACCTGTCGCTGTGTGGCAGTGGCAGAAGCTGCAGGACGGCGGGGGCGAGGAGGGGAGAATTTCCCTTAACAAATCCTTTACCAGTTTTACCCAAGGAGAGAGGGTGGGGATGGAGAGTGGGCCAGCGCTTGTGGCAGAAGCTCCAGGGAGTTGGGGTGAGGAGCAGAGAGTTCCCCTTTTACTGGGATGGGAGGCGGTGAGCTCCTTCCAGATGCCCTCTCTCCTCCCAACTGACTACACTAGCCTCTTTCAGATGTTATAAAGCAGAGATTGTACAAGAACAACCTCTGAAAAAGAGGCAGAAGTCCCACCCGTTTGTCAGTCACATTCCTCTGCTGGGTGGGTGCCTCATGCTTGCAGCCTTTATCTGAAGCAGCGAAGGCTGTATCACCCTCCAACACACTTACAGCCATCACCATTTCAGACAAAGACTGTGAGGTGCCCACCCAACAGGGGAATGGGATTGACAGCTGGGTGGGACTTCCACCTCTTTTCAGGAGGCTGTACTTGAGTACCGTCTCTGTTTTATAACATCTGGAGGAGGCGTAGCAGCTCCCCAAGGTTTCAGCAGGCAGGAGTCTTTTTCCAGATCTGCTTGCCTGGATATGCCATGGACTGAACCTAGGACCTTCTTCATGCAAAGCTGATGCTTGCCCATTGTGTTACAGCCCCACTCTGTAATGTCCCCCCATTGGCATATATTAGCAGTTATAGGGGCAGGAAAGCTAATAAGGGCAGGAAGCCTGGAATTCTGTCAGCCAGATAGGCAAATATGAAGGATAATCTTCACTATTAGACTTGTACATGGGGCTTGTATGCATAGACAAAAATCTATGTGTATGTGTTGCATCAAGTTGGATGCTGCTGCTTCATTCATTCCTGGAGAAAATAGGGCAACCATAGCCCACTGGAGCTCTTCCTATATACTGGGACACTATGAGGTTGTGCACACGAAATCTGGCTGCTGCTGCTAAGGGCTTCCCCAGCAGACAAGCAGCGGCTGCCCTCCCCTCTGCTGCACCACATGCCCACATGAATGGCAGTGCGGCATCAGTAGGAGCTGAGAATTGCTCCTCCCACATCCTAGAGTGCCACATGGCATGAATGTGGCAGCTGCTCTCATTCGAGCAGCCACCACACTTGGTATGGCCCCTCCTTCCCCCCAGCTTGCTACTAGAAATGGCAGCGGGCCGGTGGTGGGGGGAGCTTTCAACTCTGAAAGACGCTCAAACTTCAAAAATTAACCAAAAATCAGCAGTTTGCCCAATTCCTTTGAAATTTTTGTGGTAGCTTCCACTCATTGGGCACTATAACCCCCACCCACTCTTTTGACCACATGACCCATTTTTTAATCTGAATTAATTCAGATTCAGATTCGGATTAATTCAGACACAAAACAAAACTGGGGTGATTCGGAAGGCTT